>NC_029777.3:27327885-27328027 GCF_000817695.3 Arachis duranensis
TAAACCTTGTCTGTGGTATTCTGAGTAGGATTCAATGATTGAATGACTGTGACGTGCTTGAACTCCTAGCAGGCGGGGCGTTAGTGACAGACGCAAAAGAATCATTGGATTCTATTCCGGCCTGACCGAGAACCGACAGATG
>NC_029777.3:27328049-27329260 GCF_000817695.3 Arachis duranensis
AGAACCGACAGATGGATAGCCGTGCCGTGACAGGGTGCGTTGAACATTTCCACTGAGAGGATGGGAGGTAGCCACTGACAACGGTGAAACCCTTGCATACAGCTTGCCATGGAAGGAGCCTTGCGTGTTTGATGAAGAAGACAGTAGGAAAGCAGAGATTCAGAAGATGGAGCACCTCCAAAACCTCAACCTATTCTCCATTACTGCAAAACAAGTAATCATTTCATGTTCTTTTGTTCTTTTTTCACAATCAATCCTGATAATTTCTGATATCCTGACTAAGATTTACAAGATAACCATAGCTTGCTTCAAGCCGACAATCTCCGTGGGATCGACCCTTGCTCACGCAAGGTATTACTTGGACGACCCAGTGCACTTGCTGGTTAGTTGTGTGGAGTTGCAAAAGTGTGATTGTAATTTCGTGCACCAAGTTTTTGGCGCCGTTGCCGGGGATTGTTCGAGTTTGGACAACTGACGGCTTATCTTGTTGCTTAGATTAGGACTATTTTGTTTTTGTTGGTTCAGAGTCTTTTAGTTGAGTCTAGTTTCATATTTTAAGTTTGGTGTCAATTGCATGCTTTTGTTTTTCTTTTAATTTTCGAATTTGTATGTTTTTAGTCTCCTTTTGATCTTTAAAAATTCTAAGTTTGGTGTCCTCTTTGTGTTTTTCCTTAAAAATTTTCGAAAATTAGTGTTTGATTTTCTAAAAATTTTAAGTTTGGTGTCATTTTGTTGTTTTACTCTTTCCTCTTTTCAAAAATCAAATCTTTTTCATAAAAATTTTTCAATCATATCTTTTTAATTGCTCTTTTCAAAATCTTTTTAATTAACTAATTGATTCAGTTCTCAATTTGCTTTGATCTTATTTTCTTTTTGATTTTCGAATTTTTATCTTAATTTCCTTTTATTTTTTTTTATTTTTTTTCGTTTAATTCAAAAAAAAAAAAAATAAAAATAAATATATCTATTTGTAATCCATTATGGATCTAAGTGGAATTGATCAGTCCAAAAGGACTCTGGGGTCATATGCTAACCCCATTACAGCTGCATATGGGAGTAGCATCTGTACACCTCCCATCAAAGCAAGCAGCTTTGAGCTAAATCCTCAACTCATTATCATAGTGCAGCAAAATTGCCAGTATTCCGGTCTTCCACAGGAAGAACCTACTGAGTTTCTGGCACAATTCTTACAAATTGCTGACACAGTACAT
>NC_029777.3:27331786-27332149 GCF_000817695.3 Arachis duranensis
AGGGATTGTCCTTGGGCATAAAATTTCAAACAAGGGAATAGAGGTGGATCAAGCTAAAGTTGAAGTAATTGAAAAATTACCACCACCTACCAATGTTAAGGCAATCAGAAGCTTTCTGGGGCATGCAGGATTCTACAGAAGGTTCATAAAGGATTTTTCAAAAATTGTAAAACCTCTGAGTAACCTGCTAGCTGCTGACACACCATTTGTGTTCGACACACAGTGTCTGCAGGCATTTGAGACCCTGAAAGCTAAGCTGGTCACAGCACCAGTTATCTCTGTACCAGATTGGGCATTGCCATTTGAATTAATGTGTGATGCCAGTGACCATGCCATTGGTGCAGTGTTGGGACAGAGGCATAA
>NC_029777.3:27333210-27333537 GCF_000817695.3 Arachis duranensis
GTACCCAGAGAAGAAGCACAAAGGATCCTATGGCATTGCCATGGATCACAGTATGGAGGACATTTTGGAAGTGAGCGAACAGCCACTAAAGTCCTCCAATGTGGCTTCTACTGGCCTACTCTCTATAAAGATTCCCGAGAATTTGTGCGTAACTGTGACAGTTGCCAAAGAGCTGGTAATTTACCTCACGGATATGCCATGCCTCAACAAGGGATATTAGAGATAGAGTTGTTTGATGTATGGGGCATTGACTTCATGGGGCCATTCCCACCATCATACTCAAACACTTATATTCTGGTGGCAGTGGACTATGTATCTAAGTGGGTA
>NC_029777.3:27334548-27336542 GCF_000817695.3 Arachis duranensis
AATGGTGCCATTTTGGGCGTTAAACGCCAGAATGGGCACCATTCTGGGCGTTTAACACTAGGTGTGCAGCATCCTGGGCGTTCAGAAAAACGCCCAGTGATAAAGGAATTCTGGCGTTTAACGCCAGCCAGGGCACCTAGCTGGGCGTTAAACGCCCAAAAGGGGCAACAAATGGGCGTTAAATGCCAGAATGGGTGCCATTCTGGGCGTTTAACGCCAGAAAGGTGGGGGGACCACAATTTTGTCTTCAAATCAATTTTTTTCAAACTTTCCTTTTCTTACCCATACTTTTCTACAAAAATACATTTCAATCTCTCATCATTCAATTTCAAATTTTCAAAAATCTAAAATCACTCTTCAAATCTCTCAAATCATTCCCAAATTTCGTTCAAAAAAATTCATCCTTTTCTCAATTTCTTTCCATATCTTCTCAAATCTCCTTTCAAATTTCTCTTTTTTTTCGAAATCTCCCCTCCCCACCTTATAAATACACGTTTGGCTCCCTCTTTCCACCACACCATTCGAATTTCCTCTTCCTCTCTCTCTCTCTTCTTTCCTTTCTTTTGCTTGAGGACAAGCAAACCTCTAAGTTTGGTGTGCTTTTCCGTGATCACTAAGCCAAGATTCATCAAGATCATGGCTCCTAAGGGAAAACAAACCAATTTAAGAGGAAAGAAAGAGAATAATCCAAAGAATCTTTGGAATCAAGAGAAGTTCTTAACCAAAGAACATGAAGACCATTATCACAAAATAATGGGTCTGAGGTCAGTGATCCCGGAAGTTAAATTTGATCTGAAAGAAGATGAATATCCGGGGATCCAAGAGCAAATTCGAAACAGAGGATGGGAAGTTCTAACCAATCCTGAAATAAAGGTTGGAAGGAACATGGTTCAGGAATTCTACTCAAATCTGTGGCTAACAGATAAGCAGAGAATGACTGGAACTGCTTACCATACCTACAGAACCATGGTCAGAATTCCATCTGGACAAAATAAGAGAAATCTTCAAACTAACTCAACTGCAAGATGATCCTGATTCCTTCAAGAGGAGGATGGTGAGAGTAGATAAAGGGTTGGATCAAGTTCTAGAGGACATATGCCTCCCTGGAACTAAGTGGATAACCAATTCAAAGTTTGTCCCAAACCAACTCAAGAGGGGAGACCTCAAACCAATTGCAAGAGGTTGGCTAGACTTTATTGGGCGTTCCATATTGCCTACTAGCAACTGTTCTGAGGTCACCATCAAGAGAGCAGTGATGATTCATTGCATTATGCTTGGAAGAGAAGTGGAGGTTCATCATGTGATTGCTTGTGAGATCTACACAATTGCAAATAAGAATTCCACTGAAGCCAAATTGGCTTACCCAAGCTTGATCTCCTTGCTCTGTAAAGAGGCTGGGGTGAAGATGGGAGTAGATGAGTTCATACCCATTGAACACCCAATCACCAAGAAGTCAATGGAAGGACAAATGCAAGACAACTCTATCAAGAGGAGGGCGCAGGAATTCCTCCCTGAACTCCCAAGAATTGACTACTGGACCAGCCTAGAAGCATCTATTACCAAATTGCAAGAGACTATGGAGCAACTGAAGGAAGAACAGCAGAATCAGAACTGCATGCTCTACAAATTGCTGAAGGAACAAGAGAAGCAGGGGCGTGAACTCCAAGAGATGAAACGCCAAAAGTTCTCATCTCAAGCTGAGGGAGCATCCACTTCTCAAAATCAAGGTTGTTGAGTCCTAACTCTGTGAAAACCTCTATCATTAGGAGCCTATGTTTTTGCGTTTTTTTTTCTTTTGTTTTGTTTTCTATTTTTATTTTTTTAGTCTCATCTTATATTTATCTGTGAGTCTTGTTTTTAATTCATAGTCAATAAAATTTAAAATTCATGCCTTAAAGCTATGAATGTCCTACGAATCCATCACCTCTCTTAAATGAAAAATGCTTTAATCACAAAAGAACAAGAAGTACAGGATTTCGAAATTTATCCTTGAA
>NC_029777.3:27336833-27338440 GCF_000817695.3 Arachis duranensis
ACACTATCTGAGTTCTGAGTTCTTATAGATGCCAATCATTCTGAACTTCAAGGGATAGAGTGAGATGCCAAAACTGTTCGGAGGCAAAAAGCTACTAGTCCCGCTCATCTAATTGGAGCTATGTTTCCTTGATATTTTGGAATCTATAGTATATTCTCTTCTTTTTATCCTATTTTGATTTTCAGTTGCTTGGGGACAAGCAACAATTTAAGTTTGGTGTTGTGATGAGCGGATAATTTATACGCTTTTTGGCATTGTTTTTAGTATATTTTTAGTATGATCTAGTTAGTTTTTGGTGCATTTTTATTAGTTTTTAGTTAAAATTCACTTTTCTGGACTTTACTATGAGTTTGTGTGTTTTTCTGTGATTTCAGGTATTTTCTGGCTGAAATTGAGGGTTCTGAGTAAAAATCTGATTTAGAGACTAAAAAGGACTGCAGATGCTGTTGGATTCTGACCTCCCTGCACTCAAAGTGGATTTTCTGGAGCTACAGAAGCCCAATTGACACATGAATGAATGCAAGAAGAACAGAAACATGCAATTGACATCAAACTTAACATGAAACACTAGACTCAAACAAGAAATATTTTTGGATTTTATGCTTTTGTAATTTTTTTTTGGATTTTTCGAAAATTAAGTGAAGAGGAAAAATAAAGATATCAAAATTTTTAATGAGAATTCCAGGAATCATGCAATGTTAGTCTAAAGCTTCAATCTAAAGGAATTAGACATGGCTAGTCAAGCTTCAGCAGGACATTACATTCAAGAGCTAAATTGATGAAGATCAATCAGCTTTGGTGATGATAAGAACATCACCTTGAAACACTAGAATTCATTCTTAAGAACTCTGAAGAAAAATGCCTAATCTAAGCAACAAGATGAACCGTCAGTTGTCCAAACTCGAACAATCCCCGGCAACGGCGCCAAAAGCTTGGTGCTGTTGCCGGATCAGAAATTTGGCACTGATGTTATCGGACCAAAAGCTTGCCGAAAACTCGAACAATCCCCGGCAACGGCGCCAAAAACTTGGTGGGCGAAATTGTGATCATCAATGGCGCCATCAACATGGTACGCACAATTGTAATCTCAACTCTTTTATCACAACTTCGCACAACTAACCAGCAAGTGTACTGGGTCGTCCAAGCAATAAACCTTACGCGAGTAAGGGTCGATCCCACAGAGATTGTTGGTATGAAGCAAGCTATGGTCACCTTGTAAATCTTAGTCAGGCAAACTCAAATGGTTATGATCTTAGTCAGGAAAACTCAAATGTTTATGAATGATGAATAAAACATAAAGATAAAGATAGAGATACTTATGTAATTCATTGGTAGGAACTTCAGATAAGCGTATGAAGATGCTTTGTCCCTTTCGTCTCTCTGCTTTCCTACTGTCTTCATCCAATCCTTCTTACTCCTTTCCATGGCAAGCTGTATGTAGGGTTTCACTGTTGTCAGTGGCTATCTCCCATCCTCTCAGTGAAAATGTTCAACGCACCCTGTCACGGCACGACTATTCAGCTGTCGGTTCTCGATCATGTCGGAATAGAATCCAGTGATTCTTTTGCGTCTGTCACTAACGCCCCACAATCGCGAGTTTGAAGCTC
>NC_029777.3:27338507-27338873 GCF_000817695.3 Arachis duranensis
TACTCGGAATACCACAGACAAGGTTAGACTTTTCGGATTCCCATGAATGCCGCCATCAATTCTAGCTTATACCACGAAGATTCTGATTAAGAAATCCAAGAGATAAACATTCAAGCCTTGTTTGCTTGTAGAACAGAAATGGTTGTCAGGCACTCGTTCATAAGTGAGAATGACGATGAGCATCACATAATCATCACATTCATCATGTTCTTGGGTGCAGATGAATATCTTAGAACAAGAATAAGCTGAATTGAATAGAAGAACAATAGTAATTGCATTAATACTCGAGGTACAGCAGAGCTCCACACCTTAATCTATGGTGTGTAGAAACTCCACCGTTGAAAATACATAAGAACAAGGTCTAGG
>NC_029777.3:27338919-27339147 GCF_000817695.3 Arachis duranensis
AAAGCTGATTTGGAATGCCGGTTTGGGCCATCAAATCTTGAGCAAAGTATAGACTATTATATATTGCTGGAAAGCCCAGGATGTCTACTTTCCAACGCCATTGAGAGCGCGCCAATTGAGCTTCTGTAGCTCCAGAAAATCCACTTTGAGTGCAAGGAGGTCAGAATCCAACAGCATTTGCAGTCCTTTTCAGCCTCTGAATCAGATTTTTGCTCAGGTCCCTCAATT
>NC_029777.3:27339252-27339671 GCF_000817695.3 Arachis duranensis
AGTAAAGTCCAGAAAAGTGAATTTTAACTAAAAACTAATAAAAATATACTAAAAACTAACTAGAGCATACTAAAAACATACTAAAAACAATGCCAAAAAGCGTATAAATTATCCGCTCATCAGCTCCAATGGCAGGAATGGAGATGCTTCTTCCATCAAATTTGGACGTTGGTTTTGTGAAGTCACCAAGCATTCTCCTTGCATTATTGTTGTTGGGTTCGGCTGCCATCTCCTTCTCTTGTTCTAATATTTCTGAAAGGTTACATTTAGATTGTTGTAACTTAGCTTCTCTTAATTTTCTCTTCAGAGTCCTTTCAGGTTCTGGATCAATTTCAACAAGAGTGTCTTTATCCTTGTTCCTGCTCATATGAAAGAGAAGAAAACAAGAAAAGAAAGAGGAATCCTCTATGTCATAGTAT
>NC_029777.3:27339684-27341840 GCF_000817695.3 Arachis duranensis
AAGAGGAATCCTCTATGTCACAGTATAGAGATTCCTTTATGTTAGTAAAAGAAGAAAGGGAAGAAGAGTGAAGAAGAATGGGTTCGGATTTTTAGATGAAGAGAGGTGAAGAGAAGTGTTAGTAATTAAATAATTAAATAGGAGAAGAAAAGAGAGGGAGAATTTCGAAAATAATTTTGAAAAAGGGGTTAGTAATTTTGAAAATTAAAGATAAGATATGATTAAAATTAAAATTTAAAACAATTAAAGAGAATTTTTTGAAAAAGAGAGAGGTATTTTCGAAAATTAGAGAGGGAAAAGTAGTTAGGTGGTTTTAAAAAAGATAAGAAACAAACACAAAGTCAAAGAGTTAGTTGAAAAAGATATTAAAATCAAATTTGAAAAGATAAGAAGATAAGTTAGATAAGATATTTTGAAATCAAATTTTGAAAAAGATAAGATAAAAAGATAAGAAGATAAGATAAAAAGATAAGATTTTTAAGAAAAAGGTATTTTGAAAAAGATTAATTTTTAAAATTAAAATTAATTACTTAACTAACAAGAAACTAAAAGATAAGATTCTAGAATTTAAAGATTGAACCTTTCTTAACAAGAAAGTAACAAACTTCAAAGTTTTGAATCAATCACATTAATTGTTAGCATAATTTCGAAAATTAGATATAAAGATAAGAAAAAGATTTTGAAAATATTTTGAAAAGATTTTTGAAATTTTCGAAAAAGAGGAAAAATTGGGAAAGATATGATTTTTGAAAAAGATTTTTGAAAAGATAAGATATTTAAATTTTTGAAAATTTGACTTGACTTGTAAGAAATAACTAATTTTTTTTTTAAATTTTTGATCAAGTCAACCCAAAATTTCAAAAATTTGGAGGGAAATAAGGAAAAGATATATTTTTTTATTTTTGAACTTTTAAAGATGAGAAAGAAAAACATAAATATGACCCAAAATATGAGAATTTTGGATCAAAACACAAGATGCATGCAAGAACACTATGAATGTCAAGATGAACACCAAGAACACTTTGAAGATCATGATGAACATCAAGAACATAATTTTTGAAAAATTTTTGATGCAAAGAAAACATGCAAGACACCAAACTTAGAAATCTTTAATGCATGGACTCTAACAAACGAAAAATGCATATGAAAAACAACAAACAACACAAAATTAGAAAACATCAAGATCAAACAGGAAGACTTGTCAAGAACAACTTGAAGATCATGAAGAACACCATGAATGCATGAATTTTCGAAAAAGGCAAGAAAAAATATTAAAAACATGCAATTGACACTAAACTTAAAAATTGACTCAAGACTTAAGCAATAAACACAAAATATTTTTGATTTTTATGATTTTATTAATTTTTTTGGATTTTTATTAGTTTTTTTCGAAAATAAAGTTTGGAAAAACGAAAAAAGAAAAGAAAAATTTTGAAAAAGATTTTTGAAAAGAAAATTACCTAATCTGAGCAACAAGATGAACCGTCAGTTGTCCATACTCAAACAATCCCTGGCAACGGCGCCAAAAACTTGGTGGACGAAATTGTGATTCATATGTTATTGCATTTTGTAAAATTTATTGCTTTTTCTTTCCCTGGCAATGGCGCCAAAAACATGATGCCAATACCATGGTTTACAATTATGTGTGGTCACAACTCCGTGCAACTTAACCAGCAAGTGTACTGGGTCATCCAAGTAATACCTTAGGTGAGTAAGGGTCGATCCCACAGAGATTGTTGGTATGAAGCAAGCTATGGTCACCTTGTAAATCTCAGTCAGGCGGATAATAATTGATTATGGATGAGTTCGAAAATTAATAATAAAGAGAAAATAAAATAGGATAGAAATACTTATGTGGATCAATAGCGGGAATTTCAGATAGGCGTATGGAGATGATGTGCTCCTCTTGAATCTCTACTTTCATATTACATTCATCCAATTCTTCTTACTCCTTTCCATGGCAAGCTGTATGTAGTGCATCACCGTTGTCAATGGCTACATCTCATCCTCTCAGTGAAAATGGTCCTATGCTCTGTCACAGCACGGCTAATCATCTGTCGGTTCTCAATCAGGTTGGAATAGAATCCCTTGATTCTTTTGCGTCTGTCACTAACGCCCAGCCTTCAGGAGTTTGAAGCTCGTCACAGTCATTCAAT
>NC_029777.3:27342038-27356299 GCF_000817695.3 Arachis duranensis
GTGAGAATGATGATGAGTGTCACGGATCATCATATTCATCAAGTTGAAGTGCAACGAATATCTTAGAATAGGAATAACGAGAATTGAATAGAAAGTAATAGTAATTGTATTGAAACTTGAGGTACAGCAGAGCTCCACACCCTTAATCTATGGTGTGTAGAAACTCCACCGTTGAAAATACATAAGTGAGAGGTCCAGGCATGGCTGAATGGCCAGCCCCCATGATCTGAGAACTAATCTTCCCAAGATGTCTAATACACTAGTAAAAAGTTCTATTTATAATAAACTAGCTACTAGGGTTTACAGGAGTAAGTAATTGATGCATAAATCCACTTCCGGGGCCCACTTGGTGTGTGTTTGGGCTGAGCTTGATTTATCCACGAGCTAAGGCTTCTTTTGGAGTTGAACGTTGAGTTATAGCGTGTTTCTGGCGTTCAACTCCGGGTCGTGACGTGTTTATGGCGTTTGACTCCAGACAGCAGCATGTACTTGGCATTGAGCGCCACTTTACGTCGTCAATTTCCGAATAAAGTATGGACTATTATCTATTGCTGGAAAGCTCTGGATGTTTATTTTCCAACGCCATTGAGAGCGTGCCATTTGGAGTTCTATAGCTCCAGAAAATCCATTTTGAGTGCGGGGAGGTCAGATTCCAACAGCATCAGCAGTCCTTTTGTCAGCCTTTTTCAGAGTTTTGCTCAAGTCCCTCAATTTCAGCCAGAAATTACCTGAAATTACAGAAAAACACACAAACTCATAGTAAAGTCCAGAAATGTGAATTTAACATAAAAACTAATGAAAACATCCCTAAAAGTAGCTTGAACTTACTAAAAACTACTTAAAAACAATGCCAAAAGCGTATAAATTATCCGCTCATCACCGGCGTCGCCTTATTTCCCACTGTAGGTCTTTCTCGGCCTCTCGTTGACGTATGGCTTCTTCTTCAAGTTGTTTTAAACGGTCTTGAAGTGCATCCATGGCTCCCGCGTTTGGAGAGTTCTTCTTGTTGTTAAGTTGGGAAGTATCTTTTGGTGTTGTGTCCGCGTTTTTGTGCGGTGTTCTATCTTCTAGATCTGAAGTGCGGTCGTTGTCATGGTCATCCGCCATGATGATGGGATGACTTCTAGGTCCCCAGCAACAGCACCAATGTTCTGGGATTACCTGAAACTACAGGTCGATCCCGAACGAGATCTTCTGTGCTGGTCAGCACAGTTGTGTCCGACTTGATAATGGTGGCCGGAGCCACCGTGTCCGACTTGTTGGGCTTGGTGGTGCTGCTGATCCTTGATCACTGGAGGGTGGTGGTACCTGCAAGGGACTCTGATGCTTAAGTTAGCAAGGGTATTAAGCAGGTTTTTTAGTAAAATCAGAGTATGAGTTATACGTGGGTACTCTAGTGTATTTATAATGGTGTGGAGTGACCTTTTTAGAGATAAGATAGTTATCTTATCTTATCTTATTTTATCTTTGAGCGAGGTCATCTTATCTTCAAGGGAACTGCCCTTATCTCTATAGGCTTGGTCTGCCTTAGGATTTGGGTTGTGTTCCTCTGTTGGGCCTTTTTTGGGCTCTTCCTAGTGATTTGGCCGAGTTCTTTGAGAAGATGTCGGATAGTCTGACCCAAAGAGGTCGGTCGCTTTATCACCAAATATCCCGGGTCGGACAGCTTGACCCGGGATATGAACACCTACAAGTCTACATCTCTACATATCCTAACAGGAAGATAATCCCCTTTTTAACAAAAGCAACACTCTGAGAAGAAAGCCATAAAGCTACAAATCAAAAGTCATCAAAATAACTACCTCCCTAACTCACAGTCTCATCTTATCAACAACGAAAGTACCAAGAAGAAAATCAAAAACAAGCCGCCAGAGAAAATCGTTATTTTCTACAAAGGTTCTTCAGTAAAATCGGGCAAACATAGCAAAAATCGGCAAAAGAAGCAACCCTCTTTGGGTAAAGAAATCAGGTTCATAAAAACCAGAAAAATATGTAGCACAGCAACAAGTGGGCACGACAAACGCAAAAAGGTTCAAGCTTCCCAACATGCATTCAAGTAAAACCAAAACTTTACCAAAAAACCAAAGGCAAAGCGAAAGAAGTAAAAAAAGCAGAAAGAAGAACCAACAACCAACCTAGAAAAAAGAAGCTTCGAGAGAAATGGAGGATGGAAAAATAAAAACCAGAATCACCTTTCTGAGCAAAGAAAAGCACCAACGTCGCATGGAGAAACGCAAAAATGCAAGTCTCAGGCGAAAACAGAAAGCGAGAAAGAAAAGGGGTAGTTACGAAACAGAGAAGAGAAACCTTTTTTTTTGAAAAATTCAAAAAGAACAAAAAAATGGAGCATTTAAAGAATTAATGAGGTTATTAAACCTTCGCACATTCCCAAAGCAAGGGGACGCGCGTTTTCAAAAGAATAAAATTCAAAAGGAAACGTTCCGTATTCAAAGGAGAACACTACAAAGAAAGAAATCGACACAATGCTCGAGTTTGGCTTCACCAGAGAAGGATCAAAGTCCTAAAACTAGGACTCAACCTCAAAAGAAAGACCGAGCTCGAGCAAGGGCACTGTTCATATCCTGGGTCGAGCTGTCCGACCCGGGATGATTAGCAACGAGATGACTGACCTCCTCAGGTCAACCTGCCTGACCTCTTCTCAAAGAGCTCGGTCAAATCACCAGAAAAGTCCAATAAAGGGCCCAAATAGAGGAACACGACCCAAATCTAAAGGCAGTCCAAGCCTATAGAGATAAGGGCTGTTCCCATGAAAGATAAGATAAGATAACTAACTTATCTTATCTGAAAAGGTCACTCTATAATATTATAAATACATTGGAGCACCCAAGTATAACTCATACTCTGATTCTACTAAAAACCTGCTTAATACCCTTGCTAACTTAAGCATCAGAGTCCCTTGCAGGTTCCACCAGCCTCTGGTGACGAAGGATCAGCACTACCACCAAGTCCAACAAGTTGGACACAGCAGCTCCGGCCAGTGCAGAAGATCTCGTCCAAGATCAATCTCCAGTTTTAGGTAACCCTTGGAACAGTCCTCTAATCTACCTACAAGCATTTTTCCTTTGCTCCTTCGTTAAATTAAACACCGCCTTTGGTTTAGTTCGCTGGCCGTTATCAAGTCTCGTTAGGTTTAGTTCTGGCCGTAAGCAAATATCCATCATGTGTAACCTTGCCGTATGGTTGTCCTTTGTCCATTCGTCGTCCATTACCATGTGCATGATATTATCAAACACGTTCTTTTCAATGTGCATTACGTTTAGACAATGTCGAACCAAGTTGTCTTTCTAATAAGGCAAGTCCCAAAAGATACTCTGCTTGGTCCAATTATGCACCTTTACCATATCCCGGAGGTCTCACACCTATTCCATTATTGACGATTGATGAATCCATATTTGATGGTAAATTTTGACTTGAATTGAGTGGATTTCATTATATAAACTCACATTTATACACTTGAATAGCTTACTTTTGTCATTTCTCTCTAAATTGCACCTACGTGTGAAAACATGCTATTTTGTGCTTAATTTGATTAATTTTATTTCACTTTTATTCCATTTGATGCCGTGATATGTTTTGTTTAGTGATTTCAGGTCAATTAGGCAAGAATGGCTCAGGAAAAGTAGAAGGAATGCATGCAAAATGGGAAAATACAAGAAGAAACAAGGGAGATACACACACTGAAGTGTGCATATGCACAACATTCTATGCATACACACAAGGTGAATTTAGCAAGTGTGTGTACGCACACAACCCTGTGCGTACGCACAAGTCTGGGCGTGTGACTTCATTAAAAAGTCATTTGGCTCACAATTTGGGGGGCCTTTTGGCCCAATTTTGGATGCCCTAAAGCTGAATGGAAGCTCTTTCAAAGGGAAAATATTCTAAGACAACAGACAATCAATTTCATTTTAGTTTTTAGCATGTTTTGAGGGAGATTTCTAGAGAGAGAGGCTCTCTCTTCTCTCTAGGAATTAGGGTTTTAGATTTAGGTTTCTTCTTAGTTTAGAATTTGATTCTTGCTTTCATTTAGTTTCATTTACAATTCCTTGTTCTAACTTCATAGTTCTTGTAGTTTTCTTTTATTATTACTCTATTTTGATACTCTTTATGTTAATGCACCTTTGTGTTAATTTGGAGTTTCTTTAATGCAATTTTGACGTTTTATATTTCTTGATGTTTATTTGAGTGATTATTATTATTTCCTTGAAATTGGTAACTATAGATTTTTATCATTATTGTAATTTACACTATTTTTTCTTTTATGCATGTTAGGTGTTTGATAAAATGCCTCTTTCAATTTAAGTATAGAATTTTGTATTCTTGGCTTGGGTTGGGTAATTCAAGACTTTTGAATTGTCAAATTCTTTTATTGATTGGTGATTGAGGATTGCTAATTGGCTTGAAATTCACTAAAGCTAATCTTTGATTAGGACTTGTGGAATAGGGTTAATTTGCTCAATTGACTTTCCTTCAATTGTTAGAGGATAACTAAGTGAGAGCAAAAGACAATTACCATCACAATTGGGGATGATAATAAGGATAGGAATTTCAATTCTCTTCCCTTGCCAAGACGTTTCTAAGTTGTTAGCTTACTCTCTTGTTATTTACATTTCTTGTCTCTTATTATAAACACTCCCAAAATATCTCATAACCAATAACATGCACAGTTCCCTGCAATTCCTTGATAGACGACTCGAGGTTTAAATACTCTCGGTTTTTATTAGGTATTTGATAAACCCCGATTTCGTGGTTTATCTTATGCTTATTTTAGGGGATTTATTCACCTTTTCCCACATTTATTCAATAAAATAACATAGTTTTGTAATTCTCCCTTGAATTGTGCTTAAGTGTAAAAACATGCTTTTTAGGCCCTTAAATTGATGATTTTAACTCACTCTCAATTCTTTTCAAATAAAATTTTCTTTTAAGAAAGGTGAGAGATATATGGAATATTTTACAACTTTAAGACATCCATGCAAATGGTCATGCAACAAGAACAAGAGAACAGACAAGATAACATAGAAAACAGAAAAATAATAAAAGGAAAGGAAGTAAAAGAGAACAAGTCCACCTTTAATGGTGGCTGCTACTACTCCTCTTTGAGGATCCAATGTGATGCTTGATCTCTTCTATGTCACTCATTTGCCTTTGTTGTTCTTCCCTCATAGCCCTTTGATCTTCTCTAATGACTCTTTGATCTTCTCTTATTTCATTGAGGGTGATGGAATGCTCTTGGTGCTCCACCCTCAATTGCTCCATAAGTGCTCAGTTCTCCAAGAGAAGTTTTCCATTGATCCCAATAGCTTTGAGGAGGACAATACATCCCTTGAGGCATCTCAGGGATCTCATACTGAGGCGACTACACAGTCTCTTGTACATGCTCTCTAGTTTGCTCCATCCCCTTCTTAGTAATAGGCTTATCCTCCCCAATGAAGATGTCTCCATTTATGACGATTCCAACTGAATTACATAGATGACAGATGAGGTGTGGGAATGCCAACCTTGCATTGGTGGAAGGCTTCTCAACTATCTTGTACAATTCTTGAGGAATCACCTCATGTACTTCCACCTCCCTTCTAATCATGATGCAATGGATCATGATGGCTCTATCAATAGCCACTTCTGACCAATTGCTAGTAGGGATGATGGAACACTGGGCTTTAAGTCAAGCCTTCGTAGTTGAATGGGCTTGCCTTGAGAATCCCTTTTTCACTGTGCTCCTTCCACACAGATATCTGAGAATACTTGATCTAATCTCTGATCAAAGTTGACTCTCCTAGTGTAAGGATGAAGATCTCCTTCCATTAGAGGCAAGTTGAACGCCAACCTCACACTTTCCGGGTTGAAATCTAAGATTCTCCCTCAGACCATGGTACTCCAATTCCTTGGATTTGGGTTCACACTAGTGTCATGGTTTTTAGTAACTAATGCATTAGCATAGAACTCTTGAACCATTAGAATTCCAACATCTTGAATGGGATTGGTTAGGACTTTCCAACCTCGTCTCCAGATCTCTCTTCAGATTTTCGGATACTCATTCTTCTTAAGTCTGAAAGGGACCTCATGGATCACTTTCTTCTCTGCCACTACTTCGTAGAAGTGGTCTTAATGAGCTTTGGTGATGAATCTCTCCATTTTCCAAGATTCAGAGGAGGTGGCTACTGCCTTTTCTTTCCTCTTTCTAGAGGGTTCTCCAACCTTGGGTGCCATGAATGGTAATAGAAAGAAAGAAAGCTATGCTTTTCCAATGCCAAACTTAAAACTTTGCTCGTCCTTGAGCAAAAATAAAGAGAATAGAAGAATAGAGTAGAAGAAGAAGAAAATAGAAGAAGATAGAAGGAGAGAGGGCTCTCGGCCAAGTGGAGTGTATAAGGGTATGAGAGGTGTGTGTATAAAGGGTTATTAAGATGGGTATTTATAGGAGTCGGGAAGGGGTAGGTTCGGCCATGGATGGGGTTTTGGGTGGGAAATTTAATTTTCAAGTGGGTGGGGGTTAGTGGGAGTTATGATGGGCGTGGGGAACGGGTATGCATGTAATTGGGCTAGGGTTTATACGGAAGTGTGTATGGGGAAGTGTGAAAGTTAGTGGGGTAGGTGAAGATGCTGTGAGATCCACTGGTCCGGAGATGCTAGAGAATCCAGATTCCCTGCTTCTCTGCATTGGTGTTTGAACACCCAGGTTCTACTCCCTGGCTAGTGTTCAATGCCAGCAATGCTGCCACTTTGGGGGCGATGGACGCCCAGTGATGAGCAGATAATTTATACGCTTTTTGGCATTGTTTTTAGGTAGTTTTTAGTATGATTTAGTTAGTTTTTAGTATATATTATTAGTTTTTATGAAAAATCACATTTCTGGACTTTACTATGAGTTTGTGTGTTTTTCTGTGATTTCAGGTATTTTCTGGCTGAAATTAAGGGACCTGAGCAAAAATCTGATTCAGAGGCTGAAAAAGGACTGCAGATGCTGTTGGATTCTAACCTCCCTGCACTCGAAATGGATTTTTTGGAGCTACAGAAGCCCAATTGGCGCGCTCTTAATTGCGTTGGAAATTAGACATCTTGGGCTTTTCAACAATATATAATAGTCCATACTTTGCCCAAGTTTTGATAATGCAAACTGGCGTTTTAACGCCAACTTTCTACCATTTTCTGGCGTTAAACGCCAGAACTGGCATAAAAGCTAGAGTTAAACGCCCAAACTAGCACCAGAGCTGGCGTTTAACTCCAAGAAAAGCCTATGCACATGAAAGCTTCAATGCTCAGCGCAAACACACACCAAGTGGGCCCCGAGAGTGGATTTCTGCACTATCTATCTTAGTTTACCCATTTTCTGTAAACCTAGGTTACTAGTTTAGTATAAAATCTACTTTTAGAGATTCATTTTGTACCTCATGACATTTTACATCTGAATTTGTATCTTCTATGGCATGAGTCTCTAAACCCCATGGTTGGGGGTGAGGAGCTCTGTTGTGTCTCAATGGATTAATGTAATTATTTCTATTTGCTATTCAATCACGCTTGTTTCTCTTCTAAGATATTCATTCGCACTTCAACATGATGAATGTGATGATCCGTGACACTCATCACTATTCTCAACTTATGAACGCGTCCCTGACAACCACTTCCGTTCTACCTTAGATTGAGTGTGTATCTCTTGGGTTCCTGGTTCACGAGTTTGATTGCTTCTCCTGACAACAGAGCGTTCAAATCCGTGGAACCAGAGTCTTTGTGGTATAAGCTAGAATCAATTGGCAGCACTCTTGAGATCCGAAAAGTCTAAACCTTATTTGTGGTATTCCGAGTAGGATCTGGGAAGGGGTGACTGTGACGAGCTTCAAACTCACAAATGCCAGGCGCAGTGACAGTGTGCAAAAGGATCAATGGATCCTATTCCAGCACGAGTGAGAACCGACAGATGATTAGCCCTACGGAATCTATAGTTGGACCATTTTTATTGAGAGGACAGATGGTAGCCATTGACAATGGTGATCCACCAACATACAGTTTGCCATGGAAGGAGCCTTGCGTGCGTGAAGAAGACAACAGTAGGAAAGCAGAGATTCATAAAACAGAGCATCTCCAAAACCTCAACATGTTCTCCATTACTGCATAAAAAGTATTATTCATTTCATGTTCTTTTACTTTTTACAAACAAAACTCTCTTCATTATTAATCTCCTGACTAAGGTTTACAAGATAACCATAGATTGCTTCAAGTTGACAATCTCCGTGGGATCGACCCTTACTCACATAAGGTATTACTTGGACGACCCAATGCACTTGCTGGTTAGTGGTACGAGTTGTGAAAAGTATGATTTACAATTTCGTGCACCAAGCTTTTGGCGCCGTTGTCGGGGATTGTTCGAGTTTGGACAACTGACGTTTCATCTTGTTACTTAGATTAGGAAAAATTTGTCTTTTTGGTTTAGAGTCCTTTATTTTCTTTTCAAAAAAAAATTCAAAAATATCATTTTTCTTTATTAATCTTTAATTTTCTTTGAGTTTAGTTTCATGTTTTAAGTTTGGTGTCAATTGCATGTGGTTATTTTCTTTCAATTTATCGAGTTATTCTTGTTTATTTTCCTTGTTTGATCTTTGAATTTTCTTGTTTGGTGTCTTTCCTTGTTTTTCCTGTGTATTTTTGAATTATTAGTGTCCAAAGTATAAAAATTTTTAAGTTTGGTATCCTTTGTGTTTTTTATTTTCCTAAAGATTTTCAAAAATTGTTCTTGGTCTTCATCTTAATCTTCAAAGTGATCTTGGTGTTCATCTTGACATTCAAAGTTTTCTTGTGTGTTTTCTTTTATTTGATCTAAAAATGCTAAGTTTGGTGTCATTTTATTGTTTTTCTCTTTCCTTGTTAAATTCAAAAATATCTTTTCTCTTTATTTTAATTGAATTTTCGAATTTTCCTTTTTGAAAAAAAAATCAGATTTTTATTTTAAATTTTTTTTTCTTATCTTAGTTTTAAATTTCAAAATTCAAATCTTTTTCAAAATCTTATCTTATCTTTTCTAATCTCAAATTTTAAATCATATCTTTTTCAAATCTTTTCTCTTATTTATTTTCTTACAAATATATTCAATTTTAAGACATATCCTTTTCAAAACCTCCTAACCACTTTCTCTCTCTATTTTTCGTATATTTTACAAAATTTTTCAAAATTTTTTAATTAATTAATTATTTTAGTTTTCAATTTCCTTTTATTTTATTTTTTCTAATTTTTGAACCACATTCAATTTCTCATTTATTTTACTTTATTTTATTTTAATTTCGGTATTTTAAAAAAATAAAAGAATAATTTTTTTTACAATCCACATCATCTCCCTTTCTCCATCATGGACCTAAGTAGAAATGAACAGTCCAGAAGGACTCTGGGGTCATATGCTAACCCCACCACTACCTCATGTGGGAGTAGTATCTGTATACCCCCATAAGAGCTAACACTTTGAGCTAAATCATCAGCTCATTATCATAGTGTAGCAAAATTGCCAGTATTCCAGTCTTCCACAAGAAGAACCTACTGAGTTTCTGGTACAGTTCTTACAAATTGCTGACACAGTACGTGATAAGGAAGTGGATCAGGATGTCTACAGATTATTGATGTTTCCATTTTCTCTAAAAGACCAAGCTAAGAGGTGGTTAAATAACCAACCCAAAGCCAGCATAAGAACATGGAAACAGTTGTAAGACAAATTCGTGAATCAATATTTCCCTCCAAAAAGGATGACACAGCTAAGACTAGACATACAAGGCTTTAAACAAGAGGATCATGAATCTCTTTATGATGCCTGGAAGAGGTACAGAGGGATGCTAAGAAAATGCCCCTCTGAAATGTTTTCAAATGGGTGCAGTTAGACATCTTCTACTACGGGCTTACAAAAAAGGCCCAGATATCTCTAGACCACTCAGCTGGTGGATCATACACATGAGAAAGACAATTGAAGAGGCTCAAGAGCTCATTGATACAGTTGCTAGAAATCAGCATCTGTACTTAAGTAGTGAGTCCTCCATGAAAGAAGAGGCTAAAGTAGTATCCACTGAACCTAGTCCCCCAGAACAAGTTGCTGAACTCAATCAGCAATTACTTTCTCTAACAAAATAGTTAGCAGAATTTAAAGAGATGCTACAAGACACTCAAAATGCTAACAAGAATATGGAACACGAATTGGATCACACGAGACAGTAATTATCTAAACAAATAACAGAAGATTGTCAAGCTGTTCATTTGAGGAGTGGAAAGACATTAAATACCTCAACTCAAAGCAGCAAAAAGCCAAGAAAGGAACAATTGACAGAGGATGAGCAAATCACTGCCCAAAATCCCTTTGAGGATAGTAAAAACCCAGAGAGGAATACTTCTGGCATTCAGACGCCTGAAAAGGGTAAAGAATTGGCGTTAAACGCCTAGTGGATGCCCAATTCTTGCGTTCAAATGCCAGAAAAAGGGAAAAAACTAGTGTTAAACACCAGTGGGTGTCCAGTTCTGCTTTCAAACACCAGAAAAGAGTGAGAATCTGGCGTTAAACGCCCATCCACCCCCCAATCCTGGCGTTCAAATGCCAATGAGGGATCAGACACCTGCAAGTGCTGATAGTAACCCCTCTAAGAAGGCTTCTCCAACCACCTCTGTAGGAAATAAACCTGCAGCAACTAAGGTTGAGGAATATAAAGCCAAGATGCCTTATCCTCAGAAACTCTACCAAGCAGAACAGGATAAACAATTTGCATGCTTTGCAGACTATCTCAGGACTCTTGAAATAAAGATCCTGTTTGCAGAGGCACTTGAGCAAATACCCTCTTATGCTAAGTTCATGAAAGAGATCTTATGTCATAAGAAGGATTGGAGAGAAACGGAAAAAGTTTTCCTCACTGAAGAATGCAGTGCAGTCATTCTAAAAGAGATGTTTCTTGTTGATTCACTTATTTTCTCTTTTGGTTGCATGATTATACTACTTACTTTTTGTTTGTTTACTTTTTCTTTTTCTTGCTTTTCCATGGATGTTGAATTTGAGTAATAAATTGCTTTAATAGATCTTTTTGTTTCTTTTCATTATCTGTGTCAGTAGGTGATGTTATGTGATGATTGATATTTCATTTTGGGCTTCTAATTGGTTGAGTATCTCATAATTGTTCATTACTTGATAACTACGCACCAAGTGTTCGAGGAAATGCACAAATGCCATTTTGGCTTATTTTAGTCATATACCTTCAATTGGGTGCTCCTCCTTATTCACTTGCTCTATTCTAAGTGCATTAGGTCCACTTTGTTTTATGCTTGCTAATTAGTTACTCATTGAACATGACTTGCTCTTTGTTATGGATGCTTGAGATTATTCTTCTCATGCCATATTGCATGCTTTACTTCCTCTTGAATCCCATGCCTAGTGTTGTGACCCATGCCTCTCTACTCATTTTTTTTACACAATTTCTTTTGGGCACTACTTCTCACTTGCATGTTTTTGTTGAGATGATTCTTTGGGTTTAATGTTTTCCCCCTTTCCCTTCCTTTTTCAGGATGGCCACCAAGAAAGGCAAGGAGAAAGCTTCAAGGAAACCAGCCACAAAGAGGGCACCCCAAAAGTCACCCTCAAAGGCGCACCCTGCATTAGGAGCCAAACCCCTATCTAAGAAAGCGAAGGCACCAGCTCCTATTGATGAAAAAGAGAAGAGCAAACCGGTGATTCCCCAACCGCTTCTGTGAACTTGTGTTCCCCGCCATGGTTGAGAGGAACTATCATGCTGAGCATCTACTAGCTCCGCCGAACAAGGTTGCTCCTTGTATTCTACCCCGCATTAAACGGCGAGGATGGGAGTTTCTTCTGCGAAAACCACGGGAGATCAACCTCTCTTGGGTGGTAGAATTCTACACTAACTACCATCTTCCCTCTCTTCAATTGGTATACTTGCGCCAGAAGCAAGTCTCAGTTTTAAAAGAGGCTATTCAGTAAGTGCTTAATGTCTTACCGGTACCAAGTGGCATAGATGGTTACCAAGAGGTCTTACGTCAGCGTGAAGAGTTTGGGTTCAATTGGGACTCGATCCTTCGAGTCATTGCTGAACCAGAGACGTTTTGGACCCAAGGTCGACTCCGGATGCGGCCCAAGTGCATTGATGCACGTTCCCTCACTGTAGAAGCTAGAGCTTGGGCCCAGATCCTATCCCACTATGTGCTACCTAGCACCCACAAGTCGTCCTTCACGGCGGATCTCACTTTGCTTGTTTGGTGTGTTCTCACGAAGAGACCGGTGAACATTCTGATTCTTGTCAAGCAAGCAATGGGTCAAGTCCACGCCCGTGGTAATTTACCATTTCCAGCATTGGTATCTGATATAGTTGCTGCTTCGGGTGTTCCTTGGGAAGCCATGGACACAAAGGCTATAATTCCGGCTAAGGGCGATGTTGTCCCAAGCGGAAAACACATACAACTTCCCATGAACAACCCTAGCCTCGACGTAGCCCCTCCACCTATTTTTTCTTCCACCTCATCGTCACCACCATGACAAAGATCCACCTATCAAAGGATAGAAAATCTACACCGGAAGATTGATAGATATGCGCGGCGCAACCAACGCCGATACACTTACATCAAGAAGCTTCTACGTTGTGTTACCCCTAGCATGGAGGAACCCGAGATATTCATGTTCACCTCAAACCCAAGTGATGGGAGCTCTGATGAAGGGGATAGTGAAAATTCTGGTCCCGACCGCCCTATGCGCATTGTTGATAGCACGGAGGACCGTGCTAAATTCTATGTGTGGGGAGGTTGTTCGACCGATCTCCATGGATAACAATCTCTTCCTTTCAACACCCATGAATTTATCTTTTGCTTAATAGTTAGTACATTGCATGTGTAGTTAGTCTTGCTTGTAAATACTCCTTGCATAATATTTGGTCTCTATAGAGTTACTTGGTCAAAATAATGACTTCCTCCCCAAGAAACTGTGATTTAGAGGTACCCTACCAATTTTGGAAATAGTTTTTGCGGTAAACTTGCTGCAAGAATGTATTTTGGAACATAGTAACTGAGCTAAGAATACAAGCATGTAAGTTTTGAGCCTATTGTGTGGTTATATCTTCTAACCATTAATTTCCATTCTTGTGTGCATTATTCTCTCTCTATGATTGCAATCCTTGCTTTGTCTGATTCTATATGTCCATTACTTTGTGTATGAATGCATTTACATGATTGAGGCCATCACTTCAATAGTCACTTTTTCCAAACGGCCTTAACCATTTTATCTACCATTGCTAACCAATTTTGAGCCCATGTTAAACCCTTTTTGTTCTTAAATAGAGCACATCAACAACCCTAAGTGAAAAACAATGAATGTCCCTAGATTTGGATCCTTGATTAGCTTAGGTGAGTGAAGGTGTGTATCATTCAAATGGGAGGGTGTACTTGGGAATTCGGGTAGATGTAAAGGTGTGTATTTGTAGTTGTAAATAAAAATATTGGGATCTGGGAACATACTCATGTATTGAATGAATGAACCATATGCATTGAAACTTTTATATATGAAACCCCAAGAAAAAGGGGACCAAAAAGAAAAAAAATATTTTTTTTATATGTGTATATATGAGAATGTAAGAAAAAGAAACAGAAAAATGGAAGAAACAAAAATATGAAAAAAAAGAAGAGAAGAAAGCAATGAAAGGGGACAAAATGCCCCAAGATAGTAATAATAACAATCCATATGGGATGTGAATTGAAAAGAATGCATGAGTATGCGAAAAGTGAAACCCATGGGTAGCTAGGTATTGTATTATAGTTGTATAGTTTGTTCTATATGTCTAGTGGGATCTTAGGTTAATCAAGGATTCAAATTTTAAGCTCACTTGACCATATACATCCTTACCTTCACCCTAGCCCCATTACAACCCATGAATAAGACCTCATGATACTTGTATGCATGCATTAAGTAATTGTTGATTGTTAGATGAAAGACAAATCTTGGAAAGCATGATTAGGATAGGATTGAGTGATGAACCCTATACACTTGAGCGAGTAGAGCGGATACACTTCCGGTGAGGGTTCAATGCTCAACTCCTTGTTCCCGGCTTTCACAAGCGTTCATCTAGCAAGTTACATGCACTTCATAGTAGTGTTTAGATTGGTAGGATTTATGAATTACATATCATTTTTGCCCCGTATGCTCATATGTGTTCTTGGAGGATAGATTTACCCTTGACCAAGTAGATAGATGATTTTACATTAGTTGCATGCATTCATTTAAGAAT
>NC_029777.3:27356399-27357505 GCF_000817695.3 Arachis duranensis
ATATTTGGCATAAAATTCACAAACTTGAGATTCTGTATCAAACACCAGTCCCCATATGTCTTTGATGGTCAAATCAGTTATCAACTTTTCAAAACCATCAACATTAATTATATCTGCCTCTGCTTAATCTACAGTTACATCCACCATATCATCACTTTCATCGGAACTGCACTCATACTCAACACTTAAATCCTCATATTGATCACCATCCTTATACGACTCTTTGCCATCATTCTCCATGACTGAACTTAAAATTTTAACATGTTAGGTACTAAATAAATGCTGGGAGAATGGAATAGGCAAAATGAACTCATTTTTTTATGATTAAAATTATTGGTCAATCAAATTCTATGAAACCTAAGAGCTATTAGTGTATAAGAATGTTATTTATATGACAACCAAGAGTTACGAAAAAAAAAATCTCTGACTTATTATTTTTCTATGGTCTTTCTTTTGAAAACAAGAATACAACAGATTTAAATAAATATGAAATGACTTATTATCTAGGAGCATAAAGAAAGAAAATTGAGTATGATCCATTATAATTTTCTTTTTATTTAATTTGTACTTTTTCTAGTGATAAAATTCACTAAATGCACCTATTTTATTTTAACTACCATGTTCTATGATCACAATTTTAGTCACATGCTTCTCTAGTAACTTACCCATGTGAAAAGTGTTCTATTTGATAAGGTAATGATAACAATAATGTTAGATATTAGATAAATCTATATGAGATAATAATAAGTGAAATTTTTGTTCATTATTTATAAAAGTTATATAGAATGTGATAAAGGATCCATGACAATGATTTCATAGGATCTTCACTGTAGTTGAATAAAGTTGGGGTTACACGTTACATACATATATACAACTAATTAATAAACACGAGTTAATAGCTCTATTTGGATACAAGTTACATACATATATACAACTAATTAATAGGCAAGGTCGTGAATTTACCCTTTAACAATACTAACAATTTAATATAACTATAGTATTACCGTATTAGCAATTATTATATGGTAATTATTATTATTATTATTATTATTATTATTATTATTATTATTATTATTATTATTATTATTATTATTATTATTACTGAA
>NC_029777.3:27360943-27364567 GCF_000817695.3 Arachis duranensis
CTCTCTCACATTGGATTAGGTTGGGGGTTGGATGGATATTGTGACATTTAATCCTACCAATACTTTGATCTATGAATGTGTGTGGTATAATCAGTGACCAAACTTCATCTCATCCTATGAGCAATTAAATCAAGGAATTAGTAAATTGTTCAAGCTTAGTGAGATTGGATTGCCAAGGAATTGGGATCCAATCACTTAAGATTGCCAAGGAGATCAATGAATGCATTGATTGAGGAAGAGATGAGAATGAACTTGATCCGGAGGATTGCAATATCTCTTGATCCCAATGTTCATTTTATTTTTAGTTCTTACATTTACTTTTCTTGCCATTTACATTCTTGCACTTTATTTCTTTCTTTACTTTTATGCTATTTACTTTTCCTTATTAATTATCACTCCAATATGATTCGTCTAACTAGGATAATCAATTAACCATTGATTGCTTAATCTGTTAATCCCTGTGGATTTGACCTCACTCTATTGTGAGTTTTTACTTGACGACAATTCGGTATACTTGCCGAAGGAAAATTTGTTGAGAGACAAGTTTTCATGCATCAAGTTTATGGCGCTGTTGCCGGGGATTAATTGTGATTAACAAACTACCGGTTGATTGATCTACTAGATTAGACACTTTTCTTTTGTCTATATTTTCTTTTGTTTCTTTATTTTCGTTTGCTAACTAACTGTTTGTGATATTGCCTCACTAAGAATCCCTCATTTATTACAATGGAGATTCCAATTTCTTTTGGTGATTATTATTTGAGACAGAGCTTTTTACAGGAAAGAAAGAAGCATCCATCATATTGTAGTCAATCAAATTTCATGAGAAACTCTCCACCACCACAGAATGATCCACTTTACTATGCTCATGGTGGGTGGGAGTATCAAGAATATGAAATGGGGTACTTTCCAGAGCCACAAAATGGTTTATATTTTGGTGAAATTGATCACTACTCAAGTTGTGGCTGGGAAGATCAAAATCAAAGAGATTTCACTCATTCATACCCCATTGATCAAGAGCCATCACCTCTCAATTATACAACCTCACCTCCAAGTTTTACATGTCTAAATTCTTCATCATTTGAGTATTGCCTCAGCACAAAAGTCTATCCCAAATCCATACAATTCATTTCACCATCCACAAAACTCAATCTACTACCCACAAGAGTCATACCACTTTTAGAATACACAACCACTAAACAACCAATTCCATTCACAAGCCAACCCCGACCAACCATTACAACCTACCTAACCTCCTTTAGATAGACTTGCTAGGATGGAACTCATCATTGAAGAAATCAAAAGAAGAAGAGAAGAAGATAGACTCGCTAGGATAGAACTCCTCCTTGAAGAAATAATAAAGACAAACGAAGAGGAAAAAATAGCAAAAAGGGACCATGAAGAAAAATTGAGACAGAATGCACAACTCTATTCTGAAGAACAATTCATTGAAGAGCTGAGATCACAAAGAGAGACCACTTCACTCTCTCCAGAAACAGAGGAGTTCATTCAAAGGTCAAGAACAAGGGAGGAATCAGAAGAACAAGAAAATGAGGCATCCATACCTAGTGATGTTTCTATGAAGAAGGAGGAGGTTGTGAGAATATATAAGCCTAAGGCTCCACACACACAGAGGTTACTAGTGGTGCCAAAGGAACATGCAAACTCACTCCCAAAAGGCTCAATGCAACACTATGTAGAAGAAAGGGAGGAAGCAATCAAGGGAGTCCACACTACTCCAATAAAATAGAGAGTTGCATAAAGAGTGAGTTCATTGAACCACCAATTCAAGAAGCACTTGATGAAGAGGATGCTCCAACCATCATACAACACCCAAGTCCTGAAATCATGGTGGTGAAGGCAATCAACATGAGCACTAAAAAGAGGATGGTGACCAAGAAAAGAAGGACAATATCCATGAAGAAGAAAAGGTCAACCAAAAATCATCCCACCCCTACCCCAACAAGCAAGTTTACTCAAGCTAACAACAAAAGAAAGCTTGCTGGGGAGAGGCACTCAAAACAAGGGGCATTAACTAGCTCCTCTTTCCTCTTGAGGTCATTCCTCTTAACAAACTGGAAGAAGAGGAAGAAATTTATGAACAACATGTCAAGCTAATGACATTAAAAGAGCGCTTGTTGGGAGGCAACCCAACCGTAGGTAACATTTCCTTGCTTTGCTTAGTTTACTTTCAATAATTTGGCATATGATTGCATTTTAAGTTTGGTGTTGCCATGCAACAATTTGAATTTCAATCTTTACTGGGTACTTGCAACATTCTAAATTAAGAGTGTCACACTAAGTTTGGTGTTGCCACTTATCTTTCATGCAAGGTACCATGCACACCACTTATTAATGCAATCAAAATGTCTCTGTTTGTATCTCTTGTGCCTTTATTGTATCCTTAATCTTGCTTGGTGAAACACATGCATACTCACACTTCATTCTAAGACATTCATGATCCATCATAGACCCCATCACCACTGTTTTAATTGTTGCTTGAGTATAAGCAATCATTCTAAGTTTGGTGTGGGAAGGGGAAGAATAGGAGGAAATGGGCAACAACAATGAAGATGAATTACAAGGTGGTAAAGTTCCCTTTTTCCTCTTACTTATTTCCAGCACTTTAAATTGCATGATTGTCTTCTATTTTCTTTGTATGCATGTGTGATTACTCCTTGTGAATAAGCATAATTTGATATTTGATTTGTAACATGTTGCTATGATATCATGATTATCATCTTGAATTTTATTTGCACCCAACATCTCTAAGAATGCAACAAAGAAATCATTCCTTTGAAAGGAAAATGTTGAAGAATTTTATAAATCTTGGGGTAAGCAAAAGATTAAGAGAAGTGGAGGTTCTAATTGTATGATTGTGTATTGAGGTTGCATGTTTGTAAAAACTTGCATGGGAGCTCATAGACAAGAAATGAAGTTTAGAGAAGTATTATGGAATTTCTCAAACATCTATTGATCCAAGAAGCAATAACAAAAGAAAACAAAAGAAAAAGAAAAACAAAGAACAAGCTCAAGGCTCTGAGCATCAATTTCTAGGAAGAAAAAGAAAGAAACAAGAACTCAAAGAGTTATTGTCCTAGTTAAATGCTTGTGGTGGATTTGTATCAAAGAGAGAGGCTTGAGCAAGTAAATCCTAAAGGGTGCTTCAACACCTAATACCTTAGACTAACTGGTTTGGGAGTATTGATTGAAAGCTTATCTTAAAAAGCCACTTTGATACATGACACCTAGACTCGAGACCAAATTCCACAAAGAAAGAAAAATGATAGAAAATAAGTGCTGCTTCAAGGTGACAATCTATAAAGAGACTTCCATAGTATCATTTGAATGAAAGTCCTAAGATCTAAGACTTCCAAAATGTAAGGACTAATGAGCACTGGAATCCTTGCATAAGCGTACAAATTAGAGTTCACCCCACTGTCACTTATTCACTTCACCCACTAAGGCATCATAAGCAATTCTTCAATACATTCCAATTAAGAGAATTTTTTGTGCTAGTTATTTTGTTGCTTGGGGACAAGTAAGATTTAAGTTTGGTGTTGTGATGCCAGGGCATCTTGGCTAGTTTTACTAGCCATTTTTTGTATGCTTTAGGTTGGTTTC
>NC_029777.3:27364667-27365087 GCF_000817695.3 Arachis duranensis
TTCTGTCTCTTATTTCTATATCAAACTCTTGCAAAAGCAATACCCATCTTATGAGTCTGGGTTTTGAATCCTGCTTTGTGAGTAGATATTTAAGAGCAGCATGATCAATGTACACAATCACTTTTGATCCTACTAAATAGGATCTGAATTTATCAATGGCGTAAACCACTGCAAGTAGCTCTTTTTCTGTGGTTGTGTAATTCTTCTGTGCATCATTTAGAACACGGCTGGCATAATAAATGGCGTGCAGAAGCTTGTCATGCCTCTGTCCCAACACTGCACCAATGGCATGGTCACTGGCATCACACATCAATTCAAATGGTAATGTCCAGTCTGGTGCAGAGATGATTGGTGCTGTAACCAATTTAGCTTTCAGAGTCTCAAATGCCTGTAGACACTCTTTATCAAAGATGAATGGCA
>NC_029777.3:27365566-27366743 GCF_000817695.3 Arachis duranensis
CCAAGGACAATTCCTTCAGTCACCATAAAGTGACATTTTTCCCAGTTTAAAACCAGGTTAGTCTCTTGGCATCTTTTCAGAACAAGTGCTAAATGGTTAAGGCAGGAGCTGAATGAGTCTCCAAACACTGAAAAGTCATCCATGAAGACTTCCAAAAATTTTTCCACCATATCAGAGAAAATTGAGAGCATGCACCTCTGAAAGGTTGCAGGTGCATTGCACAGGCCAAATGGCATCCTTCTGTATGCAAATACTCCAGAAGGACATGTGAATGTTGTTTTCTCCTGATCTTGGGGATCTACTGTAATTTGGTTGTAGCCTGAGTAGCCATCCAGAAAGCAGTAATAATCATGACCTGCTAGCCTTTCTAGCATTTGGTCTATGAATGGTAAAGGAAAATGATCCTTTCTGGTGGCTGTATTGAGCCTTCTATAATCAATACACATACGTCACCCTGTAACTGTTCTTGTAGGAACCAGTTCATTTTTTTCATTGTGAACCACTGTCATGCCTCCCTTTTTAGGGACGACTTGGACAGGGCTTATCCAGGGGCTGTCAGAAATAGGATAAATAATCCCAGCCTCTAGTAATTTAGTGACCTCCTTTTGCACCACTTCTTTCATGGCTGGGTTCAGCCGCCTTTGTGGTTGGACCACAGGTTTGGCGTCACCTTCCAATAGGATCTTGTGCATGCATCTGGCTGGACTAATGCCCTTAAGATCACTGATGGACCACCCAAGAGCTGTCTTGTGTGTCCTTAGCACTTGAATTAGTGCTTCCTCTTCCTGTGGCTCTAAGGTAGAGCTTATGATCACAGGAAACGTATTACCTTCTCCCAGGAATGCATATTTTAGGGAAGGTGGTAATGGTTTGAGCTCGGGTTTAGGAGGTCTTTCCTCTTCCTGAGGGATTTTCAGAGGTTCTACTATTCTCTCTGATTCCTCCAGATCAGGCTGAACATCTTTAAAGATGTCCTCTAGTTCTGATTCGAGACTCTTAGTCATATTGACCTCTCTTACCAGAGAGTCAATAATATCAACACTCATGCAGTCATTTTGGGTGTCTGGATGTTGCATGGCTTTGACAACATTCAACTTGAACTCCTCCTCATTGACTCTCAAGGTTACTTCCCCTTTTTGGACGTCAATGAGGGTTCGGCCAGTTGCTAGGAAAGGTG
>NC_029777.3:27367359-27367689 GCF_000817695.3 Arachis duranensis
ATTTAAGATCTCTTTCATGAACTTAGCATAAGAGAGTATTTGCTCAAGTGCCTCTGCAAACGGAATCTTTATTTCAAGAGTCCTGAGATAGTCTGCAAAGCGGGCAAATTGCTTATCCTGTTCTGCTTGGCGGAGTTTTTGAGAATAAGGCATTTTGGCTTTGTATTCCTCAACCTTAGTTGCTGCAGGTTTATTACCTACAGGAGTGGGTTGGGAAGCCTTTTTAGAAGGGTTGTCATCAGCACTTGTATATGACTGATCCACCACTGGCATTTGAATGCCAAGGGTGGAAGCTGGAGTGGCGTTAGACGCCACCTCCTTGTTTGTTAT
>NC_029777.3:27369819-27370689 GCF_000817695.3 Arachis duranensis
CCTTCAGGAGTTTGAAGCTCGTCACAGTCACGGATTCCCAGGATCCTACTCGGAATACCACAGACAAGGTGAGACTTTCCGGATCCTCATAAATGCCGCCATCTATCTAGCTTATACCACGAAGATTCTGTTTGGGAATCTAAGAGATACGCATTCAAGCTCTGTTGCATGTAGAACGGAAGTGGTTGTCAATCACGCACGTTCATAAGTGAGAATGATAATGAGGGTTACTTATCATCACATTCATCATGTTCTTGGGTACGAATGAATATCTTGGAATAAGAATAAGAGAGATTTGAATAAAAGAGAATAGAATTGCATTAATACTTGAGGTACAGCAGAGCTCCACACCCTTAATCTATGGTGTGCAGAAACTCCACCGTTGAAAATACATAAGCAAAGGGTTCAGGCATGGCCGAATGGCCAGCCCTCTCCATGATCAAGTGACCGAATGATCCAGGACTTAAAGTGGTCAAAAGATGTCTAATACAATAGATAAATGTCCTATATATACTAGACTAGCTCCTAGGGTTTACATGAGTAAGTAATTGATGCATAAATCCACTTCCGGGGCCCACTTGGTGTATGCTTGGGCTGAGCTTGATTAATCCACGAGTTGAGGCATCTCTTGGAGTTGAACTCCAAGTTATGACGTGTTTTGGGCGTTCAACTCCAGATCATGACGTTTTTCTGGCGTTTAACTCCAGACAGCAGCATGAACTTGGCGTTCAACGCCAAGTTACGTCGTCTATCATCGCGCAAAGTATAGAGTATTATATATTGCTGGAAAGCCCTAGATGTCTACTTTCCAACGCCGTTGAGAGCGCGCCAATTGGACTCCTGTAGCTCCAAAAAATCCATTCTGAGTGC
>NC_029777.3:27370904-27407661 GCF_000817695.3 Arachis duranensis
CTAAAAACTAATTAAAACATACTAAAATCTACATGAAATTACCCCCAAAAAGCGTATAAAATATCCGCTCATCAATTTTCATGATTAATTGTGTTGTTTGAGTGATTGTATGTTGATAATTGTTAGTGGGTTCTTGTTAATTTTAATTTAATTGCAATTTGAATATGTGTTTTAGTAATGCTTACCATGTGTTTGATGAAATGTTTCCCTTGATTATGGAGTAGTTCTCTATACTCTTGGCCTAGGCTAAGGGAATTGGGTAAACTTGAGTCATTGGGTCTAATGGATTTGATGATTTGAGAGCCCCTAGTGGTCAATTTGATAACCATTGACACTAGCCTACTACTAAGTCAATTAGTAGTTAGGTTGGACCTTATGGGTTGATGTTGACTAAACCATTTAATATACTTCAAGTATAGAAGTAAACTTAATGAGTTTGGTTCCTCATAATTGTCAAGATATGGTTATTAGACAAGGATAGTGACCCCAATTCCCATGCCTAGCCAAGAGTTGCTTTTATTATTCATATTTGAAAACCCAAAAATCCCATTTGCTTTGTCTTAGTTATAGTTATTTGTTTAGTTTTAGAGTAGAATTATATTGGATGTTATCTTATTAGTTTGGAAATGCTCACTTCTTGCTTTAGTTATTTGAATTAGTTTCTTGCATTTCAAGATTACTTGCTTGTTAAGATTCCTAGATTAATTTCTTGCTCATGACTTGCAACCCTGAAATTCTAACCAATGTTGATGCACATTGGTGCATGAAATTGTGATCTCAATGGCACCAACAACTTGGTATGCACAATTGTAATCTCAACACTTTTTCACAACTTCGCACAACTAACTAGCAAGTGGACTGGGTAGTCCAAGTAATAAACCTTACGTGAGTAAGGGTCGATCCCACGGAGATTGTCGGCTTGAAGCAAGCTATGGTCATCTTGTAAATCTCAGTTAGGTGGATTCAAATGGTTATGGAGTTTTAATAATGTAAAAGATAAATAAGCATAAAATAAAGATAGAGATACTTATGTAATTCATTGGTGGGAATTTCAGATAAGCGTTTGGAGATGCGTTGTTCCTTCTGAATCTCTGCTTTCCTATTACCTTCATCCAATCCTTCATACTCCTTTCTATGGCAAGCTGTATGTTGGGTGTCACCGTTGTCAATGGCTACTTCTCGTCCTCTCAGTGAAAATGGTCCTCTACTGTTTCTGTACGGCTAATCAACTGTCGGATTTCTTGTCTCGGATGAAAAATACCATCCACAGATATCGTATGGCTAATCAGCTGTTGGTTCTCGATCGTGTAGGAATAGGATTTACTATCCTTTTGCATCTGTCACTACGCCCTACAGTTGCAAGTTTGAAGCTCGTTACAGTCATCCCATCCCAGATCCTACTCGGAATACCACAGACAAGGTTTAGACTTTCTGGATCTCAGAAATGCTGCCAATAGATTCTAGCTTATACCACGAAGATTCTAATCTCGGATTTAGATGCCCCATTGTCAAAGGGGAGTCGATGTGAATCGTTGATTAGAAACCAAAAAGATATACATTCAAGCTTGTTTTCATGTAGAACGGAAGTGGTTGTCAATCATGCGTTCATGAGTGAGAATGGTGATGAGTGTCACATAATCATCACATTCATCATGTTCTTGTGTGCGAATGAATATCTTAGAATAAGAATAAGCATGAATTGAAGAGAAGAATAATAGTACTTTGCATTAATACTCGAGGAATAGCAGAGCTCCACACCTTAATATATGGTGTGTAGAAACTCCACCGTTGAAAATACATAAGAACAAGGTCTAAGCATGGTCGAATGGCCAGCCTCCCCAAATGGTATATGAATTCGAAAATAGGGAAAAAGACCTGATCCCAAGATCAAGGATGATCAAAATATGTCTAATACAATAGTAAAAGGTCCTATTTATACTAGACTAGTTACTAGGGTTTACAGAAATAAGTAAATGATGCAGAAATCTACTTCCGGGCCCACTTGGTGTGTGCTTATGCTGAGCATTGAAGCTTTCATGTGTAGAGACTTTTCTTGGAGTTAAACACCAGTTTGTAACTTGTTTCTGGCGTTTGACTCTAGCTTGCAACTTGTTTATAGTGTTTAACGCCAGAATAGGGCAGAAAGCTGGAGTTGAACGCCAGTTTGCATCGTCTAAACTCGGGCAAAGTATGGACTATTATATATCGCTAGAAAGCCCTGGATGTCTAATTTCCAACGCAACTAAGAGCGCACCATTTGGGTTTCTATAGCTCTAAAAATATCATTTCGAGTGTAGGAAAAACACACAAACTTATAGAAAAGTCCAGAAATGTGAATTTTTCTTAAAAACTAATAAAAATATAGTAAAAAGTAGCTAGATCCTACTAAAAACTATCTGAAAATAATGCCAAAAAGCGTATAAAATTTCCGCTCATCACAACACCAAACTTAAATTGTTACTTGTCCCCAAGCAACTGAAAACAAAATAGGATAAAAAGAAGAGAATATACAATGAATCTCACAATATCAATGAAACTGAGTCCCAATTAGATAAGTGGGGCTAGTAGCTTTTTGCTTCCGAACAGTTTTGGCATCTTACTTTTTCCTTTGAAGTTCAAAATGATTGGCATCTATAAGAACTCAGAATTTTAGATAGTGTTATTGATTCTCCTAGTTCAGTATGTTGATTCTTTAACACAGCTACTTTATGAGCCTTGGTCGTGGCCCTAAGCACTTTGTTTTCCAGTATTACCACCAGATACATAAATGCCACAGACACATAACTGGGTGAACCTTTTCAGATTGTGACTCGGCTTTGCTAAAGTACCCAATTAGAGGTGTCCAGAGTTCTTAAGCACACTCTTTTTGCTTTGGATCACGACATTAACCACTCAGTCTCAAGCTTTTCACTTGGATCTTCATGCCACAAGCACATGGTTAGGGATAGCTTGATTTAGCCGCTTAGGCCTGGATTTTATTTCCTTGGTCCCTCCTATCCATTAATGCTCAAAGCCTTGGATCCTTTTTACCCTTGCCTTTTGGTTTTGAGGGCTATTGGCTTTTTCTTCTTGCTTTTTCTTTTTCTTTCTTTTTCTTTTAATTTTCACCACTTTTTTTTGCACGCTTTGTTATTCACTGCTTTTTCTTGCTTCAAGAATCAATTTCATGATTTTTCAGATTATCAATAACATTTCTCTTTGTTCATCATTCTTTCAAGAGCCAACAATTTTAACATTCATAAACTTCACTATCAAAAATATGCACTGTTCAAGCATTCATTCAGAAAACAAAAAGTATTGCCACCACATCAAAATAAGTAAACTAATTTCTCGATAAAATTTGAAATCCAAGTACTTCTTGTTCTTTTGTAATTAGGCACATTTTTCATTTAAGAAACGTGAAGGATTCATGGAATTATTCATAGCTTTAAGGCATAGACACTAGACACTAATGATCATGTAATGAAGACACAAACATAGACAAACATAAAGCATCAAATTCGAAAAACAGAAAAATAAGAACAAGAAAATCAAAGAACGGGTCCACCTTAGTGATGGCGGCTAGTTTTCCTTCTTGAAGATCCTATAGAGTGCTTGAGCTCCTCAATGTCTCTTCCTTGCCTTTGTTGCTCCATCCCTAGTGCTTTTGGTGCTCCTATCCTTAGTTGCTCCCAATAGTTGTGTGAAGGAAAATGTATCCCTTGAGGCATCTCAGGGATTTCTTGATGAAGGAATTCCTCATGCTCCTATTGAGGTCCATTAGTGGGCTCTCTTGTTTGCTCCATCCTTTTCTTAGTGATGGGCTTGTCCTCTTCAATGAAGATGTCTTCCTCTATGACAAATCTTGCTGGATTGCATAGGGATCACCTTTTTCTTGGCCATAACTTCATAAAAGTGGTCTTGATGGACCTTTGAGATGAATCTTTCCATCTCCCATGACTCGAAGGTGGAATCTTTTGCCTTCCCTTTCATCTTTCTAGAGGTTTCTCCGGCCTTAGGTGTCATAAATGGTTATGGAAAAACAAAAAGCAATGCTTTTACCACATCAAACTTAAAAAGTTTGCTCGTCCTCGAGAAAAAGAAGAAAGAAAGAAGGGGAAGAAGAAGAAAATGGAGGAGAAGGAGGGAGATAGAGAGAGAGGTAGGGTAGGTGGGAATCCTGTGGGGTCCACAGATCCTGAGGGATCAAGGATTTCTCATTCCTTCCTCCTTTTAGGCGTGCAAAATGCCACTATTGTGCAATCCTGGAATTTAACGCCAGACTGCTGCTTGTTTTTGGCGTTAAATGCCAACTTTTATTCCTTTCCTGGCATTAAATGCCAAGCTGCAACCTGTTTCTGGTGTTTAACGCCAGTTTGTTGCTTCTTTCTAGCGTTTAACGCCAGTCTGGTGCTTCTTTCTAGCGTTTAACGCCCAGAATGGTGCCAGACTGGGCATTAAACGCCCATTCTGCTACCCTTACTGGCGTTTAAACGCCAATAAGTTTCTCCTCCGGGGTGTGCTATTTTTAATGCTATTTTTTATTTTTCTTTAATTTTTTGCAGTTATTTTTGTGACTCCACATGATCATCAACCTAAAAAAAGAAAATAACATAGATAAATAAAATTGGGTTGCCTCCCAATAAGCGCTTCTTTAATGTCAATAGCTTGACAGTTAGCTCTCATGGAGCTTCACAGATGTTTGGAGCATTGTTGGGACCTCCCAACACCAAACTTAGAGTTTGAATGTGGGGGGTTCAACACCAAACATAGAGTTTGGTTGTGGCCTCCAAACACCAAACTTAAAGTTTGACTGTAGGGGCTTTGTTTGACTCTGCATTGAGAGAAGTTTTTCTTGCTTCCTCTCCATGGTTATAGAGGGAGATCCTTGAGTTTTAAACACAAGGTAGTCCTCATTCAATTGAAGGATCAACTCTCCTCTGTCCACATCAATCACAGCTTTTGCTGTGGCTAAGAAGGGTCTTCCAAAGATGATGGATTCATCCTCATCCTTTCCAGTGTCTAGGATTATGAAATCAGCGGGGATGTAAAGGCCTTTGACCTTTACTAGCACGTCCTCTACCTGTCCATAAGCCTTTTTCATGGATTTGTCTGCCATCTCTATTGAGAATTTGGCAGCCTGTACATCAAAGATTCCCAGTTTTTCCATTACAAAGAGTGGCATTAAGTTTATGCCTGACCCCAAGTCACACAGAGCCATCTCAAAGGTCATGGTGCCTATGGTAGAGGGAATAAAGAATTTACCATGATCCTCTTTTTTTTTAGGTAATGTCTGCCTAATTATGTTATTCAGTTCATTGGTGAGCAAGGGGGTTCATCCACCCAAGTCTCATTACCAAATAACTTGGTATTCAACTTCATGATTACTCCAAGGTACTTGGCAACTTGCTCTTCAATAATATCTTCATCCTCTTCAGAGGAGGAATACTCATCAGAGCTCATGAATGGAAGAAGTAGGTTCAATGGAATCTCTATGGTCTCTAGATGAGCCTCAGATTCCTTAGGTTCCTCAAATGGGAACTCCTTTTTGTCCAGAGGACGTCCCATGAGGTCTTCTTCATTAGGATTCACGTCCTCCTCCTCCTCTCTAAGTTCAGCCACACCAAATTATGTTATGGCCTTGCACTCTCTTTTTGAATTTTCTTTTGTATTACTTGGGAGAGTACTAGGAGGAGTTTCAGTGACTCTTTTACTCAGCTGGCCCACTTGTGCCTCCAAATTTCTAATGGAGGACTGTGTTTCATTCATGAAACTTAGAGTGGCCATAGATAGATCAGAGACTATGTTTGCTAAGCTAGAGGGGCTCTGCCCAGAATTCTCTGTCTGTTGCTGAGAGGATAATGGAAAAGGCTTGCTATTGCCAAACCTGTTTCTTCCACCATTATTAAAGCCTTATTGAGGCTTTTGTTGATCCTTCCATGAGAAATTTGGATGATTTCTCCATGAGAGATTATAGGTGTTTCCATAGGCTTCACCCATGTAATTCACCTCTGCCATTGCAGGGTTCTCAGGATCATAAGCTTCTTCTTCAAAAGATGCTTTTTTAGTACTGTTGGATGCATTTTGCAAACCATTCAGACTATGAGAAATTATATTGACTTGCTGAGTCAACATTTTGTTCTGAGCCAATATGGCTTTCAGAGCATCAATTTCAAGAACACACTTCTTCTGAGGCGTCCCATTATTCATAGGCACTACAAAAAAAAGGCCTATGGTCACGGTAAAAAACCGTAACCATAGCTAATAAAAAGGGTGACCATAGATCTATGGTCACGGTTTTGGACCTATGGTCACAGTTTCTTACCGTGGCCTATTCTCTCGTGGCCATAGGTCTATGGTCACGGTTTTTTTATCTATGGTCACGGTTTCAATTTTCAAAATCTGACACTTTAGGCCACATTTTTTTACCGTGACCATAGGTTAATCTATGGTCACGGTAAAAAACCGTGACCATAGCCTTATCTATGGTCACAGTTTTCACCATGACCATAGCCTCTATGGTCACCCCTTCTTAAAACCGTGACCATAGATAAGGCTATGGTCACGGTTTTCACCGTGGCCATAGCCTCTATGGTCACCCCTCCTTAAAACCGTGACCATAGCCCAACCTATGGCACGGTTTTCACCGTGGCCATAGACTCTATGGTCACCCCACTTAAAACCGTAACCATAGCCCTATCTATGGTCACAATTTTTCACCGTGGCCATAATCTCTATGGTTACCCCTCCTTAAAACCCTGACCACAGCCCTATCTATAGTCACGATTTTCACCGTGGCCATAGTCTCTATGGTCACCCCCTCTTTAAAACCGTGACCATAGCCTATCTATGGTCATGGTTTTTCACCATGGCCATAGACTCTATGGTCACCCCCTCCTTAAAACCGTGACCATAGCCCTATCCATGGTCACGGTTTTTTACCATGGCCATAGACTCTATGGTCACCCTCCTTAAAACTGTGAGCATAGACCATTTATGGTCACGGTTTTTCACCGTGGCCATAGCCTCTTTGCCCTATCTATGGTAACGATTTTTCACCGTGGCCATAACCTCTATGGTCACCCCTCAAAACCGTGACCATAGCCCTATCTATGGTCACGGTTTTTTAAAACGGTGACTATAGCCTGTTGTTGTTTATGAGATTTATTTTTTTAAATTATAATCACATCCCAAATTGATAATAATCACAAAATAAATCTAAAAATAAGAAATTAAAGAAATCTAAATCAAAAAAGTTTCATTATAAGATAGATATGTTTAATCTTTAGTCTAAACAAAACAAATCCAAATAGAGTGAAATTTTTCCAATTACATGTACTACCTCAAAAAGTACATAACACATCAAAATATTACATTTACATAACTAATTAAGGTCATTGTAATACCCATCCCATGTGATATTTGTATGGAATATATTTTCTTCATCACATCATGTCTTCCTGCACGTAAAAGAAATAAACATGTTAAATATCTTGCAAAAATGGTTTTGATGATGTAATACATATGCAGCAAAAGAAGGGAAATATTCATCCACAGTAACACTCAAGAATTATTCACAACAATCATTCACTTCAAACAGCAACTATTGCAAGAATGCAGCAGTAGTGATAGCTTAGACTCGGAAATTCATCAAAAGTTATCACTACTGCACAAATAATTCAGAATTTGTTCATTCCAGCAGCAACCAACACAAGAATAAGGCAGCAATAGTACTATGCAGCAGCATCATATAAACCAGTTTAGCACAAAAATAAAATAATGAAACCGCAACATAGGATCAATAACAGTTTAAACCTAATCAACAGCACCAAGCAAACTAATTTAGCACAGGACAGATTAATGAAGCAACAGCAGGAAACTAAATTAGAACAGGGCAAGTCATTACCAGCACAGGAAAACCAATTTCAGATAGAATAAACATAAGAGTTCAAACCTAAATCCACTACAAAATCAATTGACTACCTAACCACCTAATTCAACTAAGCTAACCTAATCAAACAGCAACCTAATATATCAAGATATTTGTTTCCCTTAGGTGCTCTGCTTTATTAAAGCATTACTATGCTACTCTAAGGATCAAGCACATCTCAGTAAAAATCTTGTGATGTGCAGCTACCAATATCTTCTTCAAACCTTCCTGCCCAATACTTTGAAGAAACAAAAAATGTGCCAAACTTCACCTCAATAAAGTTAATACAAAATTCTCATCATAAGCCTCAAAATTCAAATTTCAATATTAACAAACTTGACTCATTGTTCACTGCTTGCATCATACAACAATATAAAAAATTTATATTTATATCTTTCTTGAAATTTTGGGAAAGGGGGGAGGGAATGTTCTTAAAATTAAAATGATAACATTAAAAACTTGTTTCACTGATTAGAATAAAGTATTAAATTAGCAAATTAGAAAACTTAGCTAATTGAAATTATGAGATCAAATGCTCATTAAAATTGAAATTATAAGATCAAACTGAAAAAACTTAGCTAATTGTAAAAGCTAAACTAATTAAATTAAAAAGAAAATAAAGAAACTTACTTTGAATACTCAATGGTATGAATGAGTGCTGACACGAAGAGCTTTGAGGGCTATGCACACCAGCGGGGCTGATGCCCAGCTTCACGGGTGAAAAAAAGTTTGTATCGAATAAAATATATAATTCGGCTTTCTTGTATTAAAACTTTGGCTCGTAAACACAAGAGGACTTTACGCGCTTTTTTGAAAAGTTTCTCGACCCTTTGCCTTAGGATTAGTTAGTTCTATTTCTCGATAGGGGCAAGGGAAGGGGTATAACTCAGCGGTAGAGTGTCGACGGACGGTGGCCTTCAAAGCTGGTGACCGGTGATTGGGTTTTGCCTGTAACATACAACAAAAATCCTCAGGCCTCAGCAACCAATGACAAAATAAATTAAGCTCAGCAACAAAAAAGCTCACCAAACAAATCATGAATATAATAACAATAAGCTCAGCAAGCAAATAATAACCTAAAAAAAAAATCATGAACAGAAAATTAGAAATAACAACCAAATCACGAATAGAGTAACAATAAGCTCAACAAACAATAAGCTCAGCAAGCAAATAATAACCTGGGCAAAAAAATCATGAAGAGAAAATAAGAAAAAACAAATAAATCTATTCCAGCAAACAATAACCTCAGAAAATCCAGCTACTCAGCAAATGAATTACTAACAAATTACTAACAATAACCTAAGCTAATCCAGCTAATCAGAAAATCAACTTCTAAACCCTAAACCAGCAAGCAGACGCCGAGGAAATGGCTGCAAAGTTTGTGAACAGAGTATTACTTACCGACGGCGAGGAGGAAAGCGAGCAACAGCGACGGTAGAGAAGGCGACACTAGTGAACACAGAGAAGGCGAGCTCGGTGACAACAACGACACGGTGGGAGTTGTGGTGGTCGAACCCGTCGCTGTGGTGGCTACAGGACGCAGCAGCTGCTCGATTCGTGGCTTCTATGGACTATGGTCCTCAGAGAAGAAAAGAGGAATGGTGGGGGCTGTAGTGGTCGAACCCGTCACTGCGGTGGCTACAGGACGCAGCAGCTGCTCGATTCGTGGCTTCTATGGACTATGGTCCTCAGAGAAGAAGAGAGAAGCGATGGGGGCTGTGGTGGTCGAACCCATCGCTGTGGTGGCTACAGGACGCATGCAGCAGCTACTCGATTTGTGGCTTCTATGGACTATGGTCCTCAGAGAAGAAGAAAGGAGCGATGAGTTTGTGTCTTTGTGAAGAGAGGAGCAATGGCTTCTAACGGACGGACATTGAAACGACGAGAGAGGGGAGGAGGGTGCGCGTGGCTGGGCAGGCACTATGGTTCTCTTATTTCTTTTAACCCTAACTTTGGAACTTAGAAGATGATGAGGAGGGAATGGGGAAATTTGGGCAGGGAATGGGGAAATTTGGGGGAGACACTCTTTAGATGCACTCACTTTCCCGATTAGATAATAAGATTATTAGACAATACAAACATATCATTATAAGTTAAAATGATATTGTACATCTAAATATATTTCTTTTATTGGTTTTTCTAAAATTAATCATCATATTATTAATAAGAAAAATCCACAACGAAGATGAAGATTTCATATTTTATATATAGTAACAATATAAGGGAAATGCACACAAACAGACACACACGAAAGTGTTGATTACAAAAAAACTTAACTGGCTATCTAATTTTACATGAAAATTTATGTGAATGGAATTTATTAAAATTTATAAAAATAATAATTACTTAAGAGTTAAGAATGTAACTGTCATGCCATTTAATAAAAATACTTGTATTTATTCAATTTTTGTGATGAATGCTGAATGGTTTGAGTAGTTTTTAAGGTGTGGCAATACAAAAAATTGAACGTCGATGTAATCTTTTTTTTGCACCGTATGTATATACATTAAATTAATTATATTCTTAAAAATGGATTTGCTAAATATAAATTAAATAATAATAATAAAGATAATTTATTTAAATAAAATAATTAGCTTTCATATTTAAGCAAATAGAACATAGATACCTTTAGGTCACTCTCAAAAATCGTGACCATAGATACCTTTAGGTCACTCACCATAGACCCCTTTAGGCCACCCCCCAAAACCGTGACCATAGACTCTTTTAGGCCACCCCCAAAACCGTGACCATAGATACCTTTAGGTCACTCTCAAAAACCGTGACCATAGACCTTTTTAGGTCACCCTTTCAAAAAACCGTGACCATAGACTCTTTTAGGCCACTCACCAAAACTGTGACCATAGACCCCTTTAGGCCACCCCCCAAAACCATGACCATAGACTCTTTTAGGCCACCCCCAAAACCGTGACCATAAACCACTTTAGGTCACCCCTCAAAACCGTGACCATAGACCCTTTTAGGTCACTATTTTTGAAAAACCGTGACCATAGACCCTTTTTGGTCACTGTAAAAAAAGTGACCATAGACCTCTTTAGGTTACCCCCAAAACCATGACCATAGACCCTTTAGGCCACCCCCCAAAACCATGACCATAGACCACTTTAGGTCACCCTCCAAAACCGTGACCATAGACCCTTTTAGGTCACCCTTTTTTGAAAAACCGTGACCATAGACCTTTTTTTGGTCACTGTAAAAAACTGTGACCATAGACTCCTTTAGGTCATCCCCCAAAATCGTGACCATAGACCCTTTTAGGCCACCCTTTTTTAAAAAACCGTGACCATAGGTACTCTATGGTCACCCTTTTTCTTAAAACTGTGACCATAGCTTTTTTTTTGTCACGGTTTTTTACCGTGACCATAGAGGGTTTTTTACCGTGACCAAAAAAACCATGGCCATAGACCCAAAATGTTGTAGTGAGGATTCCTCTCAAAGGTGTACATGAACTGGTTATTTGCAACTATTTCAATGAGTTCCTGAGCTCCTGTAGGCATTTTCTTTAGGTGAATAGATCCACCTGCAGAATGGTTCAATGACATCTTAGACAATTCAGAAAGACCATCATAGAATATATCCAGGATGGTCCATTCTGAAGCATGTCAGAAGGACACTTTTTGGTCAGTTGCTTGTATCTTTCCCAAGCTTCATAGAGGGATTCACCTTCTTTCTGTCTGAAGGTTTGAACATCCACTCTATGCTTACTCAGCTTTTAAGGAGGAAAGAACTTGGCTAAGAAAGCCGTGATCAGCTTATCCCAAGAGTTCAGGCTATCTTTAGGTTGAGAGTCCAACCATGTTCTAGCTCTGTCTCTTATAGCAAAAGTGAAAAGCATAAGCCTATAGACCTCGGGATTAACTCCATTGGTCTTAACAGTATCACAGATCTGCAAGAATTCAGTTAAGAATTGAAAAGGATCTTTTGATGGAATTCCATGAAACTTGCAATTCTGTTGTATCAGAGAAACTAATTGAGGCTTTAGCTCAAAATTGTTTGCTCCGATGGCAGGGATTGAGATGCTTGTTCCATGGAAGTTGGAATTCGATGCAGTGAAGTCACCAAGCATCTTCCTTGCATTGTTGTTGGGTTCGGCCATTACTTCTTTTTCGAGATTCTCTGTAAGGTTTTCTCTGGATTGTTGTGCTTTAGCTTCTCTTAGCTTCTTCTTCAGAGTCCTTTCAGGTTCAGAGTCAGCTTCAACAAGAATGCTCTTGTCCTTGCTCCTGCTCATATAAAAAAGAAGAGAACAGAAAAGAAGAGGAATCCTCTATGTCACAGTATAGAGATTCCTTTATGTGAGTAGAAGAAAAGAAGAATAGAAGGATGAGAAGAGAGAAGAAGAAGAAAAATCCGAACACAGAGATGGAGAGAGGGTTTTCGAAAATAATTAAGAAGAAATACTCTGTTGTTGCTCCTCTCAGAGGCATAGAAGTACTCATTGTCAGCCATTGTCTCTATGACATCAATGGCTTCTTCAATAGTCTTCTTCTTGTTAAGGGAGCCTCCAGATGAGTGGTCCACAGTTTTCTTTGATTCATAGGAAAGCCCTTCATAAAAGATGTGCAATTGCACCCACTCATTAAACATATCAGGGGGCATCTCCTTGTCAAATCTTTGAATCTTTCCCAGGCTTCATATAAGGTTTCACCATCCTACTGCCTAAATGTCTTCACCTCGGTTCTCAGTCTATTCACTCTTTGAGGAGGGTAGAACCTTGCTAAGAATCTATTCACCACATCTTCCCAGGTTGTCAAGATTTCTTTGGGAAATGATTCTAGCTATTTAGATACTTTGTCCTTCAAAGAGAATGAAAATAATAACAATCTATAGGTGTCTGGATGAACACCATTAGATTTAACTGTATCACAGATCCTTAGGAATATAGTGAGATGCTGATTAGGGTCTTCTTGGGCACTTCCTCTGAAAGAATAATTATTTTGGATGAGTGTGATGAGCTGAGGCTTCAATTTGAAATTATTAGCATGGATGGTTGGCCTTTGCACTACAACAAATAAGGGTTTTCGCAACAGTCAAAAACCGTTGTCATAGATCAGAAAACCATTCCTAAAACTTTAGGCAACGCTTTGATAACGGTTTTTGACCTGTGGTATATGCGGCCGTTACCAATGCTCAAAGGCAACGGTTTTTTACCTAAGACAACGACAACCAAAAAATCGTTGCCATAGTTACTGGCATAGACAGCAGTTTTGATAACAATTTTTAAAGAACGATTTAAAACCGTTACTGGATAGGCAATGGTTTAAAACCGTTTTCTTTGATGACGTAACGGTTTAAAATCGTAACTGAATAGACAACGGGTTTAAATTATTGTAATTTTGTTGTTCATAAAGACAACGGTTTAAAAGCGTTGCCTTTGGTAGTGTTTTTTGCAACGGTTTTAATACCATTGTCATTTTGTAGCTCTCTTTGACAACGGTTTTAATACCATTGCCTTTTGTGACTTTTGACAATGGTTTTTTATAACTATATTATTCTTTATTCACAATAGTTTTCTCATGTTGCATTGAAATTAGTTCCAACTATTTTTTTAATTTAATGTCAATAAACAAGGTTAAACTATTTGAATCAAATTACTAAAGAAAACTAATTGAACACTTACCATAAAAAAATAAACATTTATATACTTAGTGAACCAAAAATTTCTGGATATAATATAGTTGTATCCGTGTTGGTTATAAGTAATTCCAGATATTTTTTAATTATCCCAGGAAAATAAGCTTAATAAATGCCAACCCTAGAAAGGAATTCAATCTTCCTCTAAAGAGTTTTATCAATGCTGGCAGTGAAAAATAATTCTCCCAATAGTTTATTTATCCAAGCCCATATTTTCAAAAAACAGAACCACCTGCAGACAACAAGGAACACAAGCTTCTTAACTGGGGAAAAATGAAGCATTTTGAATCAGTAAAATACAAAATAAAGAACAATGGCATGCATATAACACGTATCACTAGCACAATGGATACAAGCACATAGGTACTTAACAAATTCAATTCTTAATAAGGCAACAAAAGGATCAAGTAACCATAGTGTAGTTATTTTCAAGTATGATTGTTATAGTCAGTAAGAAAAGAAATGTTTGCATTGCTAATAAATAAGCTTCTTAATACATCAAATCAAAAGGTTGTAATTTATAAAAGATATTAAATCCAAGAACTTCTTTGCACTGAAAGCACCAAATAAGGTCACAAGACCCACCTCCCCCTCCTGTCCCCTCCTTTGACACTACCAGAAGGTAAACCAACAGCAGCAATAAATATAATAGCAAATCTTAGACTTCAGATTCAAGCATACTTATTCAAACATACCTAAAAGAAACCAGTCTCATCATGGACTCTTATTTCTTCCATGTAACTGCAAAGAGATAATTAAACAAGACTAAATATGAATGGAGAAGGTTTAGAACTAAACAAATTGCAACTGAAGCTCAGGTTGTGTTGCCCCTAAATACATAATGAAGATATAACAATCGCATAATAAAAAAATAACATTCTTCAAGAGTGTAGTGTTGTCAGCTCAAGATAGAGCCAAATTATGACCAGCCTAAGTGTAAATCGATGACTATGCACACTGATAAAAGAAGAACATTTCCAAGTACCCACATAAACTATAAATTCTATACTCACAGGTTGTTTATATTGAAATGATTAGATTATGTGCACAACAAACAAACAAAAAAGTGCCAAAAGAAAAAAAACAATGGTGCTAACTTGTTCAAGGTAAATCAATCATGGATGAAGACAAAGTCTATCATATTTCAAACAAGAAGCTTTACATGTAAGCTACCAAGGTTGAAATGCTGGTCAACACAGAAGAATTAAATAGAAATTGAAATGAGCAAGAGAAGGTTAAAAGGAGACACACCCAATAAAATGCTGTTAATTCCACCATGCTGGGACTGTCTGTCTTCAAGGATTATCAACTATTATAGTTGTAATTCGTAATTGTCTTGTCTATTCTTACTCTCCATTCTGCTTCCAGAAAGCTCTTCTCCACTAAACTTCAAATCCTCTTTGAATATTTGGGCAATCTTCTCCAGAATTCTAAGATTTTTACTTGAGTCATTCAGGCCATCAAAATCAAATGCAGCAATTTTACTTGAGTCATTCAGGCCATTGAGAGAATCAACTCAGAATTCTCAGCCACTTTACATGCTAATAAAATAAACCAACCAACAATTAAGAAACAACCATTAACATTAACATTATGCTCCATAAAACAACTTAGCTTAATTTCAAACCAAATTGAATTAAAACAAAGCTTCTATGCTTAACTTTTTACATAGAGAGAACATGTTCAGCTAAATAACTCTTTGATTTATAATAGAAAATAAGCTTAATCCAAACACATAACGTAACCGAACCTCAGCGGACGAGGTGGGGGACGGCGTTGTGGATGCAAGCGGAGAGGAGAGCACGGAACAGCAGCAGATGACAGAGTAGGAACTGATGACAAAGCAGAACTACTTTCTCCTAACATTTCTCAGAACAAAATCTCATTAAAGAAAAAAAATTCAATCAACAAAGTAACTAATGGCAGAACAAGCCAACATCATCATAGTAACTGATGAGCGGATAATTTATATGTTTTTCGGCATTGTTTTAAGGTAGTTTTTAGTATATTTTTATTAGTTTTTAAGAAAAATTCACATTTCTGGACTTTACTATGAGTTTGTATGTTTTTCTATGATTTTAGGTATTTTCTGGCTGAAATTGAGGGACCTGAGCAAAAATCTGATTCAGAGGCTGAAGAAGGACTGCTGATGTTGTTGGATTCTGACCTCCCTGCACTAGAAATGATTTTTTTGAGATAAAAAATTTCAAATGGCACGCTCTCAATGGCGTTGAAAACTAGACATCCAGGGCTTTCCAGAAATATATAATAGTGTATACTTTTTCCGAGTTAAGATGACGCAAACTGGCGTTTAACGCTAGATTTCTGCTCTATTCTGGCGTTAAACGCCAGAAACAAGTTACAAAGCAGAGTTAAACGCCAGAAACAAGTTACAAACTGGAGTTTTACTCCAAAGAAGGCCTCTACACGTGAAATCTTCAATGCTCAGCCCAAGCACACACCAAGTGGGCCCAGAAGTGGATTTCTGCATCATTTACCTATTTCTGTAACCCTGGTAACTAGTTTAGTATAAATAGAACTTTTTACTATTGTATTTGGGATCTTCGGACGAGCTTTTGGAACATCTTTGGACCATTGTTCACGTTTTGGGAGGCTGGCCATTCGGCCATGCCTACCCTCTTTTCACTTATGTATTTTCAACGGTGGAGTTTCTACACACCATAGATTAAGGTGTGGAGCTCTGCTGTTCCTCGAGTATTAATGCAAAGTACTACTGTTTTCTATTCAGTTCATGCCTATTCTTATTCTAAGATATTCATTCACACATAAGAACATGATGAACGTGATGATTATGTGACACTCTTCACTATTCTCACTCATGAACGCGTGATTAACAACCACTTCTGTTCTACATGAAGACAAGCTTGAATGTATATCTCTTGGGTTTCTAATCAACGATTCACATCGACTCCCCTCTGATAATGGTGAATCTGAATCTGAGATTAGAATCTTTATTGTATATGCTAGAATCAATTGGCAGCATTCTTGAGATCCGAAAAGTCTAAACCTTATCTGTGGTATTCCGAGTAGGATCTGGGAAGGGATGACTGTGACGAGCTTCAAACTCGCAACTGTAGGGCGTGCTGACAGACGCAAAATGATAATAAATCCTGTTCCTATACGATCAAGAACCAATAGCTGATTAGCCATACAATATCTATGCATGGTATTTTTCATCCGAGATGAGAAATCTGACAATTGATTAGCCGTACAAAAACCGTAGAGGACCATTTTCACTGAGAGGACGGGAAGTAGCCATTGACAATGGTGAAACCCAACATACAGCTTGCCATAGAAAGAAGTATGAAGGATTGGATGAAGGCAATAGGAAAGCAGATTTTCAAAAGGAACAACGCATCTCCATACGCTTATCTGAAATTCCCACCAATGAATTGCATAAGTATCTCTATCTTTATTTTATGTTTATTTATATTTTAATTATCAAAACTCCAAAACTATTTGAATCTGCCTGAATGAGATTTACAAGATGACCATAGCTTGCTTCAAGCCAACAATCTCCATGGGATCGACCCTTACTCACGTAAGGTTTATTACTTGGACGACCCAGTGCACTTGCTGGTTAGTTGTGTGAAGTTGTGACAAAGAGTTGAGATTACAATTGTGTGTACCAAGTTGTTGGCGCCATTGAGATCACAATTTCGTGCACCAAGTTTTTGGCGCCGTTGCCGGGGATTGTTTGAGTTTGGACAACTGACGGTTCATCTTGTTGCTCAGATTAGGTAATTTTCTTCTTGTTTCAACCTTTATTTTACTTTCAAAAAGTTTTCAAAAATCTTTCAAAAAAAAATTTCTTCCTTTTCGTTTTTCCAAAATTAATTTTTGAAAAATCCAAAAAAATCATAAAATCATAAAATCAAAAATAATTGTGTTTCTTGTTTGAGTCCAGTGTCAATTTTTAAGTTTAGTGTCAATTGCATGTTTCTAAAATTTGTACATTTTTCGAAAAAAATTTTCATGCATTGCATTCTTCATGATCTTCAAGTTGTTCTTGACAAGTCTTCTTATTTGATCTTCATATTTTCTTGTTTTGTGTCTTTTATTGTTTTTCATATGCATTTTTGCATTCATAGTGTCTAAACATGAAAAATTTCTAAGTTTGGTGTCTTGCATGTTTTTCTTTTCTTGAAAAATTTTCAAAAATAAGTTCTTGATGTTCATCATGATCTTCAAAGTGTTCTAGGTGTTCATCTTGACATTCATAGTGTTCTTGCATGCATCATTTGTTTTAATCCAAAATTTTTTATGTGTTGGGTCATTTTGTGGTTTTTTCTCTTCTCATTAAATTCAAAAAAATAAAAAATATATTTTCCTTATTTTACTCATAATTTTTGAAATTTTGGATTGACTTAGTCAAAAAATTTTAAAATTTAGTTGTTTCTTATGAGTCAAGTCAAAATTTCAATTTAAAAATCATATCTTTTTCAAAATAAATTTCAAAATCTTTTCTAACTTCTTATCTTTTCAAAATTGATTTTCAAATCTTTTTCAACTAACTAAATCGAATTTTTGTTTGTTTTACTATTTCTTATCTTTTTCAAAACCACCTAACTACTTTTCTCTCTCTAATTTTCGAAAATCACCTTCCTCTTTTTCAAAAATCTTTTTAATTAACTAATTGTTTTAATTTTAATTCTATTCCTTTCCTTAATTTTCGAATACTAACTATTTTAAAAAAAAAACAAAAATATTTTTCTTTTCTTTTAGTTAATTTTTGAAAACTCTTTCTCTCTCATCTCCTTCTATTTATTTATTCATTTACTAACACTTCTCTTCATCTCAAAATTCAAACCCTCTCTTCTCCTCTGTGTTCGAATTTTTCTCTTCTCCTTCGTCTATTCTTTTCTTCTCCTACTCACATAAAGGAATCTCTATACTGTGACATAGAGGATTCCTCTTCTTTTCTGTTCTCTTCTTTTTCATATGAGCAGAAGCAAGGACAAGGACATTCTTGTTGAAGCAGATACTGAACCTAAAAGGACTCTGAAGAAGACACTAAGAGAAGCTAAAGCATAACAATCCAGAGAAAACCTTACAGAGAATCTTGAAAAAGAAGGAGACATGACCGAACCTAACAACAATGCAAGGAAGATGCTTGGTGACTTCACTGCACCAAATTCCAACTTCCATGGAAGAAGCATCTCAATACCTACCATTGGAGCAAACAATTTTGAGCTAAAGTCTCAATTAGTTTCTCTGATGCAACAGAATTGCAAGTTTTATGGACTTCCATCAAAAGATCCTTTTAAGCTCTTAACTGAATTCTTGTAGATCTGTGATACTGTTAAGACCAATGGGGTTGATCCCGAGGTCTATAGGCTTATGCTTTTCCCTTTTGCTGTATGAGAGAGAGCTAGAATATGGTTGGACTCTTAACCTAAAGACAGCCTGAACTCTTGGGATAAGCTGGTCCTGGCTTTCTTATTCAAGTTCTTTCCTCCTCAAAAGCTGAGCAAACTTAGAGTGGATGTTCAAACCTTCAGAAAAAAAGAAGTTGAATCCCTCTATGAAGCTTGGGAAAGATACAAGTAACTGACCAAAAAGTGTCTTTCTGACATGCTTTCAGAATGGCCCATCCTGGATATATTCTATGATGGTCTGTCTGAATTATCTAAGATGTCATTGGACCATTCTGCAGGTGGATCTATTCACATGAAAAAAATGCCAGCAGAAGCTCAGGAACTCATTGAAATGGTTGCAAATAACCAGTTCATGTACACCTCTGAAAGGAATCCTGTGAGTAATGGGATGCCTCAGAGGAAGGGAGTTCTTGAAATTGATGCTCTAAATGCCATATTGGCTCAGAATAAAATGTTGACTCGACAAGTCAATATGATTTCTCAGAGTCTGAATGGATTGCAAAATGCATCCAACAGTACTAAAGAAGCATCTTCTGAGGAAGAAGCTTATGATCTTGAGAACCCTGCAATGGCAGAGGTAAATTACATGGGTGAAGCCTATGGAAACACCTATAATCCCTCATGGAGAAATCATCCAAATTTCTCATGGAAGGATCAATAAAAGCCTCAACAAGGCTTTAATAATGGTGGAAGAAACAGATTTAGCAAAAGCAAGCCTTTTCCATCATCCTCTCAGCAACAGACAGAAAATTCTGAGCAGAACCCCTCTAGCTTAGCAAACATTGTCTCTAATCTATCTAAGGCCACTCTAAGTTTCATGAATAAAACAAGGACCTCCATTAGAAATTTGGAGGCACAAGTGGGCCAGCTGAGTAAAAGAGTTACTGAAACTCCTCCTAGTACTCTCCCAAGCAATACAGAAGAGAATCCAAAAAGAGAGTGCAAGGCCATAACCTTACTTGGTGTGGCTGAACCTAGAGAGGAGGAGGAGGACGTGAATCCCATTGAGGAAGACCTCATGGGACCTCCTCTAGACAAAAAGGAGTTCCCATTTGAGGAACCTAAGAAATCTGAGGCTCATTTAGAGACCATAGAGATTCCATTGAACCTACTTCTGCCATTCATGAGCTCTGATGACTATTCCTCCTCTGAAGAGGATGAAGATATTACTGAAGAGCAAGTTGCTAAGTACGTTGGAGCATCATGAAGCTGAATGCCATGTTATTTGGTAGTGAGACTTGGATGGATGAACCCCCCTTGCTCACCAATGAACTGAATGACTTGGTTAGGCAGACATTACCTCAATAGAAACAGGATCCTGGAAAATTCTTAATTCCCTGTACCATAGGCACCATAACCTTTGAGAAGGCTCTGTGCGACCTGGGGTCAGGCATAAACTTAATGCCACTCTCTGTAATAGAAAAACTGGGAATCTTTGAGGTACAGGCTGCCAAATTCTTATTAGAGATGGCAGACAAATCCATGAAGAAGGCCTATAGACAGGTAGAGGACGTGCTAGTAAAGGTCAAAGGCCTTTACATCCCTGCTGATTTCATAATCTTAGACACTGGGAAAGATGAGGATGAATCCATCATCCTTGGAAGACCCTTCCTAGCCACAGCAAAAGCTGTGATTGATGTAGACAGAGGAGAGTTGATCCTTCAATTGAATGAGGACTACCTTGTGTTTAAAACTCAAGGAACTCCCTCTGTAACCATGGAGAGGAAGCAAGAAAAGCTTCTCTCAATGCAGAGTCAAACAAAGCCCCCACAGTCAAACTCTAAGTTTGGTGTTGGGAGGCCACAACCAAACTCTAAGTTTGGTGTTGAACCCCCACATTCAAACTCTAAGTTTGGTGTTGGGAGGTCCCAACAATGCTCTGAATATGTGTGAGGCTCCATGAGAGCCCACTATCAAGCTATTGACATTAAAGAAGCGCTTGTTGGGAGGCAACCCAATTTCTATTTATATATGTTATTTCTTTTTTTTTTAGGATGATGATCATGTGGAGTCATAAACACTACTGCAAAATTATAGAAAAATAAAAAACAGCATTAAAAATAGCACACCCTGGAGGAGAGACTTATTGACATTTAAACGCCAGTAAGGGTAGTAGAATGGGCGTTTAACGCCCAGTCTGGCACCATTCTGGGCGTTAAACGCCAGAAAGAAGCACCAGAGTGGCGTTAAACGCCAGAAAGAAGCAACAAATTGTTGTTAAACACCAGAAACAAGCAACAGCTTGGCATTTAACGCCAGGAAAGGAATAAAAGCTAGCGTTTAACGCCAGAAACAAGCAGCAGTCTGGCGTTAAACGCTAGGATTACACTGTAAGGGTGTTTACATGCCTAATAGGAGGAGGGATGATAAATCCTTGACCCCTCAGGATCTGTGTATCCCACAGGATCCCCACCTACCCTCCCACAACACTCTTCCCCAAGTACCCCTCACCAATCAACTCCTTCACTCTTCCCCATCACCTCTTCACCAATCACCTCCATATCTCTTTCCCAAAAACCCCACCTACCTCACCTTTCAAATTCAAAATACTTTTCCCTCCCAAACCCAACCCTAATGACCGAAACATAACCCTCCCCTCACCCCTATATAAACCCCTCACTTCTCCTTCATACTCACACAACACAAACACCTTTCCCCCCTCTTGGCCGAACCACCTATAACCCTCCATCTCCTCCATTTTCTTCTTCTTCCCCTTCTTTCTTTTTTCTTTTGCTCGAGGATGAGCAAACCTTTTAATTTTGGTGTGGTAAAAGCATTGCTTTTTGTTTTTCCATAACTAGAAAGAGGAAAGGGAAGGCAAAAGCTTCCACCTCCGAGTCATGGAAGATGGAGAAATTCATCTCAAAAGCCCATCACTAGAAAAATGATGGAGCAAACAAGAGAGCCCACTCATGGACCTCAACAGGTGCATGAGGAATTCCCTCATCAAGAAATCCCTGAGATACCTCAAGGGATACATTTTCCTCCACACAACTATTGGGAGCAACTAAGGATAAGAGCACCAAAAGCACTAAGGATGGAGCAACAAAGGCAAGGAAGAGACATTGAGGAGCTCAAGCACTCCATAGGATCTTCAAAGAAGAAGAACTAGCGGCCATCACTAAGGTGGACGTATTCTATGATTTCCTTGTTCTTATTTTTCTGTTTTTCAAATTTGATGCTTGATGTTTTATCTATGTTTGTGTCTTAATTACATGATCATTAGTATCTAGTGTCTACGCCTTAAAGCTATTAATAATTCCATGAATCCTTCACCTCTCTTAAATGAAAAATGTGCTTAATTACAAAAGAACAAGAAGTACTTGGATTTCAAATTTTATCTTGAAATTAGTTTAATTATTTTGAAGTGGTAGCAATACTTTTTATTTTCTGTATGAATGCTTGAACAGTGCATATTTTTTATAGTGAAGTTTATGAAAGTTAAAATTGTTGGCTCTTGAAAGAATGATGAACAAAGAGAAATGTTATTGATAATCTAAAAATCTTGAAATTGATTCTTGAAGTAAGAAAAAGCAGTGAAAAGGAAAAAGCTTGCAGAAAAAAAATGGTGAAAAAAATAATAAAGAAAAAGAAAGAAAAAGAAAAAGCAAGCAGAAAAATCCAATAGCCCTTTAAACCAAAAGTCAAGGGTAAAAAGGATCCAAGGCTTTGAGCATTAATGGATAGGAGGGCCCAAGGAAATAAAATCCAGGCCTAAGCGGCTAAATCAAGTTGTCCCTAACCATGTGCTTGTGTCATGAAGGTCTAAGTGAAAAGCTTGAGACTGAGTGGTTAAAGTCATTATCCAAAGCAAAAAGAGTGTGATTAAAAACTCTGGACACCTCTAACTAGAGACTTTAGCAAAGCTAAGTCACAATCTGAAAAGGTTCACCCAGTTATGTGTCTGTGACATTTATGGATCCGGTGGTAATACTGGAAAACAAAATGCTTAGGGCCACGGCCAAGAGTCATAAAGTAGCTGTGTTCAAGAATCAACATACTGAACTAGGAGAATCAATAACACTATCCAAATTTTTGAGTTTCTATAGATGGCAATCATTCTGAATTTCAAAAAATAAAGTGAGATGCCAAAACTGTTCAGAAGCAAAAAGCTACTAGCCCCGTTCATCTAATTGGGACTAAGTTTCATTGATATTGTGAGATTCATTGTATATTCTCTTCTTTTTACCCTATTTTGTTTTCATTTGCTTGGGAACAAGCAACAATTTAAGTTTGGTGTTGTGATGCGTGGATAATTTATATGCTTTTTGGCATTGTTTTCATACAGTTTTTAGTATATTTTTATTAGTTTTCAAGCAAAATTCACATTTCTGGACTTTACTATGAGTTTGTGTGTTTTTCTATGATTTCAGGTATTTTCTGGCTGAAATTGAGGGACCTGAGCAAAAATCTGATTCAGAGGCTGACAAAGGACTGCGGATGTTGTTGGATTATGACCTCCCTACACTCGAAATGGAATTTTTGGAGCTAAAGAAATCTAAATGGCGTGCTCTCAACTGCGTTGGAAAGTAGACATCCAGAGCTTTCCAGCAATATATAATAATCCATACTTTTCCTGAGTTTAGATGATGCAAACTGGTGTTTAACGCCAGCTTTCTGCCCTATTCCGGCGTTAAACGCCAGAAACAAGTTGCATAGCAGAGTCAAATGCCAAAAACAAGTTACAAACTAGCGTTCAACTCCAAGGAAGACCTCTACACGTGAAAGCTTCAATGCTCAGCCCAAGCACACACCAAGTGGGCCCGGAAGTAGATTTCTGCATCATTTACTCATTTCTGTAACCCTAGTAACTAGTTTAGTATAAATAGAACTTTTTACTATTTTATTAGACATCTTGGTATCTATCTTTGATCCTTTGATCATGTTTTGGAGGCTGGCCTCTCGGCCATGCCTGGACCTTCATTACTTATGTATTTTCAACGGTTGAGTTTCTACACACCAAAGATTAAGGGTAAGGAGCTCTGCTGTTCCTCGAGTATTAATGCAATTACTACTGTTTTCTATTCAATTCATGCTTATTCTCATTCTAAGATATTCATTCGCACTTCAACCTGATGAATGTGATGATTCGTGAAACTCATCACCATTCTCACTTATGAACGCGTGCCTGACAAACACTTCCGTTTTACCTGCGAAAGCTAGAGTGTGTATCTCTTGGATTCCTGGTCCACGACGCATGGTCACTTCTCCTGACAACAGAGCCTTCCATTCCGTGAGATCAAAGTCTTCGTGGTATAAGCTAGAATCCATTGGCAGCATTCTTGAGATCCGGAAAGTCTAAACCTTGTCTGTGGTATTCCGAGTAGGATCTGGGATGGGATGACTGTGGCGAGCCTCAAACTCGCGACCGTAGGGCGTGGTGATAGATGCAAAAGGATAGTAAATCCTATTCCTACATGATTTAGAACCAACAGCTAATTAGCCTTGCGGGAAACCGTAGATGACCTTTTTCACGGAGAGGATGGGAAGTAGCCATTGACAACGGCATCTCCATACACTTATCAGAAATTCTCACCAATGAATTACATAAGTATCTCTATCTTTATTTTACGTTTTATTTATATTTTAATTATTAAAACTCCGTAACCATTTTAATCCGCCTGACTGAGATTTACAAGGTGACCATAGCTTGCTTCAAGCTAACAATCTCCGTGGGATCGACCCTTACTCACGAAAGGTTTATTACTTGGACGACCCAGTGCACATGCTGGTTAGTTGTGCGAAGTTGTCAAAAAGAAGTGAGATTACAATTGTGCGTACCAAATTGTTGGCACCATTATGTATCACAATTTCGTGCACCAAGTTTTTGGCGCCGTTGCCGGGGATTGTTCGAGTTTGGACAACTGACGGTTCATCTTGTTGCTCAGATTAGGTAATTTTCTTTTTGTTTTAATCCTTATTTTATTTTCAAAAAGTTTTAAAAAATCTTTCAAAATTTTTCTTCTTTTCCGTTTTTACAAAATAATTTTCGAAAAATGCAAAAAAAAAATATAAAATCATAAAATCAAAAATATTTTGTGTTTCTTGTTTGAGTCTAGAGTCAATTTTTAAGTTTGGTGTCAATTGCATGTTTTAAAAATTTGTGCATTTTTCGAAAATTTCATGCATGTGTTCTTCAAGTTGTTCTTGGTAAGTCTTCTTGTTTGATCTTCATATTTTCTTGTTTTGTGTCTTTTATTGCTTTTCAAGCTTTTTGCATTCATAGTGTCTAAACATGAAAAATTTCTAAGTTTGGTGTCTTGCATGTTTTTCTTTTCTTGAAAATTTTTCAAAAATAAGTTCTTGATGTTCATCATGATCTTCAAAGTGTTCTTGGTGTTCATCTTGACATTCATAGTGTTCTTGCATGTTTTCTTTGTTTTGATCTTATTTTTTAATGTTTTGAGTCATTTTGTGGTTTTTCTCTTTCCTCATTAAATTCAAAAAAATAAAAAAATATCTTTTCCTTATTTTACTTATAATTTTCAAAATCTTTGGGTTGACTTAGTCAAAAAATTTTAAAATAAGTTGTTTCTTGTTAGGTAAGTCGAGATTTCAATTTCAAAAATCCTATCTTTTCAAAATCTTTTTCAAAAATAAAATCTTTTTCATTTTTTTATTATTTTCAAAAATTTTTAAAATTGATTTTCAAAATCTTTTTCTTAATTTTATTTCATAATTTTCAAAAACTTTACTAACAATTAATGTGATTGATTCAAAAATTTGAAGTTTGTTACTTTCTTGTTAAGAAAGGTTCAATCTTTAATTTCTAGAATCATATGTTTTAGTTTCTTGTTAGTCAAGTAATAAATTTTAATTTTAAAAATCAAATCATTTTCAAAAATTGCTTTTCAATCATATCTTTTTATTCATATATCTTTTCAAAATCAAATCTTTTCAATCATATCTTTTTCAAAATCAATTTCAAAAATCTTTTCTAACTTCTTATCTTTTCAAAATTTGATTTTCAAATGTTTTTCAACTAACTAATTGACTTTTTGTTTGTTTTTTATCTTTTTCAAAACCACCTAACTACTTTTCTATCTCTAATTTTCGAAAATCATTAACCATTTTTCAAAAACAATTTTCGAAAACTCCTCTCTCTCATCTCCTTCTATTTATTTATTCATTTACTAACACTTCTCTTCATCTAAAAATTCAAACCCTCTCTTCTCCTCTGTGTTCGAATTTTTCTCTTCCTTCTTCTATTCTTTTCTTCTTCTATTCACATAAAGGAATCTCTATACTGTGACATAGAGGATTCCTCTTCTTTTCTGTTCTCTTCTTTTTCATATGAGAAGGAGCAAGGACAAGGACATTCTTGTTGAAGCAGATCCTAAACCTGAAAGGACTCTGAAGAAGAAGCTAAGAGAAGCTAAAGCACAATAATCCAGAGAAAACCTTACAGAGAATCTCGAAAAAGAAAGAGACATGGCCGAACCCAACAACAATGCAAGGAAGATGCTTGGTGACTTTACTGCACCAAATTCCAAATTACATGGAAGAAGCATCTCAATCCCTGCCATTGGAGTAAACAATTTTGTGCTAAAGCCTCAATTAGTCTATCTGATGCAATATAATTGCAAGTTTTATGGACTTCCATCAGAAGATCATTTTCTGTTCTTAACTGAATTCTTGCAGATCTGTGATCCTGTTAAGACCAATGGGGTTGATGCCAAGGTCTACAGGCTTATGCTTTTCCCTTTTGCTGTAAGAGACAGAGCTAGAGTATGGTTGGACTCTCAACCTAAAGATAGCTTGAACTCTTGGGATAAGCTGGTCACGGCTTTCTTAGCCAAGTTCTTTCCTCCTCAAAAGCTTAGCAAGCTTAGAATGGATGTTCAAACCTTCAGACAGAAAGAAGGTGAATCCGTCTATGAAGCCTGGGAAAGATACAAGCAACTGACCAAAAAGTGTCTTTATGATATGCTTTCAGAATGGACCATCTTGGATATATTCTATGATGGTCTGTCTGAATTGTCTAAGATGTCATTGGACCATTCTGCAGGTGGATCTATTCACCTGAGGAAAATGCCTGCCGAAGCTCAGAAACTCATTGACATGGTTGCAAATAACCAGTTCATGTACACTTCTGAAAGGAATCCTGTGAGTAATGGGATGCCTCAGAGGAAGGGAGTTCTTGAAATTGATGCTCTGAATGCCATATTGGCTCAGAACAAAATGTTGACTCAGCAAGTCAATATGATTTCTCAGAGTCTGAATGGATTGTAAAATGCATCCAACAGTACTAAAGAGGCATCTTCTGAAGAAGAAGCTTATGATCCTGAGAACCTTGCAATGGCAGAGGTGAATTACATGGGTGAAGCCTTTGGAAACACCTATAATCCCTCATGGAGAAATCATCCAAATTTCTCATGGAAGGATCAACAAAAGACTCAACAAGGCTTTAATAATGGTGGAAGAAATATGTTTAGCAATAGCAAGCCTTTTCCATCATCCTCTTAGCAATAGACAGAGAATTCTGAGTAGAGCCCCTCTAGCTTAGCAAACATAGTCTCTAATCTATCTAAGGCCACTCTAAGTTTCATGAATGAAACAAGGTCCTCCATTAGAAATTTGGAGGCACAAGTGGGCCAGCTGAGTAAAAAAGTCACTGAAACTCCTCCTAGTACTCCCCCAAGCAATATAGAAGAGAACCCCAAAAGAGAGTGTAAGGCCATAACTGTGAGTAACATGGCCGAACCTGGAGAAAGTGGAAAGGCAGTGATCCCTAGTGAGGAAGACCTCCTGGGACGTTCACTGACCAATAAGGATTTCCCCTTTGAGAAACCTAAGGAATCTGAGGCTCACCTAGAGACCATAAAGATTCTATTGAGCCTCCTTTTACCATTCATGAGCTCTGATGACTATTCATCTTTTAAAGAAGATGAATACATTGTTGAAGGGCAAGTTGCCCAGTATTTAGGGGCAATCATGAAGCTGAATGCCAAGCTATTTGGTAATGAGACTTGGGAGGATGAGCCTCCATTACTCATTAATGAACTAAACACCTAGGTTCAGCACAGTTTACCTCAAAAGAAATAGGATCCTGGTAAATTCCTAATTCCCTATACCATAGGCACCATAACCTTTGAGAAGGCTCTGTGTGACCTGGGGTCAGGCATAAACTTAATGCCACTCTCTGTAATGGAGAAACTGGGAATCCTTGAGGTACATGCTACCACATTCTCATTAGAGATGGCAGACAAATCCATGAAAAAGTCTTATGGACAGGTAGAAGACGTGCTAGTAAAGGTCAAAGGCCTTTACATCCCTGCTAATTTCATAATCCTAGACACTGGAAAGGATGAGGATGAATCCATCATCCTTGGAAGACCCTTCCTAGCCACAGCAAAGGCTGTGTTTCATGTGGACAGAGGAGAGTTGGTCCTTCAACTGAATGAGGACTACCTTGTGTTTAAAACTCAAGGATCTCCCTCTGCAACCATGGAGAGGAAGCATGAAAAGCTTCTCTTAATACAGAGTCAAACAAAGCCCCCACAGCCAAACTCTAAGTTTGGTGTTAGGAGGCAACAACCAAACTCTAAGTTTGGTGTTGAAACCCCACATTTAAACTCTAAGTTTGGTGTTGGAAGGTCCCAACAATGCTTTGAATATCTGTGAGACTCCATGAGAGCCCACTGTCAAGCTATCAACATTAAAGAACCGCTTATTAGGAGGCAACACAATTTTTATTTATCTATGTTATTTCATGTTATTTTCTTTTTTTAGGTTGATGATCATGTGGAGTCACAAAAATAATTACAAAAATTAAAGAAAAATAAAAAACATTAAAAATAGCACACGCTGAAGGAAAGACTTACTGGCATTTAAACTCCAGTAAGGGTAGCAGTATGGGCGTTTAACGCCCAGTCTGGCATGATTCTGGGCGTTAAATGCCAGAAACAAGCACCAGACTGGCGTTAAACACTAGAAACAGGCTACAATCTGGCATTAAACGCCAAAAACATGTTGCAACCTGGCGTTTAACGCCAGGAAAAGAATAAAAGCTGGCTTTTAACACCAGAAATAAGCAGCAGTCTAGCGTTAAACGCCAGGATTGCACAGCAAGGGCATTTTGTACGCCTAATAGGAGCAGGGATGATACATCCTTGACCCCTCAGGATCTGTGAACTCCACAGGATCCCAACCTACCCCACCTTTCTCTCTCTCTCACTAACCAATCAACTCATTCACTCTTCCCCATCATCTCTTCACCAATCACCTCCATATCTCTTCTCCAAAAACCCCACGTACCTCACTTTTAAATTCAAACACTTTTCCCTCCCAAACCCAACCCTAATAACCAAAACCCAACCCTCCCCTCATCCCTATATAAACCCCTCAATACTCCTTCATATTCACACAACACAAACACCTTTCCCCCTTTTGGCCGAACCAATATCTCCCTCCATCTCCTCTATTTTCTTATTCTTCCCCTTCTTTCTTTCTTCTTTTGCTCGAGGACGAGCAAACCTTTTAAGTTTGGTGTGGTAAAAGCATTGCTTTTTATTTTTTCATAACCATTTATGGCACCTAAGGTTGGAGAAACCTCTAGAAAGAGGAAAGGGAAGGCAAAAGCTTCCACCTCTGAGCCATGGGAGATAGAGAGATTCATCTCAAAGGTCCATCAAGACCACTTTTATGAAGTTATGGCCAAGAAGAAAGTGATCCTTGAGGTCCCTTTCATGCTTAAGAAAAATGAGTATCCGGAGATCCGACATAAGATCCGAAGAAGAGGTTGGGAAGTTCTTACCAACCCCATTCAACAAGTTAGAATCTTAATGGTTTAAGAGTTCTATGCCAATGTATGGATCACTAGGAACCATGATCAAAGTATGAACCTAAATCCAAAGAATTGGCTTACAATGGTCCGGGGGAAATACTTAGATTTCAGTCCGGAAAATGTAAGGTTGGTGTTCCACTTGCCAATTATGCAAGAAAATGCACGCCTTACACTAGAAGGGTCAACTTTGATTAAAGGTTGGACCTAGTCCTGATGGACATATGTGTGGAAGGAGCTCAATGGAAAAGAGACTCAAGAGGCAATCCGGTTCAATTGAGAAGACCGGACTTTAAGCCTGTGGCTAGAGGATGGCTGGAGTTCATCTAACGCTCCATCATTCCTACTAGCAACCGATCTGAAGTGACTGTGGATCAGGCCATCATGATCCATAGTATCATGATTGGGGAGGAAGTGGAAGTTCATGAGATCATTCCTCTAGAACTCTACAAGGTGGCTGACAAGTCATCCACCTTGGCAAGGTTAGCCTTTCCTCATCTCATTTGTCATCTATGAAATTTAGCTGGGGTTGACATAGAAGGAGACAACCTCATTGAAGAGGACAAGCACATCACTAAGAAAAAGATGGAGCAAATAAGAGAGCTCATTCATGGATCTCAACAAGAGCATGAGGAAAATCCTCATCAAGAAATCCCTGAGATGCCTCAACACAACTATTGGGAGCAACTCAACACCTCTTTGGAAGGCTTGAGCGACAACATGGACCAACTAAGGGTAGAGCACCAAGAGCACTCCATCATTCTCCATGAGATTAGAGAAGATCAACGAGCTGTGAGGGAGAAGCAACAAAGGCAAGGAAGAGACATAGAGGAGCTTAGGCGCTTCATTGGTTCTTCAAGAGGAAGACGCCACCCTCACTAAGGTGGACTCATTCCTTAATCTCCTTGTCTATTTATTTTTCTATTTTTGGTTTTTATGCTTATTGTGTCAGCTATGTTTTGTGTCTTTATTACATGATCATTAGTGTCAAGTGTCTTTGTCTTAAAGCTATGAATAATTCCATGAATCCTTTACCTCTCTTAAATGAAAAATGTGCTTAATTATAAAAGAACAAGAAGTACTTGGATTTCAAATTTTATCTTGAAATTAGTCAAGTTATTTTGATGTGGTGGCAATACTTTTTGTTTTCTGAATGAATGCTTGAACAATGCATATTTTTTATCTTGTTGTTTATGGATGTTAAAATTGTTGGCTCTTGAAAGAATGATGAACAAAGAGAAATATTATTGTTGAAGGGCAAGTTGCCCAGTATTTAGGAGCAATCAGGAAGCTGAATGCCAAGCTATTTGGTAATGAGACTTGGGAGGATGAGCCTCCATTGCTCATTAATGAACTAAATACCTGGGTTCAGCACCCTTTACCTCAAAAGAAATAGGATCCTGGTAAATTCTTAATTCCCTCTAACATAGGCACCATGACCTTTGAGAAGGCTCTGTGTGACCTGGGGTCAGGCATAAACTTAATGCCACTCTCTGTAATGGAGAAACTGGGAATCTTTGAGGTACAGGCTGCCAAATTCTCATTAGAGATGGCAGACAAATCCATGAAAAAGGCTTATGGACAGGTAGAGGACGTGCTAGTAAAGGTCAAAGGCCTTTACATCCCTACTGATTTCATAATCCTAGACAATGGGAAGGATGAGGATGAATCCATCATCTTTGGAACACCCTTCCTAGCCACAGAAAAGGCTGTGATTGATGTGGACAGAGGAGAGTTGGTCCTTCAATTGAATGAGGACTACCTTATGTTTAAGCCTCAAGGATCTCCCTCTGTAACCATGGAGAAGAAGCATGAAAAGCTTCTCTCAATGTAGAGTCAAAAAAAGCCCCCACAGTCAAACTCTAAGTTTGGTGTTGGGAGGCCACAACAAAACTCTAAGTTTGGTGTTGAACCCCCACATCCAAACTCTAAGTTTGGTGTTGGAAGGTCCCAACAATGCTCTGAATATCTGTGAGGCTCTATGAGAGCCCACTGTCAAGCTATTGACATTAAAGAAGCGCTTATTGGGAGGCAACTCAATTTTATTTGTCCATGTTATTTTCTTTTTTTTTTTAGGTTAATGATCATGTGGAGTCACAAAAATAATTGCAAAAATAAAAGAAAAATAAAAAACAGCATTAAAAATAGCACACCCAGGAGGAGAAACTTACTAGCGTTTAAACGCCAGTAAGGGTGGCAGAATGGGCGTCTAACGCCCAGCCTGGCACCATTCTGGGCATTAAACGCCAAAAACAAGCACCAGACTAGCGTTAAACGCCAGAAACAGGTTACAATTTGGCGTTAAACGCCAGAAACAAGTAGCAATCTGGCGTTAAACGCCAGGATTGCACAATAAGGGCATTTTGCACGCCTAAAAAGAGCAGGGATGAAATCCTTGACCCCTCAGGATCCCCACCTATCCTACCCCTCTCTCTCTCTCACTCACCAATCAAATCATATCCTCTTCCCTATATTCTCTTCACCAATCACCTCCACACCTCTTCCCCAAAAACCTCACCTACCTCACTTTAAAAATTCAAACACTTTTCCCTCCCAAACCCAACCTTAATGACCGAAACCCAACCATCCCATCACCCCTATATAAATCCCTCACTACTCCTTCATACTCACACAACACAAACACCTTTCCCCCCTCTTCGCCGAACCACCTATAACCCTCCATCTCGTCTATTTTCTTCTTCTTCCCCTTCTTTTTTTCTTCTTTTGCTCGAGGATGAGCAAACCTTTTAAGTTTGCTGTGGTAAAAGCATTGCTTTTTATTTTTTCATAACCATTTATGGCACCTAAGACGGGACCTTAAGACTGTGGCTAGAGGATGGTTGGAGTTCATCCAACGCTCCATCATTCCTACTAGTAACCGATCTGAAGTGGCTGTGGATCGGGCCATCATGATCCATATTATCATGATTGGAGAGGAAGTGGAAGTTCATGAGATCATACCTCTAGAACTCTAGAAGGTGGCTGACAAGTCATCCACCTTGGCAAGGTTAGCCTTTCCTCATCTCATTTGTCATCTATGCAATTTGGCTGGGATTGACATAGAAAGAGACATCCTCATTGAAGAGGACAAGCCCATCGATAAAAAAAGGATGGAGCAAACAAGAGAGATCATTCATGGACCTCAACAAGAGCATGAGGAGGATCCTCATCAAGAAATCCCTGAGATGCCTCAAGGGATGCAATTTCCTCCACACAACTATTGGGAGAAACTCAACACCTCGTTGGAAGGCTTGAGTTACAACATGGACCAACTAAGGGTGGAGCACCAAGAGCACTCCATCATTCTCCATGAGATTAGAGAAGATCAAAGAGCTATGAGGGAGGAGCAACAAAGGCAAGGAAGAGACATAGAGGAGCTTAGGCGTGCCATTGGTTCTTCAAGAGGAAGACGCCACCCACACTAAGGTGGACTCATTCCTTAATCTCCTTGTCTATTTATTTTCTGTTTTTGATTTTTGAGCCTCATATTTGTCTATGTTTGTGTCTTCATTACATGATCATTAGTGTCTAGTGTCTATGTCTTAAAGCTATGAATAATTCCATGAATCCTTCACCTCTCTTAATGAAAAATGTGCTTAATTACAAAAGAATAAGAAGTACTTGGATTTTAAATTTTATTTTGAAATTAGTTTAATTATTTTGATGTGGTGGTAATACTTTTTGTTTTCTGAATGAATGCTTGAACAGTGCATATTTTTTATAGTGAAGTTTATGAATGTTAAAATTATTGGCTCTTGAAAGAATGATGAACAAAGAGAAATGTTATTGATAATCTAAAAAATCATGAAATTGATTCTTGAAGCAAGAAAAAGCAGTGAAAAAAATTGGCGAAAAAAAAAGAAAGAAAAAGAAAAAGCAAGTAGAAAAAGCCAATAGCCCTTAAAACCAAAAGGCAAGGGTAAAAAGAATCCAAGGCTTTGAGCATTAATGGATAGGAGGGCCCAAGCAAATAAAATCCAGGCCTAAGCGGCTAAATCAAGCTGTCCCTAACCATGTGCTTGTGGCATAAAGGTCCAAGTGAAAAGCTTGAGACTGAATGGTTAAAGTTGTGATCCAAAGAAAAAAAGTGTGCTTAAGAACTCTGGACACCTCTAACTGGGGACTTTAGCAAAGCTAAGTCATAATCTGAAAAGGTTCACCCAGTTATATGTCTGTAGCATTTATGTATCCGGTGGTAATACTGGAAAACAAAGTGCTTAGGGCCACGGCCAAGACTTATAAAGTAGTTGTGTTCAAGAATCAACATACCAAACTAGGAGAATCAATAACACAATCTAAAATTCTTAGTTCCTATAGATGCCAATCATTCTGAATTTCAAAGGATAAAGTGAGATGCCAAAACTGTTCAGAAACAAAAAGTTACTATGCTTAACTTTTTACATAGAGAGAACATGTTCAGCTAAATAACTCTTTGATTTATAACAGAAAATAAGCTAATCATATACCGTAACTGAACCTCAGCGGACGAGGTGGGGGACGGCGTTGTAGACGCAAGCGTTGAGGAGAGCACGGAACAGCAGTAGATGACAGAGTAGGAACTGATGACAAAGCAGAACTATTTTCTCCTAACATTGCTCAGAACAAAATCTCATTAAAGAAAAAAATTCAATCAACAAAGTAACTAATGGCAGAACAAGTCAACATTATCATAGTAACAGATGAGCGGATAATTTATACGCTTTTTGGCATTATTTTTAGGAAGTTTTTAGTAGGATTTAGCTACTTTTTAGTATATTTTTATTAGTTTTTAAGCAAAATTCACATTTTTGGAATTTACTATGAGTTTGTGCATTTTTCTATGATTTCAGATATTTTTTGGCTGAAATTGAGGGACCTGAGCAAAAATTTGATTCAGAGGCTGAAGAAGGACTGCTGATGCTGTTGGATTCTGACCTCCCTGCACTCGAAATGAATTTTTTTGAGCATGAGAAGGCCAAATCACGCGCTCTCAATGGCGTTGGAAATTAGACATCCAGAGCTTTCCAGCAATATATAATAGTCCATAATTTGCCCGAGGATAGTGACGCAAACTGGTGTTTAACGCCAACTTTCTACCCTATTCTAGCGTTAAACGCCAAAAACAAGTTGCAAAGCATAGTTAAACGCCAGAAACAAGTTACAAACTGGCATTTAACTCCAAGGAAGACCTCTACACGTGAAATCTTCAATGCTTAGCACACCCCAAGTGGGACCGGAAGTGGATTTCTGCATCATTTACCTATTTCTGTAACCCTAGTAACTAGTTTAGTATAAATCGAACTTTTTACTATTGTATTAGGGATCTTTGGACGAGCTTTTGGAAAATCTTTGGACCATTGTTCACGTTTTGGGAGGCTGGCCATTCAGCCATGCCTACTGATGAGCGGATAATTTATACGCTTTTTGGCATTGTTTTTAGATAGTTTTTAGTAAGTTCAAGATACTTTTAGGGATGTTTTCATTAGTTTTTATGTTAAATTTACATTTCTGGACTTTACTATGAGTTTGTATGTTTTTCTATGATTTCAGGTAAATTCTGACTGAAATTGAGGGATTTGAGCAAAACTCTGAAGAAGGCTGACAAAAGGACTGCTGATGTTGTTGGAATCTGACCTCCCTGCACTCGAAATGGATTTTCTAGAGCTACAGAACTCCAATTGGCGCGCTCTCAACGGCGTTGGAAAGTAGACATCCAGGGCTTTCCAGCAATATATAATAGTCCATAATTTGCCCGAGGATAGTGACGCAAACTGGTGTTTAACGCCAACTTTCTACCCTATTCTAGCGTTAAACGCCAAAAACAAGTTGCAAAGCATAGTTAAACGCCAGAAACAAGTTACAAACTGGCATTTAACTCCAAGGAAGACCTCTACACGTGAAATCTTCAATGCTTAGCACACCCCAAGTGGGACCGGAAGTGGATTTCTGCATCATTTACCTATTTCTGTAACCCTAGTAACTAGTTTAGTATAAATCGAACTTTTTACTATTGTATTAGGGATCTTTGGACGAGCTTTTGGAAAATCTTTGGACCATTGTTCACGTTTTGGGAGGCTGGCCATTCAGCCATGCCTACTGATGAGCGGATAATTTATACGCTTTTTGGCATTGTTTTTAGATAGTTTTTAGTAAGTTCAAGATACTTTTAGGGATGTTTTCATTAGTTTTTATGTTAAATTTACATTTCTGGACTTTACTATGAGTTTGTATGTTTTTCTATGATTTCAGGTAAATTCTGACTGAAATTGAGGGATTTGAGCAAAACTCTGAAGAAGGCTGACAAAAGGACTGCTGATGTTGTTGGAATCTGACCTCCCTGCACTCGAAATGGATTTTCTAGAGCTACAGAACTCCAATTGGCGCGCTCTCAACGGCGTTGGAAAGTAGACATCCAGGGCTTTCCAGCAATATATAATAGTCCATAATTTGCCCGAGGATAGTGACGCAAACTGGTGTTTAACGCCAACTTTCTACCCTATTCTAGCGTTAAACGCCAAAAACAAGTTGCAAAGCATAGTTAAACGCCAGAAACAAGTTACAAACTGGCATTTAACTCCAAGGAAGACCTCTACACGTGAAATCTTCAATGCTTAGCACACCCCAAGTGGGACCGGAAGTGGATTTCTGCATCATTTACCTATTTCTGTAACCCTAGTAACTAGTTTAGTATAAATCGAACTTTTTACTATTGTATTAGGGATCTTTGGACGAGCTTTTGGAAAATCTTTGGACCATTGTTCACGTTTTGGGAGGCTGGCCATTCAGCCATGCCTACTGATGAGCGGATAATTTATACGCTTTTTGGCATTGTTTTTAGATAGTTTTTAGTAAGTTCAAGATACTTTTAGGGATGTTTTCATTAGTTTTTATGTTAAATTTACATTTCTGGACTTTACTATGAGTTTGTATGTTTTTCTATGATTTCAGGTAAATTCTGACTGAAATTGAGGGATTTGAGCAAAACTCTGAAGAAGGCTGACAAAAGGACTGCTGATGTTGTTGGAATCTGACCTC
>NC_029777.3:27414560-27414963 GCF_000817695.3 Arachis duranensis
AAACGCCAGAAAAACGTCATGATCCGGAGTTGAACGCCCAAAACACGTCATAACTCGAAGTTCAACTCCAAGAGAAGCCTTAGCTCGTGGATTGATCAAGCTCAGCCCAAACATACACCAAGTGGGCCCCGTAAGTGAATTTATGCATCAATTACTTACTCATGTAAACCCTAGTAGCTAGTCTAGTATATATAGAACATTTATCTATTGTATTAGACATCTTTGGTCTCAGTTTTGTTTTATTCTTCATCTTAGGAGCTCATTGATCATGTTAGGGGGGCTGGCCATTCGGCCATGCCTGAACCTCTTTTGCTTATGTGTTTTCAACAGTGGAGTTTCTGCACACCATAGATTAAGGGTGTGGAGCTCTGCTGTACCTCAAGTATTAATGAAATTCTATTAT
>NC_029777.3:27417109-27418091 GCF_000817695.3 Arachis duranensis
TTCAAAATACTTATCTTTTTTTCAAAAACTTTATCTTTTTCAAAATTTGATTTCAAAATATCTTATCTAACTTCTTATCTTCTTATCTTTTTTCAAATTTTGACTTCAAATCTTTTTCAATCAACCAACTAACTTTTTGTTTGTTTCTTATCTTTTTCAAAACCACCTAACTACTATCCCTCTCTAATTTTCGAGAATTCTCCCTCTCTTTTTCAAAAATTCTTTTTGTTTTAAATTTTAATTTTAATTATATTTTGTCTTTAATTTTCGAAAATCACTAACCTGTTTTCAAAAATTATTTTCGAAAATCCTCTCCCTCTCTTCTCTTCTTCTATTTAATTATTCAATTACTAACACTTCTCTTTACCTCTCTTCATCTACAGATCCATCCTTCTTCTTTCTTATACCCCTATCTTCTTCTACTAACAGAAAGGAATCTCTATACTGTGACATAGAGGATTCCTCTTTCTTTTCTTGTTTTCTTCTCTTTCATATGAGCAGGAACAGGGAAAAAGGCACTCTTGTTGAAATTGATCCAGAACCTGAAAGGACTCTGAAGAAAAAATTAAGAGAAGCTAAATTACAACAATCCAGAAACAACCTTTTAGAAATTTTCGAACAAGAGAAGGAGATGGCAGCCGAAAATAATAATAATAATGCAAGGAGAATGCTTGGTGACTTCACAAAGCCAACGTCCAAGTTTGATGGAAGAAGCATCTCCATTCCTACCATTGGAGCCAATAACTTTGAGCTGAAGCCTCAATTAGTTGCATTAATGCAACAAAACTGCAAGTTTTATGGACTTCCATCTGAAGATCCTTATCAGTTCTTAACTGAGTTCTTGCAGATCTGTGAGACTATAAAGACAAATGGAGTTAATCCTGAAGTCTACAGACTCATGCTTTTCCCTTTTGCTGTAAGAGACAGAGCTAGAATATGGTTGGATTCACAACCTAAGGATAGCCTGGACTCCTGGGATAAG
>NC_029777.3:27419171-27419665 GCF_000817695.3 Arachis duranensis
ATTAGTGAACTAGATACTTGGATTCAGAAAACTCTACCTCAAAAGAAACAAGATCCTGGCAAGTTCTTAATACCTTGCACCGTAGGCACCATGAGCTTTGAAAAGGCTCTATGTGATCTGGGGTCAGGGATAAATCTTATGCCACTCTCTGTAATGGAGAAGCTGGGGATCATTGAGGTACAACCTGCCTTGTTCTCATTGCAACTGGCAGATAAGTCATTGAGACAAGCTTATGGAATAGTAGAGGACGTGCTAGTAAAGGTTGAAGGTCTTTACATCCCTGCTGATTTCATAATCCTAGACACTAGGAAGGAAGATGATGAATGCATCATCCTAGGAAGACCTTTCCTAGCCACAGCAGGAGCTGTGATAGATGTCAACAGAGGTGAGTTAGTCCTTCAATTGAATGAGGACTACCTTGTGTTTAAAGCACATGGCCATCCCTCTGTGACAGAAGAGAGTAAGCATGAAGAGCTTCTCTCAGTTCAAGGTCG
>NC_029777.3:27420249-27421348 GCF_000817695.3 Arachis duranensis
GATCCCCACCTACCATATTCCCACCTTCCCTCCTAATCCTATTTTTGTGATTTGAATTCCCCATGTCACAATTCCCAATCTTCTTCATCAATCACCTCAAATCCTCTTCCCAATCACCCCATTCACTATTCACATCAACCTCCTCTTTCCCACCCAACCCCACCCATATAGCCGAATCCATCTCCCCTCACTCACCTCCATCTTCTTCTTCTTCTCTTCTTTCTTTTCTTGCTCGAGGGCGAGCAATATTTTAAGTTTGGTGTGGTAACAGCATAGCTTTTTGCTTTTCCATTACCATTAATGGCACCTAAGGCCAGAGAAACCTCAAAGGAAAGACAAAAGCTTCCACCTCTGAGTCTTGGGAGATGGAAAGACTTATATATAAGCTGGAATAGCTCAGTTGGTTAGAACATGTGGCTGCAAATCAAGAGATCCCTGAGATACCTCAGGGGAAAAGTTGTCCTCCACACAAATATTGGAAGCAATTAAGGGTGGAACATCATGAGCACTCCATCATTCTCCAAGAAATAAGAGAAGATCAAAGAGCAATGAGGGAGGAGCAACAAAGGCAAGGAAGGGACATAGAAGAGTTGAAGAACATCATTGGTCCTTCAAGAAGAAGACGCCATTAAAGGTGGATTCATTCCTTGTTCTTTATTTCTTTCTGTTTTTTGGTTTTTAGTATGGTGTTTATCTATGTTTTGTGTCTTTATTTCATGATCATTAGTATGTAACCATGCCTTAAAGCTATGAATAAAATCCATTAGTCCTTCACTTCTCTTAAATGAAAAATGTTTTAATTCAAAAGAACAAGAAGTACATAAATTTTGAAATTATTATTGAATTTAATTTAATTATATTGATGTGGTGACAATAATTTTTGTTTTCTGAATGAATTCTTGAACAGTGCATATTTTTGATCTTGTTGTTTATGAGTGTTAAAATTGTTGGCTCTTGAAAGAATGATGAACAAAGAAAAATATTATTGATGATCTGAAAAATCATGAAATTGATTCTTGAAGCAAGAAAAAGCAGTGAAAAGCAAAAGCTTGTGAAAAAAAAAAGGAAAAAAATGGCGAAAAAAAATAGAAAGAAAAAG
>NC_029777.3:27422541-27426606 GCF_000817695.3 Arachis duranensis
GTACCCAAGAACATGATGAATGTGATGAGTCAAATTACCCTCATCATTATTCTCACTTATGAATGTATGTGATTGACAACCACTTCCGTTCTACATGCAACAGAGCTTGAATGTGTATCTCTTAGATTCTCCAACAGAATCTTCGTGGTATAAGCTAGATGGATGGCGGCATTTATGAGGATCCGGAAAGTCTCACCTTGTCTGTGGTATTCCGAGTAGGATCCTGGGAATCCGGAAAGTCTAACCTTGTCTGTGGTATTCCGAGTAGGATTCCGGGATTGAATGACTGTGACGTGCTTCAAACTTTAACCTGCTGGGCGTTAGTGACAGACGCAAAAGAATCAAGGGATTCTATTCCAGTAGGAGCGGGAACCAACCAGTGATTAGCCGTACTGTGACAGAGTGCGTGAGCATTAGTTTTCACTGCGAGGATGGGATGTAGCCATCAGCCATGGGTGATGCCTCCAGACGATTAGCCGTGCGACTGACAACCGCATAGGATCATTTTCCCGAGAGGATTGAAAGTAGCCACAGCTGATGGTGAACCCCTATACAAAGCTTGCCATGGAAAGGAGTAAGAAGGATTGAGTAGAAGCAGTAGGAGAGCAGGCGTCCTTGGGCTCTACAGCATCTCCATCCGCTTATCTGAAATTCCCATCAATGAATCTGCATAAGTATTCTATCCCTTTTATTATTCCTCTTTATTATTTATTCCAATAATCACAATTACCCTTTAATCTGCCTAACTGAGATTTACAAGGTGACCATAGCTTGCTTCATACCAACAATCTCTGTGGATTCGACCCTTACTCACGTAAGGTTTATTACTTGGACGACCCAGTACACTTGCTGGTTAGTTGAACGGAGTTGTGAATTCAACCAGTGCCATAATAATGATTTCATACAAAGACAAACAACTTAAAGAGAATTGATCACAATTTCGTCCACCACCTACCCTCTTTTCACTTATGTATTTTCAGCGGTGGAGTTTCTACACACCATAGATTAAGGTGTGGAGCTCTGCTGTTCCTCGAGTATGAATGCAAAGTACTACTATTTTCTATTCATTTCATGCCTATTCTTATTCTAAGATATTCATTCACACACAAGAACATGATGAATGTGATGATTATGTGACACTCATCACCCTTCTCACTCATGAACGCGTGATTGACAACCACTTCTGTTCTACATGAAGACAAGCTTGAATGTATATCTCTTGGGTTTCTAATTAATGATTTACATTGACTCCCCTCTGACAATGGGGAATCTGAATCCGAGATTAGAATCTTCGTTGTATAGGCTAGAATCAATTGGCAGCATTCTTGAGATCCGAAAAGTCTAAACCTTGTCTGTGGTATTCCGAGTAGGATCTAGGAAGGGATGACTGTGACAAGCTTCAAACTTGCGACTGTAGGGCGTGGTGATAGACACAAAATGATAGGAAATCCTATTCCTACATGATCGAAAACCAACAGCTGATTAGCCATATGATATCTGTGCATGGTATTTTTCATCCGAGACGAGAAATCCAACAGTTGATTAGCCGTACAGAAACCATAGAGGACCATTTTCACTGAGAGGACGGGAAGTAGGCATTGACAACAGTAACATCCAACATATAGCTTGCCATATAAAGGAGTATGAAGGATTGGATGAAGGCAATAGGAAAGCAGAGATTCAGAAGGAACAACGCATCTCCATAAGCTTATCTGAAATTCCCACCAATGAATTGCATAAGTATCTCTATCTTTATTTTATGTTTATTTATATTTTAATTATCAAAACTCCATAACTATTTGAATCTGCCTGACTGAGATTTACAATATGACCATAGCTTGCTTCAAGCCGACAATCTCCATGGGATCGACCCTTACTCACGTAAGGTTTATTACTTGGACGACCTAGTGCACTTGCTGGTTAGTTGTGAGAAGTTGTGACAAAGATTTGAGATTACAATTGTGCATACCAAGTTGTTGGTGCCATTGGGATCACAATTTCGTGCACCAGTAACAATCAACAATCAACAAAATTCATAATAACCGAAACCAATTCATAAACCAAAGAAAATGAAATCATGTGGTTCTTCCCAAAATATTTTACTATAATAGAAGAATAGTCTTTATAGTTTATACCTTAAAGCGAACAAGGCAATTGTGATGCATTGCTCTTTTTAAACAGTGATGACCATCTTCCAATCATTTAGAGTAGCAGCACCTTAAAACATATAATAATTAATTTACAAGGATCAAGAAAAAAAGATATAACTATGAAGAGAAAACATGAAAAAAAATAAGGAACAATGAATGAAACTCACCATATTTCTCACCTCAATCCATCATTCATAGCAACATCATTAATTAATTACTCACCTGATGCTTATGGATGCACCGAGCAGCAATGGACGAATTTATAAAAAAATAAAGTCTTAGAGTTTTATAAAAATTTCGACAGCATCACCTCAAAATTTCGGACTTAAACCAGCCTTACGGGTTCCATCCTTCTCAACAGTTTACCAGCCTTTTATCAGCAATTATCAAACAAACAGGTTCTCAATAATCAACATATTTTATCACCATTTGGTTCCACTCATTGTAAAATTATTTATAACCATAAAAATTACTACTTTTAGTTAAGAAATCAATTTTAGGTACTTGGTTTAGAAATCTAAACTCAATCTATTTATCATTCATCAAGCCTCAATCTCATAAATTACTCATGATAATTTGATTCAACCACCAATCACAACATTATTAACTAAAAAAAAACAGAACTTCCGACAAGCATTCATCCCTAAACAACCTTGCAAGATGCACACAAGAGCTAAACAAATTTCAATTCACACGCACGTAATCATCATCATACCAGTCACATTCACAGCTATAACCTAAACTCAATAAACTAATTGAAACACTAGAACATCATATCAAAAGCTAATCCAAATTTTACATCCTCAAACCAAGCTTATTTCTACCAATTAATCACACAAGACATTTATAAATTATTTACGGATACTGATTAAACTTCAATGATATTCATAAATTAAAATGGTTAATTTTAAAATAAATCCCCTACCTCTGAGTGTCAAAATTAGAAGAAATTCGAGACAGGTTGTGGCGGCAATGGTTGAACCAACGTAAACAGCAGTAGAAACAGGGGCCGAGCAAGGACAGTGGCCCCAATAGTGGCATTCTCAGGTGTCAATGGCGGTGTTCCCCGGCGACCAATGGGGTGGCAAAACCTCCCTCTCCTCTACGAGTTTCTCCTCCCTCTTCACGTTCTGTTCATCCTATCAACAGTAGCAACTTCTAATCATTGGCGATGAGACAACCTTGTTCTCCTCCTTCTCCGTCAGAGCATCCTTCGTGCATCACTCCCCAGGTTCTCTCTCTCTCAGACGCGTCTTCTTCAGCAGCGGCAACAACCCCGAGTAGAAATGGTGACGGCTTCGCAGCTTCCTTCTCCCTCTTCTGTTCGTGCATCCTTTTTCCTTCTCTGCCACAGCGTCAGCAGCCACTACGACGGCTAGGGTTCAACAGTGACGGCGGTGGCATCTTCGATGGCGAGCTCGATAGCGACCAGGCGTAATAGAGCTGGCGCTGTCCTCTCCACCATTGCGTTTTTCGCAGCGGCATCTCTTTCACTCGCACGGTTCAGATTGACGGCGGCGACGCGTGTGATGGACTCTACGGCAGTGAGGCGCGACGCCGACGCACTCTTCTCCCTCTCCTTCCCTTCTTCTTCCTCGGGGGTTTTACTTTCTCTCTTCTCTCTGCGTTTCTCTTTTCTCAATAGGGGTGAAGTCCTAAGGTTAGGTTTTTCAATTTAGAAACTAGAATTTTTTATTTAATTTAAAAATTTAGCATTAGAGTTAAATTTTTATAAAACAATATAGAATAAAATAGATATTTTAATAAAACTATTGAATAGAATAATAACTTTAAAATTAAATATATTTTATTTATAATTATTTAAAAATATTATTCATTAATATATTATTGAATAAAAATAATTATTTTTAATTTAAATTATAAATAAACATATTAATTATGATTTATTAATTAT
>NC_029777.3:27426992-27431161 GCF_000817695.3 Arachis duranensis
ATTTTTTTAAATTATTTTAATTTTATTTTTTTCAAAAGTAATATTTGTTATATATTTATAACAATAGTTTTTGAGTATTCTATAAATTATAGTATTTATAGAAAAAATTGTTTAAATTTATATGATTATTTATAATTATTTTTATATATATCTTTTAATTTGGATAATTATTTAAATAATATTAAAAAATTATTGTTTGATAAAAAATTGTTGTAATAGTTATAAAACCGTTCTTTAAAATAGTCAAAGAGAATGGTTTTATTTTATTGCTATAACGTAATGAAAAACTGAACTTCAACAACAACACTGTAAAAACTGTTGTCTAAGACCATCTAATAGAACGATTTTAAAGTGTAGCATTTTGGCAATGATTTTTATGCATTTTTTTTGCACAATTATTTAAACAACAATAAAAAATCATTGTTTAAAGACAAATCTTGGTAACAGTTATAAAACCGTTCTTTAAAATAGTCAAAGAGAACAGTTTTAGTTTGTTGCTAAAAAACAATGAAAAATTGAATTCACTGGTAATACTAAAAAAACCGTTGTCTAAAACTATCTAAGAGAACAATTTTAAGGCGTTACAAAATTTGGCGTTGCTAAAGACCATATTTGTTGTAGTGTTGAATGCTGCTCCCACAATTTTCAGGATTAGGATTAATGTAGGAGCCCAACACTCTTTTCTCTTGTCTAGCAGGGTTATCTGCATCTCTTCTAGCATGATTGTTCACTTCTTCTTCATGATGGTTCTCCATATCATCCTCCATTTCTATATCCAAGTCTTCCTCCTCTTCCTCTGCACCAATAACCTTCTTTCCTCTTGCTTCCCTCCTTAATCTAAGGAAGGACCTCTCCGATTCACTATCAAAAGAGGTTGAGGTTTCCCCTCTTCTACCTGTCATATGATGAACAAGAACTAGAAACAGTAAGTGCAGAGTCCGCTAGAACAGAGCATAGTTAGCTTGGTTAGAGCAATTTATCAAATAGTTAGTGGGTTAACTTGCTAGAAAGTAAGGAAAGAAAAAAAAATAAAGGGAAACAACTAAAATTGTAGGATGTAAAATTAAACAGCTGAAATTGAAATTCAATCAAATAAAGAAAAAAAATGCTCAATCTAGTTATCCTCCAATTTAGTAATTATCAATACAAAACCAATCCCCGGCAACGGCACCATAAACTTGATATCCTAAAAATTGTCTCTCAACAATTTTCTATCGGCAAGTGCACCGGATTATCGTCAAGTAAAAACACACAATAGAGTGAGGTCGAATCGTACAGGGATTGGTTGGTTGATCAATGTTAATTGGAGAATTATTCTAGTTGAGCGAAATCAGAATTGAATTTGGGATTGCAGAATGTAAATTGGCGGAAAACTTAAATTGCAAGAATTTAAATAAACAGAAATTAAGTTGCAGAATGTAGGAGTGGAAACTTAAATTGCAAGAAATGAAATGGGAATGGGGATTAAGCATGAAACTAAAGAGCAGAATGTAAAGAGAATGGGTAAGATCAGAGATGGGTAAGCTCATTGGGGTCAGGAGATGTGATAATTCTCCGGATCAAGTTCATTTCCATCTCTTCCTTAATCAATGCATTCATTGATCTCCTTGGAAATCTTAGGTGATTAGATCCCAATTCCTTGGCAATCTAATCTCTCTAAGCATGAACAATTGCCCAATTCCTTGATTTAAGTGCTCATGGGAAGAGATAAAGTATGGTCACTGATTATACCACACATATTCATAAATCAAAGTGTTGGTAGGATTACATGTCACGATATCCATCCAAACCCCAATCTAATCCAATGTGAGAAAGCACTTCTAGCATATTTCCTCATTCCTCTTCCAAGGTTCAGAGGAGATCCAATTATGAATAGCTTCTTTCCCAAGATAACTATTCAATTGGATGAAGACCAAAAGCTTTCTAGTAAAATCAAGAGAAAAAAAAGAAGAAAAGGGATAAAAACTAATATTGATCCATTGAATTACACAGAGCTCCCTAACCCAATGAAAGGGGATTAGTTGTTCATAGCTTTAAAAATGGAAAATGAAATTGAAAGATACATTGCAAAATTGAAATTACAGAGAGAAGGAAAATTTGGCAGAGTTACAGTATTAGTTTCCGTCCAAAAAAACTACATCTAACATGAATTATAAGCTATTTATACACTTTCTTCAATTGATCTTCAATCTCTGAATTGGGCTTTTGGCCTTAATTGCATTGGGTTTGGTACACAAAATCGTGATCTCACACACTTTCTTCACAACTCCGCGCAGCTGACCAGCAAGTGCACTGGGTCGTCCAAGTAATACCTTACGTGAGTAAGGGTCGATCCCACGGAGATTGTCAGCTTGAAGCAAGCTATGGTCATCTTGTAAATCTCAGTCAGGCATATTCAAATGGTTATGGGGTTTTGATATAATTAAAGATAAATAAAACATAAAATAAGATAGAAATACTTATGTAATTCATTGGTGGGAATTTCAGATAAGCGTATGGAGATGCTTTGTTCCTTCTGAATCTCTGCTTTCCTACTGCTTTCATCCAGTCATGCGTACTCCCTTCCATGGTAAGCTGTATGTTGGGAGATCACCGTTGTCAATGGCTACCGTCCATCCTCTCAGTGAAAATGGTCCAGCTACAGGTTACGTAGGGCTAATCATCTGTCGGTTCTCACTTGTGTCGAAATAAGATCCAATGATCCTTTTGTGCACTGTCACTGCGCCCAGCACTCGCGAGTTTGAAGCTTGTCACAGTCATCCCATCCCAGATCCTACTCGGAATACCACAGACAAGTTTTAGACTTTTCGGATCTCAAGAATGCTACCAATTAATTCTAGCTTATACCACGAAGACTCTGATCTCATAGAATACAAGGCTCTATTGTCAGGAGAGGCAACCATGCATCGTGGACCAGGAGGCCAAGAGATACACACTCAAGCTATTGCAAATAGAACGGAAGTGGTTGTCAAGCACGCGTTCATAAGTGAGAATGATGATGAGTGTCACGGATCATCACATTCATCATGTTGAAGTACGAGTGAATATCTTAGAATATGAATAAGCTTGAATTGAATAGAGAACAATAGTACTTTGCATTAATTCATGAGGAGCAGCAAAGCTCCACACCTTCATCTTTAAGGTGTAGAAACTCCACTGTTGAAAATACATAAGTGATAATGGTGTTCATTGGTTTCGGCCCGAGAGGGGGAACCATAATAACCAAGACGTCTAATACAATGAGAAAAAGTAATATTTATACTAAAACTAGTAGCTAGGGTATACAGAAAATGAGTAACTAAGGTAGATAGTGCAGAAATCTACTTCCGGGGCCCACTTGGTGTGTGCTTGGGCTGAGCATTGAAGCTTTCACGTGCATAGGCTTTTCTTGGAGTTAAATGCCAGCTCTGGTGCTAGTTTGGGCATTTAACTCCAGCTTTTATGCCAGTTCTGGCATTTAATGACAGAAAAGGGTCTCTGACCAGCATTTTGACACCAATTTGGGCCATCAAATCTCAGGCAAAGTGTGGACTATTAATCATTACTGGAAAGCCCAACATGTCTACTGTCCAACGCAATTAAGAGTGCGCCAATTGGTCTTCTGTAGCTCAAAAAAATCTATTTCGAGTGCAGGGAGGTCAGGATCCAATAGAATCTGTAGTCCTTTTTCAGCCTCTAAATAAGATTTTTGCTCAGGTCCCTCAATTTCAACCAGAAAATACCTGAAATCACAGAAAAATACACAAACTCATAGTAAAGTCTAGAAATGTGATTTTTGCATAAAAACTAATAATTATATACTAAAAACTAACTAAATCATACTAAAAACTACCTAAAAATAATGCCAAAAAGCGTATAAATTATCCGCTCATCACAACACCAAACTTAAATTGTTGCTTGTCCCCAAGCAACTGAAAACAAAATAGAATAAAAAGAACAGAATATACAATGAATCTCACAATATCAATGATACTTAGTCCCAATTTGATGAGCGGGGCTAGTAGCTTTTTACTTCTGAACAGGTTTGGCATCTCACTTTATCCTTTGAAATTCAGAATGATTGGCATCTATAGGAACTCAAAATTTAGATAGTGTTATTGATTCTCCTAGTTCAGTATGTTGATTCATGAACACAGCTACTTTATGAGTCTTGGCCGTGACCCTAAGCA
>NC_029777.3:27431287-27443484 GCF_000817695.3 Arachis duranensis
CACTCTTTCTGCTTTGGATCACGACTTTAACCAGTCAGTCTCAAGCTTTTCAGTTGGACCTTTATGACACAAGCACATGGTTAGGGACAACTTGATTTAGTCGCTTAGGCTAGGATTTTATTCCTTTGGGCCCTCCTATCCACTGATGCTCAAAGCCTTGGATCCTCTTTACCCTAGCCTTTTAGTTTAAAGGGCTATTGGATTTTTCTGCTTGCTTTTTCTTTTTCTTTCTTTTTGTCATTTTTTTTCGCAAGCTTTGTTTTTTTTTTCACTGCTTTTTCTTGCTTCAAGAATCAATTTCATGATTTTTCAGATTATCAATAACATTTCTCTTCTTTCATCATTCTTTCAAGAGCCAATAATTTTAATATTCATAAACTTCACTATAAAATATGCACTGTTCAAGCATTCATTCAGAAAACAAAAAGTATTGCCACCACATCAAAATAATCAAACTAATTTCAAGATAAATTTTGAAATTTAAGTACTTCTTGTTCTTTTGTAATTAGGCACATTTTTTATTTAAGAAAGGTGAAGGGTTCATAGGACATTCATAGCCTTAAGACATAGACTCTAAATACTAATAATCATGTAATGAAGACACAAACATAGATAAAACATGAAGCATAAAAATAGAAAAACAGGAAAATAAGAACAAGGAAATCAAAGAACGGGTCCATCTTAGTGATGGCGGCTAGTTCTCCTTCTTGAAGATCCTATGGAGTGCTTGAACTCCTCAATGTCTCTTCCTTGCCTTTGTTGCTCTTCCCTCATGGATATTTGATCCTCTCTAATTTCATGGAAAATAATGGAGTGCTCTTGGTGCTCCATCCTTAGTTGCTCCATATTGGAACTCAAATCTCCTAGAGAAGTGTTGAGTTGTTCCCAATAGTTGTGTGGAGGTTTTGTCAGCCACTTTGTAGAGTTCTAGAGATATGACCTCATGAACTTCTACTTCCTTTCCAGTCATGATGCTATGGATCATGATAGCCCAATCTACAGTCACTTCGGATCAGTTGATAGTAGGAATGATGCAGCGTTGGATGAATTCCAACCATCCTCTAGCCATGGGTTTAAGGTCATGCCTTCTCAATTGAACCAGCTTGCCTTTGGAGTCTCTTTTCAACTGAGCTCCTTCTACACATATGTCCATGAGGACTTGGTCCAACCTTTGATCAAAGATGACCCATCTAGTGTAGGGGCGTGCCTCTCCTTGCATCATTGGCAAGTTGAATGCCAACCTTACATTTTCCGGACTGAAATCTAAGTATTTCCCCCGAACCATTGTAAACCAATTCTTTCGGTTCGGGTTCACACTTTGATCATGGTTTTTGGTGATCCATGCATTAGCATAGAACTCTTGAACCATTAAGATTCTGACTTGTTGAATGGGTTTCGTGAGAACTTTCCAACCTCTTTTTCGAATCTCATGTCGGATCTCCAGATACTCATTTCTTTTGAGCATGAAAGGGACCTCAGGGATCACTTTATTCTTGGCCACAACTTCATAGAAGTGGTCTTGATGGACCTTTGAGATGAATCTCTCCATCTCCCATGACTCGGAGGTGGAAGCTTTAGCCTTCCTTTTCCTCTTTCAAGAGGTTTCTCCGGCCTTAGGTGCCATAAATGGTTATGGAAAAACAAAAAAGCAACACTTTTACCACACCAAACTTAAAAGATTTGCTCGTCCTCGAGCAAAAGAAGAATGAAGGGACGGAGAAAAAGAAGAAATGAAGGAGATGGAGGGTGAAGAAAGGTTCGGCTAAGGAGGGGAAAGTGTATATGAGGTGTGAAAATGAAGGAGTGATGAGGGGTTTATATAGGAGTGGAAGAGAGGGGTGTTTGTGTGTGAGGGTTGGGTTTGGGAGGGAAAGTTTTTGAATTTTGAATGGTGGGGTAGGTGGGGTGTTTGGGGAAGAGTGGATGAAGGTGATTGGTGAAGGGTATTGGGGAAGAGAAATGGAGGTGATTGGTAAGGGGTATTTGGGGAAGGGTGTTATTGGAATGTATGAAGAAGAGAGAGAGTGAGTTGAGGTAGGTGGGGATCTTGTGGGGTCCACAGATCCTGAGGTGTCAAGGATTTCTCATCCATGCACCATTCTGGCATGTAAACACCCTATGAGTGCTAATCCTGGCGTTAAACGCCAGGTTGCTGCCCATTCCTGGCATTAAATGCCAGCTTTTCTTCCCTTTCTGGTGTTTAACGCCAGCTTAGTGCCCTTTTCTGGCGTTAAACGCTAGTCTGGGGCCCTTTTCTGGCGTTAAACACCCAGAATGGTGCCAGACTGGGCGTTTAACGCCCATTTTGCTATCCTTACTGGCGTTTAAACGCCAGTAAGCTCTTCCTCCAGGGTGTGCTATTTTTAATTCTATTTTTGAATTTGCTTTGATTTTTGCAGTTGTTTTTGTGACTCCACATGATCATCAACCTAAAGAAAACATAAAATAACAATGGAAAATGGAAATTTAACATAGATAAATAAAAATTGGGTTGCCTCCCAATAAGCGCTTCTTTAATGTCAATAGCTTGACAGTGAGCTCTCATGGAGCTTCACAGATGTTCAGTGCATGGTTGGGGCCTCCCAACACCAAACATAGAGTTTGAATGTGGGGGCTCTATTTGAATCTGTATTGAGAGAAGCTTTTCATGCTTCTTCTCCATGTGTACAGAAGGAGATCCTTGAGCCTTAAACACAAGGTAGTCCTCATTCACTTGAAAGACCAACTCTCCTCTGTCAACATCAATCACAGCTTTTGCTGTGGCTAGGAAGGGTCTGCCAAGGATGATGGATTCATCCTTGTTCCTTCCAATATCCAGGATTATGAAGTCAGCAGGGATGTAAAGGCCTTCAACCTTCACTAAAATATCCTCTACAAGTCCATAAGCCTGTTTCATGGATTTGTCTGCCATCTTTAGTGAGATTCTTGCAGCTTGCACCTCAAAGATTCCCGATTTCTCTATTACAGAGAGTGGCATAAGGTTTATGCCTGACTCCAGGTCACAAAGAGCCTTCTCAAAGGTCATGGAGCCTATGGTACAAGGTATTAAGAATTTTCCGAGATCTGGTTTCTTTTAAGGTAATATCTGCCTAATCAAGTCATTCAGTTCATTGGTGAGTAAGAGGGGTTCATCCTCCCAAGTCTTATTACGAAATAACTTGGCATTCAGCTTCATGATCGCTCCACGGTACTTAGCAACTTGCTCTTCAGTAACATCTTCATCCTCTTCGGAGGAAGAATACTCATCAGAGCTCATGAATGGTAGAAGTAGGTTCAATAGAATCTCTATGGTCTCTCTATGAGTCTCAGATTTCTTTGGTTCCTCAATAGGGAACTTCTTTTTGTCTAGAGGACGTCCCATGAGGTCTTCCTCACTGGGATTCATGTCCGCCTCCTCCTCTGTGCATTCGGCCACTTTGATTATGTTGATGGCCTTGCACTCTCGTTTTAGGTTCTCTTCTGTATTGCTTGGGAGAGTACTAAGAGTTTTAGTATACTCAGCTGATCCACTTGTGCCTCCAGATTTTTGATAGAGGACCGTGCCTCATTCATGAAACTGAGAGTGGTCTTGGATGGCTCAGAGACTATGGTTGCTAAGCTAGAGAGACTCTGCTCAGAATTCTCTGTCTATTGCTGAGAAGATGATAGAAAATGCTTGCTATTTCTAAACATATTTCTCCCACCATTATTGTTATTGAAGCCTTGTTGAGGCTTCTGTTGATCCTTCCATGAGAAATTTGGGTGATTCCTCCATGAAGAATTATAGGTGTTTCCATAGGGTTCTCCCATGTAATTCACCTCTTCCAATGCAGGATTCTCAGGGTCATAAGCTTCTTCTTCAGAGGAGGCTTCTGTAGTACTGCCAGATGCAGCTTGCAATCCAGTTAGATTCTGAGGAATCATATTGATTTGCTAAGTCAATATTTTGATCTGAGCCAATATGGAATTCAGAGTATCAATCTCAAGAACTCTTTTCTTTTGAGTTGTCCCATTGTTCATAGGATTTCCTTCAGAAGTGTACATGAACTAGTTATTTGCAACCATTTCAATGAGTTCCTGGGCTTCTGCAGGCGTTTTCTTCAGATGAATGGATCCGCCCGTAGAATGGTCCAATGACATCTTGGATAACTCAGACAGACCATCATAGAAGATACCTATGATGCTCCATTCTAAAAGCATGTCCGAAGGACACCTTCTGATCAATTGCTTGTATCTTTCTCAAGTTTTATAGAGGGATTCACCTTCCTTCTGTTTGAAGGTTTGAACTTCCACTCTAAGCTTACTCATCTTTTGAGGTGGAAAGAATTTAGCTAAGAAGGCATTGACCATCTTTTCCCAAGAGTTCAGGCTATCTCTAGGTTGTGAGTTCAACCATATACTAGCTCTGTCTCTTATAGCAAAAGGTAAAAGCATAAGTTTGTAGACCTCGGGATTAACTCCATTGGTCTTAACAGTGTCACAGATTTGCAAAAATTCAGCCAAGAACTAATGAGGATCTTCCAATGGAAGTCTGTGAAACTTGCAATTCTGTTGTATCAAAGAAACTGATTGAGGCTTAAGCTCAAAGTTGTTTGCTCCAATGGCAGGAATAAAGATGCTCCTCCCATAGAAGTCGAGAGTTGGTGCAGTAAAGTCACCAAGCACCTTCCTTGCATTGTTGGCATTGTTGTTATTTTCGGCTACCATGTCTTCTTATTTTTCGAAAATTTCTGTCAAGTCATGTCCGGAGAGTTGTGCTTTAGCTTCTCTTAACTTCCTCTTCAGAGTCCTTTCAGGTTCAGGATTAGCTTCAACAAGAATGTATTTATCTTTGTTCCTACTCATATGAAAGAGAAGAAAACAAAGAAAGTATGGAATCCTCTATGTCACAATATAGAGATTCCTTGATGTGTCAGAGGAAATAAAGAATAGAAGGATGAGGTAGAGAAGAATTCAAACTTATAGAGAGGGAGGGGGTCCGAATTATTAAAGGAGGATAAGTGTTAATGATTAAATAGAAAGAGATGGGAGAGAGAGAATTTTCGAAATTTTTTTTAAAAATAAAATCAGAGTTTAAAACAGTTAGTTAATTAAAAAGAATTTTGAAAAAGTTGTTAGTGGATTTTGAAAATTGGAGAGAGAAAATTAGTTAAGTGGTTTTGAAAAAGATAAGAAATAATAAGTTTTGAAAAGATAAGAAGTTAGAAAAAGATTTTGAAATTAAAATTTAAAAAGATGTGATTTGAAAAAGATATGATTTAAAAAGATATGATTGAAAAGATATGATTGAAAAACAATTTAAAAAAAGATTTGATTTTTAAAATTGATGACTTGACTAACAAGAAATTAAAAGATATGATTCTAAAATTCAAATATTGAACCTTTCTTAACAAGAAAGTAACAAACTTGAAATTTTTGAATCACAACATTAATTGTTAGCAAGGATTTTTTAAAATATTAAAAGAAAAATGAAAAAGATTTGATTTTGAAAAAGATATGATTGATAAGAGAGGGTATGAAAAAGATAATATTTTGAAAAATTAGTATTAAAACTTGAAAAATGGAAAAAGATTTGAATTGAAAACAGAATTACCTCCCTGGTGTTATCCTGGCGTTTAACGCCCACTTGGCTACCTCCTTGGGTGTTAAACGCCCAGCCAGGTACCCTGCCTGGCGTTTAAACGTCAGAAATCCTTCCTTACTGGGAATTTTGAATGCCCAGCTTTTCTCTGTGATTCCTCTGTTGTATGTTCTAAATCTTCAATTCTCTGTATTATTGGCTTGAAAAGATATATTTTTGAAATTTTTTTTAATTTTTAATGATGAGAGAAAAAAAAAGAAAATGAAACTAATCATGAAAAACTAAGACCAAATAAGGGATGCATGCAAGAACACTTTGAATGTCAAGATGAACATCAAGAACACTATGAAGGTCATAATGAACATCAAGAACATATTTTTGAAAATTTTTAAGAAAAGAAAGACATGCAAGACACCAAACTTAGAAGTTTTCATACTAGAGACACTAACAATATGAGAATGCACATGAGAAACAACAAAAGACACAAAACAAGAGAATTTAAAGATTAGACAAAGAAAATCATTGATGAGTGGATAATTTATACGCTTTTTGGAATTGTTGATCTAGCTACTTTTAGGGATGTTTTCATTGGTTTTTATGTAAAATTCACATTTCTGGACTTTACTATGAGTTTGTGTGTTTTTCTGTGATTTCAGGTATTTTCTGGCTGAAATTGAGGGACCTGAGCAAAAATCTGATTCAGGCTAACAAAGGACTGCTAATGTTGTTGGATTCTGACCTCCCTGCACTCGAAATGGATTTTTTGGAGCTACAAAACTCCAAATGGGCGCTCTCAACGGTGTTGGAAATTAGACATCCAGAGCTTTCCAGAAATATATAATAGTCCATACTTTATTCGAGATTAGATGACACAAACTGGCGTTCAACACCAGTTCCATGCTGCATTCTGGAGTAAAACGCCAGAAACACGTCACAAACTAGAGTTAAACGCCAAAAACACGTTACAACTTGGCGTTTAACTCCAAGAGAAGCCTCTGCACGTGTAAAGCTCAAGCTCAGCCCAAGCATACACCAAAGTGGGCTCCGGAAGTGGATTTCTGCATTTAGATTTATTTCTATAAACCCTAGTAACTAGTCTAGTATAAATAGGACATTTTACTATTGTATTAGACATCTTTGGATTATTTTTGGATTACCTTATGATCCTTTGATCACGTTTATGGGGGCTGGCTGGCCATTCGGCCATGCCTGGACCATCACTTATGTATTTTCAATGGTGGAGTTTCTACATACCATAGATTAAGGGTGTGGAGCTCTGCTATACCTCAAGTTTTAATGCAATTACTACTATTTTATATTCAATTCAGCTTATTCTTGTTCTAAGATATTTGTTGTACTTCAACATGATGTATGTGATGATCCGTGACACTCATCATCATTCTCACCTATGAACACGTAATTGACAACCACTTCCGTTCTACCTCAGAATGAACGAATATCTCTTGGATTCCTTAATTAGAATCTTCGTGGTATAAGCTAGAACCCTTTGGCGGCCATTCTTAAGAATCCGGAAAGTCTAAACCTTGTCTGTGGTATTCCGAGTAGGATTCAGGGATTGAATGACTGTGACGAGCTTCAAGCTCGCGATTGTTGGGCGTAGTGACAGACGCAAAAGAATCAATAGATACTATTCCGACATGATCGAGAACCGACAGATGATTAGCCGTGCTGTGACAAGAGCATTTGGACCATTTCCACTGAGAGAATGGGAAGTAGCCATTGACAACGGTGATGCCCTACATACAACTTGCAATGGAAAGGAATAAGAAGGAATGAAGGAAGGCAGTAAGAAAGCAGAGATTCGGAAGGAACACAGCATCTTCATACACTTATCTGAAATTCCCACCAATGATTTACATAAGTATCTCTATCTTTATTTAATATTTTATTTATTATTATTTTCGAAAATCTTTATAACAATTTGAATCCGCCTAACTGAGATTTACAAGATGACTATAGCTTGCTTCATACCAACAATCTCCGTGGGATCGACCCTTACTCACCTAAAGGTATTACTTGGATGACCTAGTGCACTTGCTGGTTAGTTGTGCGAAGTTGTGACAAAGTGTGATTCACGTTTGAGAGCGCTACCAAGTTTTTGGCGCCATTGTTGATGATCACAATTTCTTGCACCAAGTTTTTGGCGCCGTTGTCGGGGATTGTTCGAGTTTGGACAACTAACGGTTCATCTTGTTGCTCAGATTAGGTAATTTTATTTTCAAAAAGTTTTCAAAAATCTTTCAAATTTTTTTTCTCTTTTTCGTTTTTCCATAAAGTAATTTTTGAAAAATCCAAAGAAAAAATTTATAAAATCATAAAAAACCAAAAAAATTTTGTGTTTCTTGTTTGAGTCTTGAGTCAATTTTTATGTTTGGTGTCAATTGCATATTTTTATTTTTTCTCAAAAATATTTTCGAAAACTCATGCATGTGTTCTTCACGATTTTCAAGTTGTTCTTGGTAAGTCTTCTTGTTTGATCTTGATATTTTCTTGTTTTGTGTTTTTTTGTTGTTTTTCATATGCATTTTTGCATTCATAGTGTCTAAGCATTGAAAATTTCTAAGTTTGGTGTATTGCATATTTTTCTTTTCTTGAAAATTTTTCAAAAATAAGTCTTGATGTTAATCTTGATCTTCAAAGTGTTCTTGGTGTTCATCTTGACATTCATAGTGTTCTTGCATGCATTAAGTGTTTTGATCCAAAATTTTCATGTTTTGGGTCATTCTTGTGTTTTTCTCTCTCATCATTAAAAATTCAAAAAATAAAAAAATTATCTTTTCCTTATTTCTCTCAAAATTTCGAAAATTTGAGTTGACTTAGTCAAAAATTTTTAAAACTTAGCTATTTCTTATAAGTCAAGTCAAATTTTCAATTTTTCAAAAAAAAAAATCATATCTTTTCAAAATCTTTTTCAAAAATCAAATCTTTTTCATTTTTTTATTTTTATTAGTTTCGAAAATTTTTAAAATTTATTTTCAAAATCTTTTTTTATCCTTATTTCAAAATTTCAAAAACTTTACTAACAATTAATGTGATTGATTCAAAAATTTGAAGTTTGTTACTTTCTTGTTAAGAAAGGTTCAATCTTTAAATTCTAGAATCATATCTTTTAGTTTCTTGTTAGTCAAGTAATCAATTTTAATCTAAAAAAATAAATCTTTTTCAATCATATCTTTTTAAAATATCTTTTTCAAATCATATCTTTTTCAAAAATTTGAGTTCAAAATATCTTTTCTAACTTCTTATCTTTTCAAAATTGATTTTTAAATCTTTTTTAACTAACTAATTGACTTTTTGTTTGTTTCTTATCTTTTTCAAAACCACCTAACTAATTTCATCTCTCTAATTTTCGAAAACTCCTCTCTCTTTTTCAAAATTCTTTTTTTAACTAATTGTTTCAAATTTTAATTTTGATTTTATTCCTTTTCTTAATTTTTGAATTTTAACTTTAATATTTTTCTTTTATTTTAGTTAATTTTCGAAATTCTCTCCCTCTCATCTCCTTCTATTTATTTATTTATCTATTAACACTTCTCTTCCACTCAAGAATTCGAACTCACTATTCCCCTTTGTGTTTGGATTCTTATCTTTTCACTTCTTCTATTCTCTTCTTCCTCTACTAACATAAAGGAATCTTTTTACTGTGGTAAAGAGGATCCCTATTATTATTTTCTGTTCCCTTCTTTTTTATATGAACAGGAGCAAGGAAAAGAATATTCTTGTTGAAGAAGATCCTGAATCTGAAAGGACTCTGAAGAGGAAACTAAGAGAAGCTAAATTACAACAATCCAGAGACAACCTTACAGAAATTTTTGAAAAGGAAGAGGAGATGGCAGCTAAAAATAATAATGCAAGGAGGATGCTTGGTGATTATACTACACCTACTTCCAAGTTTGATGGAAGAAGCATCTCAATCCCTGCCATTGGAGCAAACAATTTTGAGTTGAAACCTCAAATAGTTGCTCTAATGCAACAGAACTGCAAGTTTCATGGACTTTAATCAGAAGATCCCTATCAGTTTTTAACTGAGTTCTTGTAGATCTATGAGACTGTTAAGACTAATGGAGTAGATCCTAAATTCTACAAGCTCATGCTTTTCCCTTTTGCTGTAAGAGACATGGCTAGAACATGGTTGGACTCTTAACCTAAAGATAGCCTGGACTCTTGGGATAAGCTGGTCATGGCCTTCTTGGCTAAGTTCTTTCCTCCTCAAAAGTTGAGCAAGCTTAGAGTGGATGTTCAGACCTTCAAACAAAAAGATGGTGAATCCCTCTATGAAGCTTGGGAAAGATACAAACAGATGACCAAAAAGTGTCCTTATGACATGCTTTTAGAGTGGACCATTTTGGATATATTCTATTATGGTCTATCTGAGTTCTCTAAGATGTCACTGGACCATTCTGCAGGTGGATCCATTCACCTAAAGAAAACACCTGTAGAAGCTCAAGAACTCATTGACATGGTTACAAATAACTAGTTCATGTACATTTCTGAGAGGAATTCTGTGAGTAATGGGACGCCTCAGAGGAAGAAGTTCTTGAAATTGATGCTCTGAATGCCATATTGGCTCAGAACAAAATGTTCACTCAGCAAGTTAACATGATTTCTCAAAGTCTGAATGGATGGCAAAATGCATCAAAACTGTACTAAAGAGGCATCTTCTGAAGAAGAAGCTTATGATCTTGAGAACCCTGCAATGGCAGAGGTGAATTACATGGGTGAACCTTATGGAAACACCTATAATTCTTCACGGAGAAATCATCCAAATTTCTCATGGAAGGATCAACAAAAGCCCCAAAAAGGCTTTAATAATGGTGGAAGAAACAGGCTCAGCAATAGCAAGCCTTTTCCATCATCTTCTTAGCAACAGACAGAGAATTTTGAGCAGAGCACCTCTAGCCTAGCAAATATAGTTTCTGATTTGTCTAAGGCCACTTTAAGTTCATGAGTGAAACAAGGTCCTCCATTAGAAATTTTGAGGCACAAGTGAGCCAGCTGAGTAAGAAAATCACTGAAACTCCTCCTAGTACTCTCCCAAGCAATACAGAAGAGAATCCAAAAAGAGAGTGCAAGGCCATTGATATAATCAACATGGCCGAACCTAGAGAGGAAGGGGAGGACGTGAATCCCAATGAGGAAGACCTCATGGGATGTCTCCCAGACAAGAAGGAGTTCCTTATTGAGGACCTAAAGGAATCTGAGGCTCATACAGAGACCATAGAGATTCTATTAAACCTCCTTCTGCCTTTCATGAGCTCTGAGAACTATTCTTCCTCTGAAGAGGATGAAGATGTAACTGGAGAGCAAGTTGCTCAATATCTGGGAGCTATCATGAAGCTGAATGCTAAGTTGTTTGGTAATGAGACTTGGGAAGGTGAACCTCCCTTGCTCATTAGCAAACTAGATACATGGGTTCAGCAAACTTTACCTCAAAAGAAATAAGATCCTAGTAAATTCTTAATACCCTGTACCATAGGCACCATGACCTTTGAGAGGGCTCTGTGTGACCTGGGGTCAGGTATAAATCTTATGCCACTCTCTGTAATGGAAAAGCTGGGGATCTTTGAGGTACAGGCTGCCACATTCTCATTACAGATGGCAGACAAGTCAGTAAGACAAGCTTATGGATTGGTAGAGGACGTGTTAGTAAAGGTTAAAGGCCTTTACATCCCTTCTGACTTCATAATCTTAGACACTAGGAAGGAAGAGGATGAATGTATCATCCTTGGAAAACCCTTCCTAGCCACAGCAGGAGCTGTGATTGATGTTGACAGAGGAGAGCTAGTCCTTCAATTAAATGGGGACTACCTTGTGTTTAAAGCTCAAGGATATTCCTCTGCAACCATGGAAAGGAAGCATGAAAAGCTTCTCTCAATAAAGAGTCAAACAAAGCCCCCACAAGCAAACTCTAAGTTTGGTGTTAGGAGGCCACAACTAAACTCTAAGTTTGGTATTAAACCCCCACATTCAAACTCTAAGTTTGGTGTTGGGAGTCCACAATATTGACCTAATAACCTGTGAAGCTCCATGAGAGCACACTGTCAAGCTAGTGACATTAAAGAAGCGCTTATTGGGAGGCAACCCAATTTTTATTTATCTAATTTTATTTTTATTTTATTTTTTCTTTTATGTTTTATTAGGTCATGATCATGTGGAGTCACAAAACAAATACTAAAATTAAAAACAAATTCAAAAATAGCAGAAGAAACAGCACACCCTGGAGGAAGAGCTTACTATATTTTCTGGCTGAAATTGAGGGAGCTGAGCAAAAATCTGAGTTAGGCTGAAAAATGACTGCTGATGCTGTTGGATCCTGACCTCCCTGCACTCGAAATGGATTTTCTGGAGCTACAGGAGTCCAATTGGCGCGCTCTTAACGGAGTTGGAAAGTAGACATCCAGGGCTTTCCAGCAATATATAATAGTCCATACTTTGCGCAAGGATAGACGACGTAACTTAGCGTTAAACGCCAAGTTCATGCTGCTGTCTGGAGTTAAACGCCAGAAAAACGTCATTATCCGGAGTTTGACGCCAATAAAGGCCTCTACACGTGGAAAGCTTTAGTCTCAGCCCCAGCACACACCAAGTGGGCCCCAAAAGTGGATTTCTGCACCAA
>NC_029777.3:27445754-27446097 GCF_000817695.3 Arachis duranensis
CTCTGAAATGTTTTCAGAATGGGTGCAATTAGACATCTTTTACTATGGGCTTACAGAAAAAGCTTAGATTTCTCTAGACCATTCAGCTGGTGGATCTATACACATGAGAAAAACAATTGAAGAAGCTCAAGAGCTTATTGATACAGTTGCCAGAAATCAGCATCTGTATCTGAACAGTGAATCTTCCATGAAAGAAGAAGCTAAAACAGTAACTGCAGAACTCAGTCCGGTGGATCAGGCTAATGAATTTAATCAGCAGTTAGACTTTCTAACTCAGCAGCTAGCCGAATTCAAGGAAATATTACAGGAAACAAGAATGGCTAACAGGAATATGGAAGTGCAA
>NC_029777.3:27449005-27450330 GCF_000817695.3 Arachis duranensis
AAGAGATGTGCAGACGGAGTAATCCGTAGATGTGTGCCTAAAGAAGAAGCGCAGAAAATTCTATGGCATTGCCATGGATCACGGTATGGAGGACATTTTGGAAGTGAGCGAACAGCCACAAGAGTCCTCCAAAGTGGCTTCTACTAGCCTACTCTCTATAAAGATTCCCGAGCGTTTGTGCTTAATTGTGATAGTTGCCAAAGATCAGGCAACCTACCTCACAGTTATGCCATGCCTCAACAAGGGATCTTGGAGATTGAGTTGTTTGATGTATGGGGTATTGACTTTATGGGACCTTTCCCACCATCATACTCAAACACTTATATTCTGGTGGCAGTGGATTATGTATCCAAATGGGTGGAGGCTATTGCAACACCCACTAATGACACTAAAGCAGTGTTAAAATTCCTCCAGAAACATATCTTCAGCAGATTTGGTGTCCCTAGAGTGTTAATCAGTGATGGGGGCACTCATTTCTGCAATAAACAGCTTTACTCTGCTCTGGTACGTTATGGAGTTAACCACAGGGTAGCTACTCCATATCACCCACAAACTAATGGGCAGGCTGAAGTCTCAAATAGAGAACTTAAAAGAATCCTGGAACGGACTGTAATTAACCGTAGAAAGGATTGGGCAAGAAGCTTGGATGATGCTCTGTGGGCATATAGAACAGCATTTAAGACCCCTATAGGGACCTCTCCATACCAGCTTGTGTATGGAAAGGCATGTCACTTGCTAGTGGAACTGGAACACAAGGCCTACTGGGCAACCAGATTCCTAAACCTTGATGCCAATTTAGCTGGAGAAAAACGATTGCTCCAGTTAAATGAGCTAGAGGAATTTAGACTCAACGCTTTCGAAAATGCAAAAATTTACAAAGAAAAGCAAAAAGATGGCATGATAAGAAATTGTCATCCAGAGTCTTTAAACCAGGACAAAAAGTTCTGCTATTCAACTCTAGGCTCAGATTATTCCCTGGGAAGTTAAAATCCCGGTGGAGAGGTCCATATGTGATCACAAGTGTATCACCATATGGATACATAGAACTTCAGGATAGTGACTCTGACAAAAAGTTCATTGTCAATGGACAAAGAGTTAAACACTATCTTGAAGATAATTTCGAGCAAGAATGCACAAGACTGAGATTACATTGAAGATCAGTGACAGTCCAGCTAATGACATTAAAGAAGCGCTTGCTGGGAGGCAACCCAGCCATTTACAAAGTTTATTTACCGATTAAATAAATTTTCTTTTCTTTACAGGTTTAAGTCTAAGTATCTTCAAAGGTGAAATAGCAAATTTACTGAAGTCCCAAGAGTTACAAA
>NC_029777.3:27453779-27464812 GCF_000817695.3 Arachis duranensis
GAGGAGCTCTGCAGCGTCTCGATGATTTTATACAATTCCTTTGTTTTCCATTCAAGCACGCTTGTTCTTATCTAAGATGTTTATTTGCGCTTAACTGTGGAGAAGGTGATGATCCGTGACACTCATCACCTTCCTCAATCCATGAACGTGTGCCTGACAACCACCTCTGTTCTACATTAGACTGAATGAATGTCTCTTAGATTCCCCAACAGAATCTTCGTGGTATAGGCCGGATTGATGGCAGCATTCATGAGAATCCGGAAAGTCTAAACCTTGTCTGTGGTATTCCGAGTAGGATTCCGGGATTGAATGACTGTGACGTGCTTCAAACTTTAACCTGCTGGGCGTTAGTGACAGACGCAAAAGAGTGATTCTATTCCAGTAGGAGCGGGAACCAACCGGTGATTAGCCGTACTGTGACAGAGTGCGTGAGCATAGTTTTCACTGCGAGGATGGGAAGTAGCCACTGACAACGGTGACACCCTACATAGAGCTTGCCATGGAAGGAACTTGCGTGTGAGAAGAGGATTTCAAGGAAGAGTTGAAGTCAGAGGACAAAGCATCTCCAAAACTCCAACATATTCCCCAGTGCTGCAAATCAAAGTAACATTGTTCCCTCTTTTATCAAATCCAGTAATTTCACTTTTAATCCAAATAATCTTGTTGACATCCTAACTAAGACTAATAAAATAAATATTGATTGCTTCAAACCAATAATCTCTGTGGATTCGACCCTTACTCACGTAAGGTATTACTTGGACGACCCAGTACACTTGCTGGTTAGTTGAACGAAGTTGATCTTGGACCAGGCTCTATTATCATATTCCATAAAGAGATACAATTTCGTCCACCAGTTCATGATCATGTGTAGTCACAAAACAAATACTAAAATAAAAACAGAATAAAAAATAGCAGAAGAAAAAGCACACCTTGGAGGAAGAGCTTACTGGCATTTGAACGCCAGTAAGGAGCATCTGGCTGGCGTTCAATGCCAGAATAGAGCATGAATCTAGCATTGAACGTCAAAAACAAGCAATAATCTGGCGTTTAAATGCCAGGATTACACCCTGAGGAGAGCTGGCATTAAATGCCAGAAACAAGCATGGAACTGGCGTTCAACGCTAGAAACATGTTGCAGACTGGCGTTGAACACCCAAAACAAGCATAGAACTGGCGTTTAACGACAGAAACAAGCATCAATCTGGAGTTAAACACCAGGATTGCATGCAGAGGGCATTTTACAAGCCTCATTGGTGCAGGGATGATAATCCTTGACACCTCAGGATCTGTGGAGCCCACAGGATCATCTCAGGATCTTTGGACCGCACAGGATCATCTCAAGATCTGTGGACCCCACAGGATCCCTACCTACCTTAATTTACCTTCTCTCTTCTTCACACAATCCAATAACACTCTTCCACATAAACCCTACCTACCTTCAAATTCAAAATCCCTTTCCCATCCAAACCCACCCAATAACACTCTATCCTTCTTTATTTTCACACAACACAACCTTCTCTTCTCCCCCTTGGTCGAATACACACCTCTCTCCCTCTCCTCCATTTTTTCTTCTTCTTCTTCTCTTCTTTCTTCTCTTGCTCGAGGGCGAGCAATATTCTAAGTTTGGTGTGGTAAAAGCATAGCTTTTTTGTTTTTCCATAACCACTTATGGCACCTAAGGCTGGAGAAACCTCTAGAAAAGGGAAAAGGAAGACAAAAGCTTCCACCTCCGAGTCATAGGAGATGGAGAGATTCATCTCAAAAGTCCATCAAGACCACTTCTATGAAGTTGTGGCCAAGAAGAAGGTGATCCCTGAGGTCCCTTTCAAGCTCAAGAAAAATGAGTATCTGGAGATCCGACATGAAATCCAAAGAAGAGGTTGGGAAGTTTTGACTAACCCCATTCAACAAGTCAGAATCCTAATGGTTCAAGACTTCTATGCCAATGCATGGATCACTAGGAACCATGATCAAAGTATGAACCCGAATCCAAAGAATTATCTTACAATGGTTCGGGAGAAATACTTAGATTTTAGTCCGAAAAATGTGAGGTTAGCATTCAACTTGCCTATGATGCAAGAAGATGCACGCCCTTACACTAGAAGGGTCAACTTTGATCAAAGGTTGGACCAAGTCCTTATGGACATATGTGTGGAAGGAGCTCAATAGAAAAGAGACTCAAAAGGCAAGCCGGTTTAATTAAGAAGACTGGACCTAAAGCCTGTGGCTAGAGGATGGTTGGAGTTCATCCAACGCTCCATCATCCCCACTAGCAACCGATCCGAAGTGACTGTGAATCGGGCCATCATGATCCATAGCATCATTATTGGAGAGGAAGTAGAAGTTCATGAAGTCATCTCTCTTGAATTCTACAAAATAGCCAAAAAATCCTCCACCATGGCAAGACTAGCTTTTCCTCATCTTATTTGCCATCTATGCTACTCAGCTAGAGTTATCATAGAAGGAGACATTCTCATTGAAGAGGATAATCCCATCACTAAGAAGAGGATGGAGCAAACAAGAGAGCCCATTCATGGATCCCAAGAGACGCATGAGGAAGCTCATCATCAAGAAATCCCTGAGATGCCTCAATGGATGCATTTTCCTCCAAACAACTATTGGGAACAACTCAACACTTCTCTAGAAGACTTGAGTTATAACATGGACCAACTAAGGGTGGAACACCAAGAGCACTCCAACATTCTCCATGAGATTAGAGAAGATCAAAGAGCAATGAGGGAGGAGCAACAAAGGCAAGGAAGAGACATAGAGGAGCTCAAGGACATCATTGGTCCTTTAAGAAGAAGACGCCACCATCACTAAGGTGGACTCATTCCTTGTTCTTATTTCTCTATTTTTTGATTTTTATGCTATATGTTCGTCTATGTTTGTGTCTTTGCTACATGATCATTAGTATTTAGCAACTATGTCTTAAGGCTATGAATAATTCCATGAATCTTTCACCTTTCTTAATTGAAAAATGTTTTTAATACAAAAGAACAAGAAGTACATGAGTTTTGAATTCATCCTTGAATTTAGTTTAATTATATTGACGTGGTGACAATACTTTTTGTTTTCTGAATGAATGCTTGAACAGTGCATATTTTTTATCTTGTTGTTTATGAATGTTAAAATTGTTGGCTCTTGAAAGAATGATGAATAAGAGAAATGTTACTGATAATCTGAAAAATCATAAAATTGATTCTTGAAGAAAGAAAAAGCAGTGAATATCAAAAGCTTGCAAAAAAAAAGTGTGGCGAAATAAAATAAAAAAAATAAAATAAAAAGCAAGCAGAAAAAGCCAATAGCCCTTAAAACCAAAAGGCAAGGGTAAAAAGGATCCAAGGCTTTGAGCATCAATGGATAGGAGGCCCCAAGGAAATAAATCCAGGCCTAAGCGGCTAAAACAAGCTGTCCCTAACCATGTGCTTGTGGCATGCAAGTCCAAGTGAAAAGCTTGAGACTTAGTGGTTAAAGTTGTGATCCAAAGCAAAAGAGTGTGCTTAAGAGCTCTGGACACCTCTAACTGGGGACTTTAGCAAAGCTGAGTCACAATCTGAAAAGGTTAACCCAGTCATGTGTCTGTGGCATTTATGTATCCGGTGGTAATACTGGAAAACAAAGTGCTTAGGGCCACGGCCAAGACTCATAAAAGTAGCTGTGTTCAAGAATCAACATACTTAACTAGGAGAATCAATTAACACTATCTGAACTCTGAGTTCCGATAGAAGCCAATCATTCTGAACTTCAAAGGAAAAAGTGAGATGCCAAAACTATTCAGAAGCAAAAAGCTACAAAGTCCCGCTCATCTAATTAGAACTAATATTCATTGATATTTTGGGATTTATAGTATATTCTCTTCTTTTTATCCTATTTGATTTTCAAGTTGCTTGGGGACAAGCAACAATTTAAGTTTGGTGTTGTGATGAGCGGATAATTTATACGCTTTTTGGCATTGTTTTTAGGTAGTTTTTAGTAGGATCTAGCTACTTTTAGGGAGGTTTTCATTGGTTTTTATGTAAAATTCACATTTCTGGACTTTACTATGAGTTTGTGTGTTTTTCTGTGATTTCAGGTATTTTCTGGCTGAAATTGAGGGACCTGAGCAAAAATCTGATTCAGGCTGACAAAGGACTGCTAATGTTGTTGGATTCTGACCTCCCTGCACTTGAAATAGATTTTTGGAGCTACAGAACTCAAAATGGCATGCTCTCAACGGCGTTGGAAACTAGACATCCGGAGCTTTCCAGAAATATATAAGAGTCCATAGTTTAATCGAGATTAGATGACATAAACTGGCGTTCAACGCCAGTTCCATGCTGCATTCTGGAGTAAAACGCCAGAAACACGTCACAAACCAGAGTTAAACGCCAGAAACACGTTACAACTTGGCGTTTAACTCCAAGAGAAGCCTCTGCACGTGTAAATCTCAAGCTCAGCCCAAGCACACACCAAAGTGGGCCCCAGAAGTGGATTTCTGCATTAAGACTTATTTCTGTAAACCCTAGTAACTAGTCTAGTATAAATAGGACATTTTACTATTGTATTAGACATCTTTGGATTATTTTTTGATTACCTTATGATTCTTTGATCACGTTTATGGGGGCTGGCCATTCGGCCATGCCTGGACCATCACTTATGTATTTTCAACGGTGGAGTTTCTACACACCATAGATTAAGGGTGTGGATCTTTGCTGTACCTCGAGTTTTAATGCAATTACTACTCTTTTCTATTCAATTCAGCTTATTCTTGTTCTAAGATATTCGTTGTACTTCAACATGATGAATGTGATGATCTGTGACACTCATCATCATTCTCACCTATGAACACGTGATTGACAACCACTTCCGTTCTACCTCAGAACGAATGAATATCTCTCGGATTCCTTAATCAGAATCTTCGTGGTATAAGCTAGAACCCTTTGGCGGCCATTCTTAAGAATCCGGAAAGTCTAAACCTTGTCTGTGGTATTCCGAGTATGATTCAGGGATTGAATGACTGTGACGAGCTTCAAACTCGCGATTGTTGGGCGTAGTGACAGACGCAAAAGAATCAATAGATTCTATTCCGACATGATCGAGAACCGACAGATGATTAGCCGTGCTGTGACAAGAGCATTTGGACCATTTTCACTGAGAGGATGGGAAGTAGCCATTTACAACGGTGATGCCCTATATACAACTTGCCATGGAAAGGAATTAGGAAATCAGAGATTCGGAAGGAACACAGCATCTTCATACACTTATCTGAAATTCCCACCAATGATTTACATAAGTATCTCTCTCTTTATTTTATGTTTTATTTATTATTTTTTTTGGAAACCTTTATAACCATTTGAATCTACCTAACTGAGATTTACAAGATGACCATAGCTTGCTTCATACCAACAATCTCCGTGGGATCGACCCTTCCTCACGTAAGGTATTACTTGGACGACCCAGTGCACTTGTTTGTTAGTTATGCGAAGTTGTGGCAAAGTGTGATTCACGTTTGAGAGCGCTACTAAGTTTTTGGCGCCATTGTTGATGATCATAATTTCGTGCACCAATCATCAAGAACAACTTGAAGATCAATGAAGAACACAATGCATATATTTTCAAAAAATGCAAGAAAAATAGAAACATGAAATTGACACCAAACTTGAAATTTGACACTAGACTCAAACAAGAAACACAAATTTTTTGGTTTTTATGATTTTATTAAATTTTTTTGTATTTTTTTTCAAAAATTATTTTGAAAAAGAAAACATGATTAGACATGGTCAGCTAAGCTTCAGCAAGGCATTACATACAGCAGCCAAATTGATGGGAATCAACTGGCTCCTGTGATGATAAAAGCATTATCTCAAACTCTAGAATTCATTCTTAAAAATTCTGAAGAACAAAATAAAAAGAAAAATACCTAATCTAAGCAACAAGATGAACTGTCCGCTGTCCAATCTTGAACAATCCCTGGCAACGGCGCCAAAAACTTGGTACAGGAAATCATGATCTCACACACTTTCTTCACAACCCCGCGCAGCTGACCAGCAAGTGCATTGGATCGTCCAAGTAATACCTTACGTGAGTAAGGGTCGATCCCAAGGAGATTGTCGGCTTGAAGCAAGCTATGGTCATCTTGTAAATCTCAGTCGGGCATATTCAAATGGTTATGGGGTTTTGATAATTAAAAGATAAATAAGACATAAAACAAGATAGAAATACTTATGTAATTCATTGGTGGGAATTTCAGATAAGTGTATGGAGATGCTTTCTTCCTTCTAAATCTCTGCTTTCCTACTGCTTTCATCCAGTCATGCGTACTCCCTTCCATGGCAAGCTGTAGGTTGGGGGATCACCGTTGTCAATGGCTACCGTCCGTCCTCTCAGTGAAAATGGTCCGACTACAGGTTACGTAGGGCTAATCATCTGTCGGTTCTCACTTGTATCAGAATAAGATCCAATTATCTTTTTGCGCACTGTCACTGTGCCCAGCACTCGTGAGTTTGAAGCTCGTCACAGTCATCCCATCCCAGATCTTACTCGGAATACCACAGACAATGTTTAGACTTTCCAGATCTCAAGAATGCTGCCAATTGATTCTAGCTTATACCATAAAGACTCTGATCTCACAGAATGGAAGGCTCTATTGTCAGCAGAGGCAACCATGCGTCGTGGACCAAGAGGCCAAGAGATACACACTCAAGCTATTGTAAATAGAACGGAAGTGGTTGTTAGGCACGCGTTCATAAGTGAGAATGATGATGAGTGTCACGGATCATCACATTCATCAAGTTGAAGTACGATTGAATATCTTAGAATAAGAATAAGCTTGAATTAAATAGAAGAATAATAGTACTTTGCATTAATTCATGAGGAGCAGCAAAGATCCACACCATAATCTATGAGGTGTAGAAACTCCACCGTTGAAAATACATAAGTGATAATGGTGTTCATTGGTTTTGTCCCTAGAGGGGGAATCAAAATAACCAAGACGTCTAATACAATGAGAAAAATTAATATTTATACTAAAACTAGTAGCTAGGGTTTACAGAAAATGAGTAACTAAGGAAGATAGTGTAGAAATCTCCTTCTGGGGCCCACTTGGTGTGTGCTTGGGCTGAGCATTGAAGCTTTCCTGTGCATTGGCTTTTCTTGGAGTTAAACGCCAGCTCTAGTGCCATTTTGGGTATTTAACTATAGCTTTTATGCCAGTTTTGGCTTTTAACGACAGTAAATGGTCTCTAACCGGCATTTTGATGCCAATTTGGGCCATCAAATCTCGGGCAAAGTATGGACTATTATACATTGCTGGAAAGCCAAAGATGTCTACTTTCTAACGCAATTGAGAGTGCTCCAATTGGACTTCTATAGCTCCAAAACTTCCATTTCGAGTGCAGGGAGGTCAGAATCCAACAGAATCTGTAGTCCTTTTTCAGCCTCTGAATCAGATTTTTGCTCAGGTCCCTCAATTTTAGCCAGAAAATACCTGAAATAATAGAAAAACACACAAACTCATAGTAAAGTCCAGAAATGTGATTTTTTCATAAAAACTAATAATTATATACTAAATACTAACTAAATCATACTAAAAACTACCTAAAAATAATGCCAAAAAGCGTATAAATTATCCGCTCAACGGGGTTGAAGTTGCTCCAATTGGTTTCCCTTGCTGTTGAAAGGAGAGGAGTAATTGAATTGCAACGTTCTGGTGTCCATGTTTGGGTCCACGTTTGAGGATAAACATTGGGCCAAACGTTCTTTGAAAATTGGGTTCTGGTTGCTGTCATTCGCATTTGACTCAACGTTGGAGTGCAATGTTCTTCTACCCAAGCCTACGCGTGCCTTGCGCATTTGCGCAGTTGGGTCCAAAATACGCATCCACGCGTGCGCGTATGCTACGCGTGCGTGTGGATGCAAAAAATCTCAAATCCAATTTTTGAAAGATTTTCGAAGACGTTGGCATTTACGTTGGACTAGCAACGTTCTCTCTAACATTGGCCTAATCACGCATGCGTGTGACCCGCGCGTGCACATGGATCATCAAAAGTTAAGCTTGTGCGTACGCACTGCAGACACGTACGCGTCGTTGCACTTTGTCAAATGCAAAATTTTGGACTCAGATCGTGTGCGTTGGCCACAACGTTGGAGGAAGCGTTGTTGGTCCAACGTTACTCCATCTACGCGTAGGCGTTTCCAATGCGTGCGCGTGGATTGTCAGAATTCCCAATCCACGCATGCGCGTACATTATGCGTTCGCGTCGTCACAATTTTTTCCAATTTGCAGAAAGCACATTTTAGCACAACATTGGGGATAACATTGACTTGCCAACGTTGCCTCCAACGTGGGCATCAGCAAATTATGTAGACGCTCCTCTGTTTTATCCCTCTCAATGTTTGAGGCAACATCGGTGGTCCAACTTGGCAACCGACGTTGCTTCGTCTTCTTCCTCTCCATGGCCATTCTTCAACCTCCTTCCAAGTAATAAACCTTACGTGAGTAAGGGTTGATCCGACAGAGATTGTCGGCTTGAAGCAAGCTATGGTCACCTTGTAATCTCAGTCAGGCGGATTCAAATGGGTTATGGAGTTTTCATAATTAAAAGATAAATAAACATAAACTAAAGATAGAGATACTTATGTAATTCATTGGTGAGAATTTCAGATAAGTGCATAGAGAGGCTTTGTTCCTGTTGAATCTCAGCTTTCCTACTGCCTTCATCCAATCCTTCATACTCCTTTCCATGGCAAGCTGTATGTTCGGGTTTCACCGGCGTCAATGGCTACCTCCCGTCCTCAGTGAAAATGGTCCAAATATGCTGTCACTGCACGGCTAATCATCTGTCGGTTCTCGATCATGTTGGAATAGAATCTAGTGATCCTTTTGCGTCTGTCACTACGCCCAACACTCGTAAGTTTGAAGCTCGTCACAGTCATCCCTTCCCAGATCCTACTCGGAATACCACAGACAAGGTTTAGACTTTCCGGATCTCAGGAATGGCCACCAATAATTCTAGCTTATACCACAAAGACTCTGATCTTTCGGAATGGAGGCTAAGAGATACGCGCTCGATCTAAGGTAGAACGGAAGTGGTTGTGAGGCACGCGTTCATAGGTGACATGATGAGTGTCACGGATAATCACATTCATCATGTTGAAGTGCGGCGAATATCTTAGAAAAAGAATAAGCTGAATTGAATACAAAATAGTTGTAATTGCATTGATACTCGAGGAACAGCAAAGCTCCACACCTTAATCTATGGTGTGTAGAAACTCCACCGTTGAAAATACATAAGTGATGAAGGTAGGCATGGCCGTGAGGCCAGCCCCCAATGTCTAAGGAAAATGTTCCAAAGATGTCAAATTCCAAAGATGAAAATACAATAGTAAGAGGTCCTATTTATAATGAAACTAGCTACTAGGGTTTACAGAAATAGGTAAATAATGCAGAAATCCACTTCCGGGCCCACTTGGTGTGTGCTTGGGCTGAGCATTGAGCTTCACACATGTAGAGGCTTCTCTTGGAGTTAAACGCCAGCTTTTATGCCAGTTTGGGCATTTAACTCCAACTTTTATGCCAGTTCCGGCGTTTTGACTTCAGAATAGGATAGAGAAGGGGCGTTTGAATGCCAGTTTGCGTCGTCAAAACTCGAGCAAAGTTTGGACTATTATTCATTGCTGGAAAGCCATGGATGTCTACTTTACAACTGAATTGAGAGCGCACCATTTAAAGTTCTGTAGCTCCAAAAAATCTACTTCGAGTGCAGGGATGTCAGAATCTAACAACATCAGCAGTCCTTTGTCAGCTTCTGAATCAGATTTTTGCTCAGGTCCCTCAATTTCAGCCAGAAAATATCTGAAATCATAGAAAAACACACAAACTCATAGTAAAGTCCATAAATATGAATTTTTCATAAAAACTAATAAAACATCCCAAAAAGTAGCTAGATCCTACTAAAAACTACCTAAACCAATGCCAAAAAGCGTATAAATTATCCGATCATCACAACACCAAACTTAAATTGTTGCTTGTCCCCAAGCAACTGAAAATAAAATAGGATAAAAAGAAGAGAATATACAATGAATCCCACAGTATCAGTGAAATTTAGTCCTAATTAGATGAGCGGGGCTTGTAGCTTTTTGCTTCTGAACAGTTTTGGCATCTCACTTTATCCTTTGAAATTCAGAATGATTGGCATCTATAGGAACTTAGAATTTTAGATAGTGTTATTGATTCTCCTAGTTCAGTGTGTTGATTCTTGAACACAGCTACTCTATGAATCTTGGCCGTGACCCTAAGCACTTTGTTTTCCAGTATTACCACCGGATACATAAATGTCACAGACACATAACTGGGTGAACCTTTTCAGATTGTGACTCAGCTTTGCTAAAGTCCCCAGTTAGAGGTGTCCAGAGTTCTTAAGCACACTCTTTTGCTTTGGATCACGACTTTAACCACTCAGTCTCAAGCTTTTCGCTTGGACCTGTGGTGCACGAAATTGCAATCACACTTTTGCAACTCCGCACAACTAACCAGCAAGTGCACTGGGTCGTTGGTGCGCGAAATTGTGATCAATACTTTTCACAACTCGAATAATCCCTGGTAATGAATCCAAAAACTTGGTGTTCAATACCATGGCATAAACACAACTTCGCACAACTAACCAGCAAGTGTACTGGGTCGTCCAAGTAATAAACCTTACGCGAGTAAGGGTCGATCCCACAGAGATTGTTGGTATGAAGCAAGCTGTGGTCATCTTGTAAATCTTAGTCAGGCAAACTCAAATGGATATGGTGATGAACGCATAAAAACATAATGATAAAGATAGAGGTACTTATGTAATTCATTGGTAGGAACTTCAGATAAGCGCATGAAGATGCTTTTCCTTCCGTCTCTCTGCTTTCCTGCTGTCTTCATCCAATCCTTCTTACTCCTTTCCATGGCAAGCTTATGCAGGGTTTCACCGTTGTCAGTGGCTACCTCCCATCCTCTCAGTGAAAATGTTCCTATGCTCTGTCACAGCATGGCTAATCATCTGTCGGTTCTCGGTCAA
>NC_029777.3:27465169-27466277 GCF_000817695.3 Arachis duranensis
TCATCGCATTCATCAAGTTGAAGAACAAGTGATATCTTAGAACAAGAACAAGCGGAATTGAATGGAAGAACAATAGTAATTACATTAATACTCGAGGTACAGCAGAGCTCCACACCCTTAATCTATGGTGTGTAAAAACTCCACCGTTGAAAATACATAAGAACAAGGTCTAGGCATGGCCATGAGGCCAGCCTCCCAGTGATCAAAGATAGCATAACAATGAAGATAGCTACCCCTCGATATCTCAATACAATAGTAAAAGGTCCTACTTATAGAAAACTAGTAGCCTAAGGTTTAAAGAAATGAGTAAATGACATAAGAATCCACTTCCGGGCCCACTGGTGTGTGCTTGGGTTGAGCAATGAAGCATTTTCGTGCAGAGACTTCTCTTGGAGTTAAACGCCAGCTTTTATGCCAGTTTGGGCGTTTAACTCCCATTTTGGTGCCAGTTCCAGCGTTTAACGCTGGGATTTCTGAGGGTGACTTTGAACGCCGGTTGGGGCCATCAAATCTTGGGCAAAGTATGAACTATCATATATTGCTAGAAATCCCAGGATGTCTACTTTCCAACGCCGTTGAGAGCGCGCCAATTGGGCTTCTGTAGCTCCAGAAAATCCGCTTCGAGTGCAGGGAGGTCAGAGTCCAACAGCATCTGCAGTCCTTTTTAGTCTCTGAATCAGATTTTTGCTCAGGTCCCTCAATTTCAGCCAGAAAATACTTGAAATCATAGAAAAACACACAATCTCATAGTGAAGTCCAGAAAAGTGAATTTTAACTAAAAACTAATAAAAATATACTAAAAACTAACTAGATCATACTAAAAACATACTAAAAATAATGCCAAAAAGCGTACAAATTATCCGCTCATCACAACACCAAACTTAAATTGTTGATTGTCCTCAAGAAACTGAAAATCAAACAAGATAAAAAGAAGAGAATATGCAATGAATTCCAAAAACATCTATGAAGATCAGTATTAATTAGATGAGCGGGGCTTTTAGGTTTTTGCCTCTGAACAGTTTTGGCATCTCACTCTATCCTTTGAAATTCAGAATGGTTGGCTTCTTTAGGAACTTAGAATCCAGATAGTGTTATTGATTCTCCTAGT
>NC_029777.3:27467439-27467715 GCF_000817695.3 Arachis duranensis
TCCGGACTAAAATCCAAGTATTTCCCCCGAACCATAGTAAGATAATTCTTTGGATTCGGGTTCACACTTTGGTCATGGTTCTTGGTGATCCATGCATTGGCATAGAACTCTTTGAACCATCAAGATTTCGACTTGTTGAATGGGGTTGGTAAGAACTTCCCAACCTCTTCTTCGGATCTCATGTCGGATCTCGGGATATTCACCCTTTTTGAGTGAAAAAGGGACCTCAGGGATCACCTTCTTCAAGGCCACAACTTCATAGAAGTGGTCTTGATA
>NC_029777.3:27467747-27468040 GCF_000817695.3 Arachis duranensis
AGTGGTCTTGATGTACCCTTGAGATGAATCTCTCCATCTCCCATGACTCGGAGGTGGAAGCTTTTGCCTTCCCTTTCCTCTTTCTAGTGGTTTCTCTGGCCTTGGATGCCATAAATGGTTATGGAAAAATAAAAAGCAATGCTTTTACCACACCAAACTTAAAATGTTTGCTCGTCTTCGAGCAAAAGAAGAAAGAAGAGAGTAGAAGAAGAAGAAATGAGGGGAAAGGGAATGGCTTTTGTTTTCGGCCAAGAAGGGGAGAAGTGGTGTGTATGTTGTGTGAAAATGAAGGA
>NC_029777.3:27471736-27472994 GCF_000817695.3 Arachis duranensis
TTGATAGTAAGTATCTTTGAAAATGGAAAGGAATTGATTTTGAAAACACATGATTGAAAAGATATGATTTGAAAAAGATTTGATTTTGAAAAACTTTGAAAACCTGAAAAAAAATCTGATTTGAAAACAAAATCTTCCCCCTTGTGCCATCCTGGCGTTAAACGCCCAGAATGGTGCACATTCTGGCGTTTAACGCCCAAAACTATACCCTTTTGGGCGTTAAACGCCCAACCAGGTACCCTGGCTGGCGTTTAAACGCCAGTCTGTCCTTCTTCACTGGCGTTTTGAACGCCCAGCTTTTCTGTGCAATTCCTCTGCAGTATGTTCTGAATCTTTAATTTCTCTGTAGTATTGACTTGAGAAGACACAAATAAAAAATATTTTTGGATTTTTAATAATAAGGAAAAATCAAAATGCAACAAGAATCAAATAACTATGCATGCAAGACACCAAACTTAGCAGTTTATATACTACTGACACTAATGAAATGAAAATGCATATGAGACACACAAAACACTCAAGTCAATTGAATTCAAAGATCAGAGCATGAAAATTATCAAGAATTGCTTGAAAATTCTTAAGACACATGAATAAATGCATGCAATTGACACCAAACTTAACATGAGACACTAGACTCAAGAAATTTTTGGATTTTATGATTTTTTTGAAATTTTTTGTGATTTTCGAAAATTTAGTGGAAAAAGGTATCAAAATTCTTAATGAGAATTCCAGGAATCATGCAATGTTAGTCTAAGACTCCGGTCCAGGAATTAGACATGGCTTCTCAGCCAGCCAAGCTTTCAAAGAAAGCTTCGGTCCAAAATACTAGACATGGCCAAAGGCCAGCCAAGCCTTAGCAGACCACTGCTCCAACAGCAAGATTGATAGAAATCAACATGCTCTTGTGATGATAAGTTGAAACCTCGGTCCAATGAAATTAGACATGGCTTCACTGCCAGCCAGATTTCAACAGATCATCTTGAAACACTAGAATTCATTCTTAAGAACTCTGAAGAAAAAAAAATACCTAATCTAAGCAACAAGATGAACCGTCAGTTGTGCAAACTCAACAATCCCCGGCAACGGCGCCAAAAACTTGGTGCGCGAAATTGTGATCAATACTTTTCACAACTCGAATAATCCCCGGTAATGAATCCAAAAACTTGGTGTTCAATACCATGGCATAAACACAACTTCGCACAACTAACCAGCAAGTGTACTGGGTCGTCCAAGTAATAAACCTTACGCGAGTAAGGGT
>NC_029777.3:27473994-27475019 GCF_000817695.3 Arachis duranensis
TACCTGAAATCACAGAAAAACACACAAACTCATAGTAAAGTCCAGAAAAGTGAATTTTAACTAAAAACTAATAAAAATATACTAAAAACTAACTAGATCATACTAAAAACATAATAAAAACAATGCCAAAAAGCGTACAAATTATCCGCTCATCAGTCGTCCAAGTAATACCTTGCGTGAGCAAGGGTCGATCCCACGGAGATTGTCGGCTTGAAGCAAGCTATGGTTATCTTGTAAATCTTAGTCAGGATATCAGAAATTATCAGGATTGATTGTAAAAAAAAAAACAAAAGAACATGAAATGATTACTTGTTTTGCAGTAATGGAGAATAGGTTGAGGTTTTGGAGGTGCTCCATTTTCTGAATCTCTGCTTTCCTACTGTCTTCTTCATCAAACACGCAAGGCTCCTTCCATGGCAAGCTGTATGTAGGGTTTCACCGTTGTCAATGGCTACCTCCCATCCTCTCAGTGAAAATGTTCCTATGCTCTGTCACAGCATGGCTAATCATCTGTCGGTTTTCGATCAGGCCGGAATAGAATCCAGTGATTCTTTTGCGTCTGTCACTAACACCCCACCCTCAGGAGTTTGAAGCTCGTCACAGTCATTCAATCATTGAATCCTACTCAGAATACCACAGACAAGGTTTAGACCTTCCGGATTCTCTTGAATGCCGCCATCAGTTCTAGCTTATACCACGAAGATTCTGATTAAAGAATCCAAGAGATAACTACTCAATCTAAGGTAGAACGGAGGTGGTTGTCAGGCACGCGTTCATAGTTGAGAATGATGATGATTGTCATGGATCATCACATTCATCCGGATTAAGAACAAGTATTATCTTAGAATGGAAGCAAGCATGATTGAATGAGAAACAGTAGTAATTGCATTAATCCATCAAGACACAGCAGAGCTCCTCACCCCCAACCATGGGGTTTAGAGACTCATGCCATAGAAGGTACACAAAGAAACGTGTAAAGCGTCATGAGGTACAGATACAATGTCAAAAGATCCTATTAATAGTAA
>NC_029777.3:27475237-27475551 GCF_000817695.3 Arachis duranensis
TCCTCTCTTTCTCTACCAAAATTCTCTTCTTCTTCTTCTACTCTTCTTTTCTTTTTTGCTCGGGACGAGCAAATTTTAAGTATGGTGTGGTAAAAAGCCTAAGCTTTTTATTTTTCATTCACCATCAATGGCACCCAAGACCGGAGTTTCCTCAAGAAAAGGAAAAGGGAAGGCAAAAGCTTCCACTTCCGAGTCATGGGAGAAGGAAAGATTCATCTCCAAGAGCCACCAATACCACTTCTATGATGTTGTGGCAAAGAAGAAGGTGATCCCCGAGGTCCCTTTCAAGCTCAAAAAGAATGAGTATCCGGAAA
>NC_029777.3:27475651-27497304 GCF_000817695.3 Arachis duranensis
GTTGGATCGCTCTCAAGGATCAATTTAATTAGTCTACTTGACTTTCCTTTATTTAATAAGGGATAATTAAGTGGGATTAAAACCCAATTCTTAGCACACCTGATAAGGATAACTAGGATGGAAATTCCAATTCTTATACCTTGCCAAGAGTTTTCTTAGTTATTGATTTACTAATTTCTGCAATTTATTTCTCTTGTTCAAAATCTTTTCAAAACCCAAAAACACTATTTTCCATAACCAATAATAAAACACACCTCCCTGCAATTTCTTGAGAAGACGACCCGAGGTTTGAATACTTCAATTTATAAATTTCATTGGGTTTGTTACTTGTGACAACCAAAACTTTTGTAAGAAAGGAATTCTTGTCGGTCTAGAAGCTATACTTAAAACGGGAATTTATTTGTGAAAATTCTAGATCGCACGAGAGTTTCGTTCTTCAGAAAGTCCATGAAACTTGCAGTTCTATTGCAGTAGAGAAACTAATTGAGTCTTTAGCTCAAAATTGTTTGCTCCTATGGCAGGGATTGAGATGCTCTTTCATAGAAGTTGGAAGTTGGTGTAGTAAAATCACCAAGCATCTTCCTTGCATTGTTGTTTGGTTCGGCCATAATTGTTTCTATGGTTGCTTCCTTTTTGAAAATTTTAGTAAGGTCCTCTTCAGAGTTTTGTGCTTTAGCTGCTCTTAGCTTCCTCTTCAAAGTCCTTTCAGGTTTAGGATCAGCTTCAACAAGTATGCCTTTATCTTTGTTCCTGCTCATATGAAAGAGAAGAAAACAAAGAAAATATAGAATCCTTTATGTCACAGTATAGAGATTCCTTGAGGTGTCAGAGGAAAATAAGAATAGAAGAAGGAGGTAGGTAAGAATTCGAACACACAAGAAAGATGGAGTTCAAATTGCCAATGGAGGAGGAATCTTAGTGTTTAATTAGAAAAAGATGAGAGAGGGGAAGAAATTTCGAAAAAAAAGAATAAAATTCAAAATAAATTTTTAAAAAATTGGTTGTGGTTTTGTAAAAGATAAGAAATAGTAAAACAAACAAAAAAATCAATTAGTTAGTTGAAAAAGATTTGAAAATCAATTTTGAAAAGATGAAAAGTTAGAAAAAATTTTGAAATTTATTTTGAAAAAGATATGATTTGAAAAAGATATGTTTGAAAATATATGATTGAAATTTATTTTGAAAAAGATTTGAAAAGGAAATTAAAAAGATTTGATTTTTTTTAAAAGATATGTTTTAAAAGATGTGATTTTGAAAAAGATATGATTGAAAATATTTGATTTGAAAAAGATTTGATTTTGAAAAATTATGAAGATTTGAAAAAGATTTGATTTGAAAACAAAATTCCTCTCCTTGTGTCATCCTGGCGTTAAACGCCCAGGAGTTGCATGTTTTGGGCGTTTAATGCCCAATTGCTGCATGGTTTGGGCGTTTAAACACCCAGCCAGGTACCCTAGCTGGCATTTAAATGCCAGTTTTCCTTTTTTACTGGGCGTTTTGAACGCCCAGCTTTTTCTCTGTAATTCCTCTGCTTTATGTTCCTGGATCTTCATTTTGCTAAATCCTTTATTCAAGAAGATATATTTTCAATTTTGAAAAACAACAAAATGAGTCGAAACATATAATTCTTGGATCAAAACACAAGATATATGCAAGAACATTATGAACGTCAAGATGAACACCAAGAACAATCTTGAAGATCAAGATGAACATCAAGAACCCAGTTTTCTTAACGAAAGAAAACATGGAGGACACCAAACTTAGAACTTTCTCATGTTTGCGCCATATGAATGCAAGAATGCATATGTAGAACATCATGCAGTGCAAATCAATAAATCATGAAGATCAAACAAGGCAATTCATCAAGAACGACTTGAAGACCATCAAGAACACAATGTATGTGTTTCAAAAATTGCATGACAATTAAAATCATGCAATTGACACCAAACTTAAAATTTGGCGCTAGATTCAAACAAGAACCATGAAATATTTTTGAGTTTTTATGATTTTATGAATTTTTTGTATTTTTCGAAAATTATATTTGGAAAAACGAAAAAAAAGAAGAAAAATTTTTGAAATATTTTTGAAAACTTTTTGAAAATAAAATAAGAAGAAAATTACCTAATCTAAGCAACAAGATGAAACATCAGTTGTCCAAACTCGAACAATCCCCGGCAATGGCGCCAAAAACTTGGTGCACGAAATTGTGATACACAATGGCGCCAACAACTTGGTACGCACAATTGCAATCTCAACTCTTTTTCACAACTTCGCACAACTAACCAGCAAGTGCAATGGGTCGTCCAAGTAATAAACCTTACATGAGTAAGGGTCGATCCCACGGAGATTGTCGGCTTGAAGCAAGCTATGGTCACCTTGTAAATCTCAGTCAGGCGGATTCAAATCGGTTATGGAGTTTTCATAATTAGAAGATAAATAAACATAAAGTAAAGATAGAGATACTTATGTAATTTATTGGTGAGAATTTCAGATAAGTGCATAGAGATGCTTTGTTCCTGTTGAATTTCTGCTTTCCTACTGCCTTCATCTAATCCTTCATACTCCTTTCCATGGCAAGCTGTATGTTCGGGTTTCACCGGCGTCAATGGCTACCTCCTGTCCTCAGTGAAAATGGTCCAAATGCGCTGTCACCACACAGCTAATCATCTGTCGGTTCTCGATCATGTTGGAATAGAATCCAGTGATCCTTTTACGTCTGTCACTATGCCCAACACTCACGATTTTGAAGCTCGTCACAATCATCCCTTCGCAGATCCTACTCGGAATACCACATACAAGGTTTAGACTTTTCGGATCTCAGGAATGGCCGCCAATAATTCTAGCTTATACCACGAAGACTCTGATCTTTCGGAATGGAGGCTAAGAGATACGCGCTCGATCTAAGATAGAACGAAAGTGGTTGTCAGGCACGCATTCATAGGTGAGAATGATGATGAGTGTCACGGATCATCACATTCACCATGTTAAAGTGCAGCGAATATCTTAGAATAAGAATAAGCTAAATTGAATAGAAAATAGTAGTGATTGCATTAATACTCGAGGAACAGCAGAGCTCCACACCTTAATCTATTGTGTGTAGAAACTCCACCGTTGAAAATACATAAGTCATGAAGGTAAGCATGGCCATGAGGCCAGCCCCCAATGTCTAAGGAAAACGTTCCAAAGATGTCAAATTCCAAAGATGAAAATACAATAGTGAGAGGTCCTATTTATAATAAAACTAGCTACTAGGGTTTACAAAAATAGGTAAATGATGCAGAAATCCACTTCTGGGCCCACTTGGTGTGTGCTTGAGCTGAGCATTGAGCTTCACACATGTAGAGGCTTCTCTTGGAGTTAAACACCAGCTTTTATGCCAGTTTGGGCGTTTAACTCCAACTTTTATGCCAGTTCCGGCGTTTTGACTTCAGAATATGGTAGAGAAGGGGCGTTTGAACGCCAGTTTGTATCATCAAAACTCGAGCAAAGTATGGACTATTATATATTTCTGGAAAGCCCTAGATGTGTACTTTCAAACGCAGTTGAGAGCGCACCATTTGGAGTTCTGTAGCTCTAAAAAATCTACTTCGAGTGCAGGGAGGTCAGAATCCAACAGCATCAGCAGTCCTTTGCCAGCCTCTGAATCAGATTTTTGCTCAGGTCCCTCAATATCTGAAATCACAGAAAAACACACAAACTCATAGTAATGTCCAGAAATATGAATTTTGCATAAAAACTAATAAAAACATCCCAAAAAGTAGCTAGATCCTACTAAAAACTACCTAAAAACAATGCCAAAAAGCGTTTAAATTATCCGCTCATCAATGCGTATTTATGGTGATTAGTTATATTGATGAATAATGAGGATTATGAGAATTTAAGGTAATAATTTAACGTAACATATTTGTGGCGGTTTGGAATAAAGGATATTATAATTGATGATGATGATGATGAGGGTTGAATGAGTTGTATGTGGAAAGGTATGATTTTGATGATAATATGATGATTGTTGGTGTAATTATGATTGATAATGATTATGAGTATTGATGATGATGAATTGATGATAATGTGTTTATTTGGAAGGAATTTTGGAAATATGTAATGTTGATGATTGATGGGAATGTTGAGTGGTAATTTTGATATTAATGAGATCCATGGAAATTGAGAAATGTGAATTTGGTTGGATTTAGAGTTCTTGAATGGTTTAGAGGGTTGTGTGGTTGAGAAAAGAGTTGAAGAAGTGTTGGTATGAATTTTGGGTTGTCTTGGTTTCGTTGAAATGTGATTGAATTGGATTAAATTGGGACTTTTGGTAAAAGTGAGGTTTTGAGACTTTTGGTAAAAGTTGTTTTTGGTGAACTTTGTATGATCATAATTTATGCCTCAGTTTTCAAAATCAGTTGAAATTTGTTTGAAATTTAAGCTTATTTAAAACTCTTCAAATCGATATAATGTTTGTAAAATTTGGATTTTTGTGGAGGAAGTTATGATCATTCAAAGATTGGTGTCAAAATCTCAAATTCTGCAAAATTGTAGAATTTTGTGATTTCTGGTATGTGCGAACGCATAGCCTTGTGCGCACCCACAACCCTGCGAAAAATTAAACCTGTGCACACGCACAGACTTGTGCGTATGCACTCGCAGGGGAAGGCTTCCTGATTACAGCTCTAGCACAGCTTGTGCACGCACATAACCAATGAGGATTTACAACCTGTCTGTACGCACAGCCCTAAACGCACGCACAAGTTGGGAAGGTCAGTCTGTGGAGAGTGCTAGCACAGCTTGTGCAAGTGAACAGACTTATGAGATTTTGTACCTATGCGTACGCGCACCTCTCTGCGTACGCACACTTTTTAAAACTTCTCCTGGGCGTGCGCGCGCACACTTCTGTGCGTACGCACACTGATGACAAGTCATCTTATGCTAGTTTTACAAGCATTTTTCATTAGTTTCATTAGGTTTTATGCACTTTAAGTAATTGGAGTGGATTCTCATGATCATTTTAAATCAATCAAACATCATTTATTTTACACAAAATCATAGGTTTTATGCTAGAATTAATTGATTTTATAAATGATGCAAAGATCTAGTGATTTTGGTGAGACTTTGATTGGTTGTTTGGTTGCTTGTAGGTGAAAAAATGATGAAAAAAGGAAAGAACCAGGAAAGCGTTGCATTACAAAACGTGGCGATCACTAAAGTAACACAAGGGAGCGCTCAACCAAGGGAGCGCTGGAAGGGAGTGCTCAACCAAGGGAGCGCTCAACTAAGGCACGCAACGTTCACTAAAGTGAATGCCACGTTCACTTTTGTGAGCTTTTTCGTGCTCTTGCCCAAGGAAACCAAGGAAGGGTAGCGCTAAAAAATTATAGCGCAGCGCCCACGCCAAGGTTTGAAGAGGGAGCGCGCATCCAAAGAGTATAGCGCTCAATTAAGGAAGCGCAACGCTCACAAAAGGGAACGCCAAGGCAACCAAAGCGTGCACCAAGACACAAGAAGTAGTGCTCAAATAATGAACTAGGCGTTCATAAAGTAAATGCTAGAGGAGACCATTTGCGCACCAAGGCGTGCAACAAGGAATGAGCGTTCAAAGAAGTGAACTTGGCATTCATTCTTGTGAACGTTTTCATGAAAGGGAAGCGCCAAGTGAGGCAAATTGTGGCACAAGGAAGGCACGCCTAGGCAAAGTGAACGCAACGTTCACTAATGAAATGGAGCGCTCCACTGAAGCATGCCTCCAACCCAATTTCAATCATGTGCCATCTTGGATCCACTTCTTCACAAATTTGAAAAGCCTACTCCAAGTTTTGAAGGCCAAAATAGAAAGTGTATAAATAGGAATTAGTTTGATTTGAGAAGGACCTTTAGCTCATTTTTTTGTTTTCTTTTTGAAATTTTCCTTTTTAGAATTCTATAATTGAGATCGGATCTGAGCTTGTTTTCTGTTTTCATTTTCTCTCTTCTGCAACTTCTACTTTTTGATTCGGGGTTTTTGAACTCTGATTAAAGAATTCTTTGAAGTTCTTCATCTTGGAGTTCAATTTCTTTTATGTTTTCTGAATTTAGAATTCAAGATTGGATCTCGATTGTTTCTCTTTGATTTTACTTCTTCTGCAATTTCCAAATTCTATTTTAGTTCTATTGCAATTCTCTTCATCTCATAGTTCTTTGATTCACTTCAATTTACATTTTCTAGTTCAATTCTAAATCCCAGTACCCAAACCCCTTTAAATCTTCAAGCAATTTACATTTCCCAGCAATTTAGATTCAGTAATTTAAGTTTCTTGCACTTTAAGTTTTAGTCATTTACTTTTCTTGCAATTTAAGTTTCAGTTCATTTACTTTCTTGCACTCAAAGTTTCATGTAATTTACCCTTTCTGAACTTTAATATCCTATCAATTTCCCCTCTCCCTTTCAATTACTTGCAATTTAGCTTCTGTTAATCAAAATTTACTGAAATCATCAAATATTTGCTTAACTAAACTCATAATCTAACTAAAATTGCTCAATCCATCAATCCCTGTGGGATCGACCTCACTCTTGTAAGTAATTACTACTTGATGCGACCCAGTACACTTGCCGGTGAGTTTGTGTGGAATCATTTTTCCCTCATCACACACGCCCTGTTTCTCAAATTCAAACTTTGTTTTAAACTATTTCACCTTCCCAATAAGATTGTAAGCTTCTATGACATCATTTTAAAACTCTTGGGCTTTTTTTTTGGGTATCAAAACATGGGAAAGGTCTTAGGAGATTTAATTTGGGTTTATTTTGAAAAGTTAGCGAACGGAGGTTTAGGTTTCTAGTGTATTGATGATGAGTTTGGTTGAGGGAGAAGGAAGAGTAGTGAACTTGGTGAGTACTGACAACGAATTGAGAAATTGATGAACTGATCTGTTCGGAATTGAGCATTATGAATTGGCGATGGTTGTGTTAAGTTGAAATCTTGGAAAGGAATAATGAGGAAATTATTGGAATATATGAGAGTGTGCGGAACCTATATCTCCGGCGTAGCAGATTTCTCTGCTGCATGACAAGTTGTTGTTGAGAGTGTGCAGAGTCAGTATCTCCGGCGTGGTAGATTGTTCTGCTGCATGACTAGTTGTTGTTGAGAGTGTTCATAGTCTATATCTTCGGCGTAGCAGATTTTTCTGCTGCATGAGTAGTTGTGTTTATTTCCTTCTCTACTGCAGGAAGTGTGCGGGGCCTATATCCCTGGCGTAGTAGACTCCCTACTGCATGAGTGTGCAGGGCACTATATCTCTGACGTAGCAGATTCGCTTCTGCATGAGTGTGCAGGGTACTATATCTCTGGCATTGTAGAAAAGGCTACATCTGAAAGGATGTGTCGTGTTGGCATTTAAGGACTGACAAGTGATATCATGAGCAAATATGATAGACATTCATCATATGCATCTCTTATGTACTTGTTTGCTTTGATTACTTGAGTTTGCCTAGTTGTATAATATGATTACTTGCTTCTTGAATTACTTGTTATATATGATTACTACATGTGTATTACTTGCTTACATCAATTGTAATTGTCTAGTGCTGAGGAGGTTAGGTAGGGGGTGGCGATGGGATCGGACGGAGGTTAGGTTGGTGAAGGCTATGGGATACAACGATGTGATTAGTATTAGTTAGAATCCTCTAAGTTTATATAACCCTGTTTATGGTTTATGGTTTAAGTTCTTTATTTATTTATTTTACGTTAAGTTGAATATCTTGTATCGATGTGAAGTTCTAGGATTGCCTTCGGTGCCCCGAAGCCTTACATCTTACATATTGGGCACTGTTACCACACTGAGAACCTCTAGTTCTAATACCATATGTTGTTGTTATTTTTCAAACGCAAGTTGCTAATCCACCTCAGTGAGATTGTGGATATAGTGACAAAGTAGAGTACGGTTCCTCCTTGATTTATTTTTGTTTTACTTTGTTGTAGTTACTCTCACATCTCTTTGTATATTTATCTTTATGGCCTTAGAGGCTTATTTGAGAGAATAGTTATATAAGCCATTTTTAACTCCAAAACTCTGTATGTCTGTATATACTAGTCGACGTAAACTCCGCAAGCTGCGGCTAGTTTCCTATGATTATTATACTCTTATATCTATATATGTTCCATTATTTTGCATCTATACCTTGTATCTTGTGCGTTAGCTTCGTGTGAACGTTTCGCACTTTTGTAATTTTGTCTTTGAGCTTAATCCTTCATCGGGCTTCTAGAATATATATTATTTCCTTCTATATAAATATGTATAAGCCTTAGAATTGTCATAACCTTTGATTAACCTTTGCTTTACGGCTAGAGGTAAAGCTTAGGGTAATTAGGGTGTTACATAAGCCGTGTCTGATAAGTTCAGGGTTTTGTTTTACATGCGAGGAATAGGGGCACAAGTCTTGGAACTACACGGAGAAAGGGAGAAGAAGGTAGAACAATCTTAGCGACAAGGTCTTGGAACTCTTGTCCAAGGTAATGGTGAAACCGATAAACAAACTCTAACCGCCTTGCATACTATTGACATACGACACTCATTCATAGCACCTGATTCAGTAGTAAGAATCATGATTTCCAGGTAAATTATTGGTAGATGACTTTGAATTTATTAGACAAAGGAATTTTGATTAGTATAGATGGATAAATAAGTGCTTAATGATGACTGATCATAGTGACGTAGCAGAAGCGGGTTGGTTTGTTTTGAAACGTTCAATTTGGGTTATACTTGAGAGGTCAAAAATTCTGATGGGTGCGTAGAGTGATTAATTGAATTTAGTACTTGTGAACGTAGTGGAGAGGAATGTCTTGAAGTTATTCTTTTGACTGATAGATTGTAAGTACTAAACAAGGCCTGGACCAAATCCTTTATGCGAGAGAAAGATGATGCCAATGAATCTTTGCGAAATAATCTAGCCTTCTTTTGTAAATTGTGTTAAAATTCTATCTCATAATTCTTCTTGACCATCTTCCAAATTAAATTTCTTACATCCACATATCCAGGCATGAATTTGTCCTCTTCAAGATAAGCCTGAAATTATTTCAGTATGAACAATTAATCCTTGAATATTGGAAACTCACTGTGAGTTGAGTTACCTTCCCTTGAATTCACCTTAATTTTTCTTCTTGTGCATCTCGTCATTTTCCTATAGTTTTGTCTGATCACCTTTGAGACATCCTTCTGTTTCCTTGAGAACACCATTCATGTTCTTCGTACGTCCTCTGAACCTAGTATCCTTTCGAAAATCAACTTGAGCTTAGTTGGCAACATGTACAATTCCTCGATGCAATCACCAAGACACTAATTCCTTAGGACAAGATGTCGGGATAAGGTAGATGAAGCGTGTAATTAGGCAACATCAAGAGTGTATTCGGAACTTTAATTCTTAATGGTCGTATTGCCCGTAGTTAGTTAACGCGATAGGATGTACTATTTATTAGGATGCTTGAATGCGAAAAGTTTTTTAATCATGGAGACAAGGGTAACCTCGGTGCCAGATTTTAAGATACCTGAACCTAATAATATATTCGAAACTTTTGGCGATGCATTATTGAAGGGCTTAGGATGTGATCGAAAGCTACATTGTAATGTGGCAATGGACGCTTCAGTAGGAAGACTTTGGCCAATGATCAAAGGATTTACTGTCGTAAGGAAATTGAGGAATTGAATGACAAGTCTACCTACTTTTCGCCTATCGAAGGAGACTAATTTATCGAAAAAGTTTGTAAGGTTGCATGGTGCATTAATCACCTTTGTACTATAATAACTCGAGAGCATTTGGTATTATGAGTCCCAAGTTGAGACTATAACTGCACAAAGGCCACAAATAAGTTACGCACTCTTAGGAGTTACTTCAATAGACTAGAATCGGTGATCCATTAAAACTAAGGAATTAAACCAAGATGTATTAAACTGTTTGAAGTATTAAGACAAATTAGGGACCTGTGAGGTATCTAGCAGCTTTTCTACTACATCCTTTGAACCTGCACGAAATACTCACATTCTACCACACTGCAACATGCCTCTGAGATAAACCACATTTTACAGTACGAGTTAATCTAATTGAAAAGGAGATTTGACGTATTGAGTAACTTCGGTTGAGGTTGACAATACCAGTGTAAGCAACTAGGCAAAATAGTAGTATCGATAATAAAGGTTGCTTGGAATCAAGTTGAGATTGAAGGACACACTTGGAAACTCGAATCGGATATGCAGAAGGACTACCCACACCTCTTTTTAGGTAACTAAATCTGAATTTTGAGGGCAAAATTCTTAATTAGGTGCGTAGGATGTAAACCCTGTGAAATCAACAAATAATTAATCAATAAATTAACTTTTAATAAAGGAAATTAAAAATGTAAATTTTATAGTAAAAGAGGATAGTGCTAATTAAAATAAAAATTTTGACACTAATTTTAAAGAATTTGGCCCAAGATTGGGCCGAACGGGCCGAACCGGTTGAACAGGGCCCGAAATGGGCCCAAAATGCTGAAGCAATACTCAAGGTGGGGGGGGGACACAAAACCCTAGCACTACAATCGAACTATCATAATTTCTCGCTCTGAGCTCCGATTGCCGCACCATTTGCGGCCACACGACCACTAAGTTGAGCTCTACGAATCTATTGGAATAATTTAATAGGTAAGTGATAGCCAAAATTGTGATTTACTCTTTTCATAACTTGAACAATTCTTAGTAATGGCTCCAAAAACTTGGTGCACACTACTATGGTTCACTCATATTCTTCACAACTTCACACAACTAACCAGCAAGTGCACTTGGTCGTCCAAGTAATAAACCTTACGTGGGTAAGGGTCGATCCCACGGAGATTGTTGGTATGAAGCAAGCTATGGTCATCTTGTAAATCTCAGTTAGGCGAATTCAAATGCTTGTAATTGTTTTCGAATATAAAGATAAATAAAGCAAAAAATAAATATAGAGATACTTATGTAAATCATTAATGGGAATTTTAGATAAGCGCATGAAGATGCTATGTTCCTTCTGAATCTCTGCTTTCCTACTGCTTTCATCTAATCATTCTTACTCCTTTCTATGGCAAGCTGTATGTAGGGCATCACTGTTGTCAATGGCTATTTCCCATCCTCTCAGTAAAAATGGTCTAAATGCTATTGTCTTTGCATGGCTAATCATCTGTCGGTTCTCGATCATGTCGGAATAGAATCCATTGATTCTTTTGCGTCTGTCACTACGCCTAACAATCGCGATTTTGAAGCTCGTCATAGTCATTCAATCCCTGAATCCTACTCGGAATACCACAGACAAGGTTTAGACTTTCTGGATTCTCAAGAATGGCTGCCAATAATTCTAGCTTATACCACGAAGACTCTGATCAAGGAATCCAAGAGATACATGCTCGGTCTAAGGTAAAACAGAAGTGGTTGTCAAGCACGCGTTCATAAGGATGGATGATGATGAGTTTCACGGATCATCACATCCATCAGGTTGAAGTGCAACGAATATCTTAGAACAAGAATAAGCTGAATTGAATAGAAAATAGTAGTAATTGCATTAAAACTCGAGGTACAGCAGAGCTCCACACCCTTAATCTATGGTGTGTAGAGACTCCACCATTGAAAATACATAAGTGATGGTCCAAGCATGGCCAAATGGCCAGCCCCCTTTGAAGGTCTGAAATCGCATACACGATTAAAGATCAATCAAAAGACGTCTAATACTATTGTAAAATGTTCTATTTATACTAGACTAGTTACTAGGGTTTACAGAAATAAGTTTAAATGCAGAAATCCACTTCCGTGGCCCACTTTGGTGTGTTCTTGGGCTGAGCTTGAGCTTTACACGTGCAGAGGCTTCTCTTGGAGTTAAACGCCAAGTTGTAATGTGTTTTTGGCATTTAACTCTGGTTTGTGACGTGTTTCTGGCATTTTACTCCAGAATGCAGCATGAGCGTCATCTAAACTCGAACAAAGTATAAATTATTATATATTGCTAGAAAGCCCTGAATGTCTACTTTCTAACGCAGTTAAGAGCGCGCCATTTGGAGTTCTGCAGCTCCAAAAAATTTATTTTGAGTGCAGGGAGGTCAGAATCCAACAGCATCAGCAGTCCTTTTTCAGCCAGAATCAGATTTTTGCTCATGTCCCTCAATTTCAGCCAGAAAATACCTGAAATCACAGAAAAATACACAAACTCATAGTAAAGTCCAAAAATGTGAATTTTGCATAAAAACTAATGAAAATATCCCTAAAAGTAACTAGATCCTACTAAAAACTACCTAAAAACAATGCTAAAAAGCGTATAAATTATCCGCTCATCAGTAAGCCTCACTCTCAATCCATTTTCTCTAGCCCCTTTGGGTTTGATCTAGCTTGCGAGAATTATTGGGCTTGGTTTGTTTAATCCGTGGAAGCGGTAAGAATCCTCAACCCCTAGTAAGTTTTTGTTTAAGTATGCGGGTGTTGAATTTCGTTTGTGAATATGTGATAAATGTGAATTAGGTGTGTATATATGTAAATTGGAGCTTGGTTATAAACATTAGAGACTTGGTAGAGTTTGGGTGTCATTGCTTTTGAGATATTGGATCCTTGGGGTTGTGTTTGGTACTGTTTGGTGGTGTTTCGGGTTATACGAGGAAATCGGCCAAGGTATAATTTAGGTTTTTCGTATCTAATATATAATGTCTTGTGAAAACTTAGGCTAGGTGACCATAGGAAAGGTATGAATGCATGAGTATGATAATTGCTTAACACCTTTGATGATGATTGTCGATATAGATTGAGTAATTACTGATAATTATTTTTCACAATGAGAGTAGGGTGATAAATGATGGATTAATGATGCTTGATATGTTGGTAATGATAAATATGATTAGATGATGGATTGTTGTTGAGTTGTTGGTAAATGATGGTAGGGTGTGGAGGTAAGTGTGGCTATGATAGGGTGTGGAGGTAGTGTGGCTATGATAACGTGTGTTGGTGGGTTGTTTGTAAGCATAAAATGTTGATTGAGTTTGATTTTTTGATGAAAATAAAGGTTTGAGAATTTTGTGAAAAATATGTTTTTTGGCTAAACTTCAGCGAGCCATAACTCGGTTTTCGGACTACCAAATTATTTCAAATTTGTTTCACATGAAAATTTAGTTCGTAAAGTTTACGCCGTTTTAAGAACGGATAAAAAATGTTTTAAAATGAAAAATTTATGCGCGTCGAAAGTTTGGATGCAAACTTGAAAATTCCACAGCATTCAGCATTTCTGCTGTTCTGCATAACCTACGTACGCGACCACTGCACGTGACGTGACCAACCTATTCGGGTTGGGTATCTCGCATATGTGAGCAGGTGCTTGTGTACGGAGCATAAAAAATTGTACGCCAATGCGTACGAGTAGGCCACCCGTACGCGTGACCTTTCATAAAGTCACTCACATGCATACGCGTGGCCCACGCGTACACGTGGCCATGTTTTTTATTTTAAACATGATTTTAAACCCTTAAAAGATTTTGAACCCTTAAACCTCTATTTTTATTTTCTAAGAGCTTAGAATTTAGTTGTGATGATAGTGAAGGGGTCAAACTAGGAAATTGAGGCAACTTGGAAGTGAAGAAATGTTGTGAGGTGGCGAGTATGAGCTTGGGTAGTGTTAAAACACTGTATACATGATGAATTGATGAGATATTGAGTAATGGCTTTAGGAATAGATGAGTACTCCCTTTGTATGATGAGAATTTTGAGGACAAACGAGTAATTCCTATCTGAGTTATGACTTTGAGGATAGACGAGTAATCCTTATCTGAGTTACGATTTTGTGGATAGATGAGAAATTTCCATTCGATATGAAACTTTGAGGATATGTGAGTAATCCCTATCTGAGATGCAATTTCATGGGTAGACGAGTAATTTCTATCCGATGATAGATGAGTAATTTCTATCTGAGCCATGGCCTGTGGATAGACGAGTAATTTCTACCCAGATTATGGTTTAAAGCACCTACCTAAAGTATACGAGTAATACCAATTCTGCGTTGGGTGAAACACCGGCATGGAGAGATGAGTAATACATGTTCCATGTTGTGGTGTTCTGTCCAGGGTTAGCTACCAGACATGTCGAGTTAGCTTTATAACCGACAGATGAGACTCATCAGCCATAGGACATGCATACATCATGTGCATATTGTTTGCCTTTCTTGATGTGCCTTAATTGGGAAAACCTAATTGATTATAATATGCTAATTGTTATACTTGCTATCTGTATTACTTATACTCTACCTGTGTTTGTCTTTGTCTGCTTGTCTATCTGTGCAAACTTACCGGAGATGGAGGTATGGAGGAAAGGTAGAAAGTTTTAGTGTTTAAGTTAAATTGAAGTTAGGCTTAGATATCCTCAGAAGACCACCCGTTTATGGTTTCTATTTTTAGTCCTTTAAGCTATATAATCTGAGTGTCGGCGTTCTAGGATTGCCTCTGGCATTCCCAGGACCTTATATCTTATGTGCATAGCACCTTTACATTGCTGAGAACATTCAGTTCTCATCCCATACTATGTGTTATTTTTCAGATGCAGGTCGAGAGGCACCTCGGTAGGCGTTTAGAGCTTCTACAGCGAAGTGGATTTTATTTCGGGGGTTTTACTTTTGGACTTTTGCTATATGTGTATAGACTTTCCTCATATATATACTTGTGATATTTTGTACCTCATAGGGGTTTATGGAGAACTAGGATTTTATAAATGTATTTTGGACTTTGGGTTATGTGACTTATGATCTTTAGTTTTCTTCGTATGCAAGTAATCTTGTTTCCTGAGCGTTTCCCTTTTTATTTTACGATTTTGCTTTATCCGTTTTTCAAGGCTCCTCTATACTGTATCCTTTTTAATATTACATATATATATTATTTTAGAGGTCGTAATACCACACGATCTCTGTTTTATGGCTTATGCGTAAAGCTCTGTGCAGTAGGGTGTTACAACCAATCCCATGAAGTCTATTTCTATGCTTGAAGTATGTCAAATAGGCTTGATTAACATTAGTCTATAAGTCCCAACCTAGCTACTAATTGACTTAGTAGCAAGCTAGTGTTAATGGATACCAAATTGACCAACAAGAGTTTCCAAATCACCAATCTAATTAGACCCAATAATTCAAGGTCACTCAATTCCCTTAGCCTAGGTCAAGAGTATAGAAAACTACTCCATAATTAATGAAAACATTTTGTTAAACACATGGTAGGCAATAGTTAAAACATAACTAAATTGCAAAATCAAATAGAAATTAAAACTACCCACTAACAATTAACAATGATATCAACTCAACTAAGACTAGAAAACATAAAATCATCCATGCATTAATGAAAATTCAAAATCATCAAGATTCATAAAATAAGAAATGAAACGGAAAATAAAGAGAAGAGCATAATTCTAACACAAGATCTAAGAAAAATTATACTAGAGAAACTAAAATGAAGTAATTAAAACTAGAATCAACAAGATCCAATTCAAAAATTCAAACAAGAAAACAATCAAAAATGCACTAAACCTAGAGGGAAGTAAGAGTTTTTATCTCTAAAAAAACAAAGAACAAAAACTAGCTAAAATTATGTGTAACGTGTGTATGATTGATTGCCCTCTTTCCCCCTTCAATTCTCAGCCTTTTCTCATTCAGAATCAAGTTAGATTTGGGCCTGGAGCCTCTCAGAAATCGCCAGCCACGTTTTTCATAAATGAGTCATGTGCTAAACGTCATGCGTACGCGTGGGTCACGCGTGCGCGTTGGATGAGCCCTTTGCAAGTCACTCGTACGCGTCAGCTGAATTTCACAATTATCACACGTCCAGGTCCTCCACATGTGCGCGTGGGAACCAGCTTCTCCAAATCTCTATTCTTCATGTTTTTTCCATTTTTGCATGCTTCCTTTCCATCCTCTAAGCCATTCTTGCCCTATAGATCATGAAATCAATTAACAAGCGCATCACGGCATCGAATGGTAAAAGGAGAGGATTAAAATTTAGCATTTTTAATGCCTAAAAAGCATGTTTTGAACTATGAAGCATAATTAGGAAGGAATCATAAAAACATTCAATTTATATGAATAAGTGTGAAAAACATTGATGAAACCCACCAATGTTATCATAGAATATTTCATTAATTCACATTATTTTTGTCATAATAGAGACTAAATTTCAAACTATGATATGGGATAAAGATTCAATGAAAAAGAAACCAAGATGATAAGCATAGGCTAGGAGAGATTTTCGGAGTTGGGTCTGGTTTGGTTGTCTAGGTCCATGTCCCAAGAAGATAGAGTGAGAGTTTTATTTCTATACTTAAATTATAGGATAAATATTTTATCTGGTCCCTGACCATTTTTCTGAGATATAATGCACCTTAATCATCCTTAAACCTTAATCAAGCCCTCACCCATTAAGAAAAGAGTGATGCTACGTGTACAAGTCTTTTCATAACCAAGTCCAACAAAATTAGTGCAATATCCAACGGAGAAAAAAAATGCGTGCATACATCACTACTCTTTCTTTTTCGCACTTTCTGTAGCACAAAAATTTTTGTTCGACAGCCCAAAACTTATTGATATAGTACACAAATTTTTGAAGCATAATAGACAAAATTTTGCAAATAACACAAACTGAATGATATAGTACACAAATTTTTATGCATAGCACACATATTTTTGTACATAGGACCCAAATATTTGCATGTAACACAAATTTTTGCTGCAAATATATTTATTAGTTAGGTGAGTCAATGTTCAGGGTATGTAATCCTCCAAAATTTCTATGCTACACATAAAAAAATCTATGCTATGCAACAAGATTTTTGTATTGTACACCAAAATTTATTTTTTGTACATATTTTATTAGTTAGGTGTCAATGTTTTGGGCATGTGGTCCTTATAAAATTTTTATGCTATATACTAAAATTTGTATGTTGTGCACCAAAATTTATGTTGTGCATCAAAATTTATGTGTCCTAGTTTTCTGAACATTTATAAAGAGAAGAAGAAGATGAAGACGATCAGGACGATGATAACGATAATAAAAGAGGATGAGGAGGGAACAAAGTTAAGAAGAAATTAAACAACAAAACAACAACATCAATAATAACAACAAGAAGAAGAATTAAGCAACAACAGTAATAACAACAACAATAATGACAACATCAATAATAACATCAACAAGAAGACAACGGTGGTGACAGGAACGATGACGACGATTGTTGTAGCAGTGGCGATGACAATGACATTCTGACAATAACGATAATAACAAAAGAGGAAAAGAGGTGTGACCATTAAAGGAGAGAGTGGCGCATGAATGGTTTTATTTTTAACAACTTGGTTAAACTTGGTTATTCAAAAAGTTTGGATACCTAGTATCTCTATTAAGAAAAATGGACCGATGAACTCCTGTTACTGGATGCAAAATGGTTGCCCACTAACGTGTTAGGTAACAATGTCAAGTGTCAAATCCAAATGGTTGCAGGGACTATAAACCCGCTCGCCACATCTTCTTCTTCTTCCTTCTCCTCTACCTCTCCCTCCTTTTGTTTCCTCTTCTTCAGACCCATGATCAATGGCTGCATTGACAAAATGAGACGAACAAGAAACTCTGCGCCTCAAGTTCCTAGCGGTGTCCAACTTCACTTCCTCCAGAGACCTCAATGCTGCCTTCAACTACGCTAAGGACGCCTACTGCCTTAATAAACCCCAATGTTGTGGTTTATCTTGTGCTTAATTTAGGGGATTTTATCAACTTTTCTCACATTTATGCAATGAAATAGCATGATTTTGTGAATTGCTCCTAATTTATGCTTAAGAGTAAAAACATGCTTTTTAGTCCCTAAAATTGCTAAGTTTAATTCACTTTAATTCCATTTGATGCCTTGATATGTTTGTTAAGTTGTTTCAGGATTAGAAAGAAAAGATTGGGTTGAAGGAATGAAGAAAAAGCATGCAAAAAGGGAGAATTCATGAAGAAATGTGGATTTGCTGAACTGAAGGCCATGCGGACGCGTCACCTCACGCGTTCGCGTGAGATGCAAATTCACCAGCGACGCGTACGCATCACCCCATGCATACGCGTGACCAGCTGCACGTGACCAACTTAAGGGCAATACGCTGGGGGCAATTTCTGAGCTCAAGGATGCCCAAATTCAACTCATTTCTGATGCTTTTGAACCCAAGGATGGCTAGGGATTGAAGGGGGAGAAGTCATAGAGTAGTTTTCATCATGTTGTAGGTTAGAATTCTAGAGAGAGAAGCTCTCTCTTTTCTCTAGAATTTAGGATAGTTTAGGTTAAAATTCTCTTAGATCCACTTTCAATTATTGTTCTTATTTCAATTCTCTTTACATATTATTGTTCTATTGTCTCAATCTTCTTAGTTTTCTTTGTTAATTTTCTTATTTTGCCATTTTTACTTTCACGAAATCTTGTTGGATTTAATTTTCCTTTAATGCAATTTCATGTTTCCATGTCCTTTTATGTTTATCGTTCCTCGTCATTAATATGTTTGCTCGCGGAAATTGTAGCCTCTCGGGAGAATTGATGACTGCATCAAAGATGCACTTGCTATTGCTAATACTAGTACATCGGATTCATTACTATTGTTGATTTCTTGCTCATGTTAGTTATGTGTTTCTTTAATTCTTGCATTTTGTGATGTTTGCTTTTATTGCACTCTAGGTGTTTGATAAAATATTTTCTCTAGTTTTTGAGTAGTGTTTTTTACTCTTGGCCTAGGCTAAGGGAATTGAATGACCTTGAGTCATTGGGTCTCATTGAATTGGTGATTTGAGAACCTTATGTGGTCAATTTGATAACCATTGACACTAGCCTACTACTAAGTCAATTAGTAGCTAGGTTAGGACTTATGGATTGATGCTAATCAAGCCATTTGACATACTTCAAGTATAGAAGTAGACTTAATGAGCTCGGTTCCTCATAATTGTCAATACATGGTTTGTAGAAAATGATGGTGATCTCAATTACCTATGTCTAGCCAAGAGTTCTCCCCTTTCTTTTATTAGTTCTTACTATTTACTTCTTGTTACTTATTTTTCTTGCCAATTATAAATCAAACCCCCTTATTCCTTCATAACCAATAATTCATCACTTTATTATAATTTCTTGTGAGACGACTCAAGGTTTGAATACTTCGGTTAATTTTCATTGGGGTTTGTACTTGTGACAACCAAACAATTTAAATTTGATGTGAGAGTTATTTGTTGGTTTGGAGCTATACTCACAACGAAGTAATTCTTTTCTATAAGAGAAATTCTAGACCGACAATAATTCACTCATCATGCCTCGCCTCAAATCTTACAGTGTCACTAAGATCCTTGCCACTCTCACCATTCTCTGTGTCGCCATTGCAAATAAATCCTGTTTTCTCGACTGGTTTTGTGTGGGAGTGGGTTGGGTGGTTCATCTTCTTCATCAAGCGTGTCAATGGCGGAGGAGGAGGAAGTTGTATTGAGTTGGGTGAGTATGGTTTGGAGCATGAGATAGAGAAGCTGAGAAGGGACAGTCGATGGTTCAAAATTTCTTCTCGGTAAAAGAGAAATAACCTCGTTGCAAGTATAGTTCCAAATTGATAAGTAACACTCAATCAAAGTTTAATTTGTTTGTCATGAGTGCAAACTAATGGAGGATTTTATGTCGGTAAAGAATTTCACAAAAAATAGTTGCGTTGCAAGTATAGTTCTAAACCAACAATGAATCCTCACATCAAAGTTTAATATGGTTGTCACTAGTTCAACCCCAATAAAATAACCGTTAGTATTAATCCCAGGTCGTTCTCCCTAAGAATTACAATGAAGTGCTTTATTATTGGCTATGAAGGAATGCTTTGGGGTTTTTGTAATAAGGAACAAGAAATGTCAATAGCAAAAGAAATAAGCTAATAACTAAGAAAGCTCTTGGCAAGGAATGAGAACTAGAAGTTCTATCCTCATTATCATCATCAATTGTGACAAGAATTATCCATTGCTCCCACTTAGTTAACCTTTAACTATGAAGGAAAGTCAAGTGGATACAATCAACTTGAGTCCATAAGTCCTAGTCAAATCATAGTGAAAGACTAGCTTTAGTGGCACTCAAGTCAACTAGCAACTTCCAATTATCAATCAACAAAAAAGTTTGATAACTCAAGATTCTCTAATTACTCAACACATGCAAAGAGGAGAAAAATCTACTCTAAAACCCAACCAAGCAATTTATCAAACACTTGGAAGGCAGAAAAGGAAAGTAAGATAAAATTGCAAGAAATGTAAATCTTCAACTACTCAAGCAAGGAAATAACAACAAATTAATTAAACAAGAGGAAACAAAAAACATAAATTGCATTAAATGGAAATTAAAGGAAACAAAAGTGCATGAACATAAAAAATGACTAGAATAAGAAATTAACAAAAGGAACTAAAAGAGTAAAAATGTAGCAACAAGAAATTGAAAGGAAAAGTAGATGAAAACAAGAACTAAAACCTAGATCTAAGAAGAGATTTGAATCTAATCTAACCTAATTCTACAGAGAAGAAAGAGCTTCTCTTTCTAGAATTCTAACCTAAGACATGGTGAAACTAAACTATGACTACTTTCCCTCCATTCCCTTGCAATCCTTGGGTTCAAAAGCATCAGAAATGAGTTGGATTTGGGCCTCCTTGAGCTCAGAAATTGCCCCCAGTGTATTGCCTTTAGTAAGGTCACGTGTATGCATGGGTCACACGTACGCATCGTTGGCAAATTTCCTGGTCACGCGTGTGCATGGGGTGATGCGTGCGCGTGGCCTTCAGTTCAGCAAATCCTCATTTCTTCATGAATTCTCTATTTTTGCATGCTTTTTCTTCATTCCTTCAACCCAATCTTTGTCTTCTAATACAAAGTGACTTAAAATTATCCATTTTAGGGCCTAAAAAGCATGTTTATACTCTTAAGCACAAATTAGGAGAAATTCACAAAACCATGCTATTTCATTGAATAAATATGAGAAAAGCTGATAAAATCTCCCAAATTAAGCACAAGATAAACCACAAAATTGGGGTTTATTGATGAGCGGATAATTTGTACGCTTTTTGGCATTGTTTTTAGTATGTTTTTAGTCTGATCTAGTTAGTTTTTAGTATATTTTTATTAGTTTTTAGTTAAAATTCACTTTTCTGGACTTCACTATGAGATTGTGTGTTTTTCTGTGATTTCAGGTATTTTCTGGCTGAAATTGAGGGACCTGAGCAAAAATCTGATTCAGAGACTAAAAAGGACTGCAGATGCTGTTGGATTCTGACCTCCCTGCACTCGAAGTGGATTTTATGGAGCTACAGAAGCTCAATTGGCGCGCTCTCAACGGCGTTGGAAAGTAGACATCCTTGGCTTTCCAGAAATATATGATAGTTCATACTTTGCCCAAGATTTGATGGCCCAAACCGGCGTTCAAAGTCACCCTCAGAAATCCCAGCGTTAAACGTTGGAACTGGCACCAAAATGGGAGTTAAACGCCCAAACTAGCATAAAGAGCTGGCGTTTAACTCCAAGAGAAGTCTCTGCACGAAAATGCTTCATTGCTCAGCCCAAGCACACACCTAGTGGGCCCGGAAGTGGATTTTTATGTCATTTACTCATCTCTGTAAACCCTAGGCTACTAGTTTTCTATAAGTAGGACCTTTTACTATTGTATT
>NC_029777.3:27497554-27497923 GCF_000817695.3 Arachis duranensis
AGAATCCGGAAGGTCTAACCTTGTCTGTGGTATTCTGAGTAGGATTCAATGATTGAATGACTGTGACGTGCTTCAAACTCCTAACAGGCTGGACGTTAGTGACAGACGCAAAAGAATCACTGGATTCTATTCCAGCCTGACCGAGAACCGACAGATGATTAGCCATGTTGTGACAGAGCATAGGAACATTTTCACTGAGAGGATGGGAGGTAGCCACTGACAACGGTGAAACCCTTACAGAAGCTTGCCATGGAAAGGAGTAAGAAGGATTGGATGAAGACAGTAGGAAAGCAGAGAGACGGAAGGGAAGGCATCTTCATGCGCTTATCTGAAATTCCTACCAATGAATTACATAAGTATCTCTATCTT
>NC_029777.3:27498944-27499668 GCF_000817695.3 Arachis duranensis
TTTTGGGCGTTAAACGCCAGAATGTGCACCATTCTGGGCGTTTAACGCCAGGATGGCTAAAGGGGGAAGATTTTGTTTTCAAATCAGATTTTTTTTCAAGTTTTCAAAGTTTTTCAAAATCAAATCTTTTTCAAATCAATTTTTCAATCAAATCTTTTTCAAAATCAATTTCTTTCCATTTTCAAAGATACTTACTATCAATTAATGATTTGATTCAACATTTCAAGTATGTTGCCTTTTCTGTTGAGAAAGGTTTAATGTTTGAATCATATCTTTTCTTGTTAGTCAAGTTTCTAATTTTCAAAATCAAATCTTTTTAAAATGTTGTTTTTCAAATCATATCTTCTCAACCACATTTTTTAAAAAAACCAATCATATCTTCTTAACCACATCTTTTTCAAAATAGTTTTCAATCAAATCTTTTTGATTTCTAATTTCAAAATCTTTTTCAAAAATCACTTGATCTCTTTCCCATTTTCATTTTCGAAAATCAAGTAGTGTTTTAAAAATGTTTTCAAAATCTTTTACTTAATTTTCGAAAATTACTTCCCTTCTTCTCATATCCTTCTATTTATGGACTAACACTATCCCTTAATGCAAAATTCGAACTCCATCTTCTTTGATAAGTTCGAATTTTCTACTTCTGTCTTCTACTTTTTTTTCCTCTGACACCTAAAGGAATCTCTATACTGTGACATAGAGGATTCCACATTTTCTTGTTCCC
>NC_029777.3:27499673-27500154 GCF_000817695.3 Arachis duranensis
TAGAGGATTCCACATTTTCTTGTTCTCTTCTCTTTCTTATGAGCAGGAGCAAAGACAAAGGCATTCTTGTTGAGGCTGATCCTGAACCTGAAAGGACCTTGAAGAGAAAGCTAAGAGAAGCCAAAGCACAACTCTCTTTAGAGGACCTGACCGAATTCTTCAAAGAAAAAGAACACATGGCAGCCGAAAACAACAATGACAACAATGCAAGGAAGGTGCTGGGGGACTTCACTGCACCTACTCCCGATTTCTATGGGAGAAGCATCTCTATCCCTGCCATTAGAGCAAACGACTTTGAGCTTAAGCCTCAATTAGTTTCTCTAATGCAACAGAATTGCAAGTTCCATGGACTTCCATTGGAAGATCCTCATCAGTTTTTAGCTGAATTCTTGCAAATCTGTGACACTGTTAAGACTAATGGGGTTGACCCTGAGGTCTACAGACTTATGCTATTCCCTTTTGCTGTAAGAGACAGAGCTAG
>NC_029777.3:27500341-27501271 GCF_000817695.3 Arachis duranensis
GAATCCCTCTATGAAGCTTGGGAAAGATACAAACAATTAATCAGAAAGTGTCCTTCTGATATGCTTTCTGAATGGAGCATCATAGGTATTTTCTATGATGGTCTCTCTGAACTGTCCAAGATGTCTTTGGATAGCTCTGCTGGAGGATCTCTTCATCTGAAGAAGACACCTACAGAAGCTCAAGAGTTGATTGAAATGGTTGCAAATAACCAATTCATGTACACTTCTGAAAGAAATCCTGTGAACAATGGGACTAGTCAGAAGAAAGGAGTTCTTGAGATTGACACTCTGAATGCCATAGTGGCTCAGAACAAAATATTGACTCAACAAGTCAATATGATTTCTCAAAGTCTGTCTGGAATGCAAAATGGACCAAGCAGTACTAAAGAAGCTTCATCTGAGGAAGAAGCCGATGATCCTGAGAACCCTTCAATGGAAGAGGTGAATTACATGGGAGAACCCTATGGAAACACCTATAATCCTTCATGGAGACCTTTGGCAAGACCTATAATCCTTCATGGAAAAATCATCCAAATTTTTTATGGAAGGATCAACAGAGACCCCAACAAGGTTTCAACAACAATAATGGTGGAAGAAACAGGTTTAGCAATGGCAAGCCTTTTCCATCATCTTCTCAGCAACAGACAGAGAATTCTAAGCAGAATTCCTCTGACTTAGCAACTATAGTCTTTGATCTAATCAAAACCACTCAAAGTTTCATAACTGAAACAAGGTCCTCCATTAGAAACTTGGAGGCACAAGTGGGTCAGCTAAATAAGAAAGTTACTGAACTCCCTCCTAGTACTCTTCCAAGCAATACAGAAGAAAATCCAAAAGGAGAGAGCAAAGCCATCAACATGGCCGAATTTTGGGAGGAAGAAGAGGCAGTGAACGCCACTGAGGAAGGCCTCACTGGGCGTCCACTGGCCT
>NC_029777.3:27501750-27502163 GCF_000817695.3 Arachis duranensis
GATCCTGGGAAGTTTTCTATACCTTGTACCATAGGCACCATGACCTTCAAGAAGGCCTTGTGTGACTTAGGGTCAAGTGTAAACCTCATGCCTCTCTCTGTAATGGAGAAGTTAGGGATCTGAGGTACAAGCTGCAAAAAAATCTCACTAGAGATGGCAGACAACTCAAGAAAACAAGCCCATGGACTTGTAGAGGATGTTCTGGTTAAAGTTGAAGACCATTACATCCCTACTAATTTCATAGTCCTAGAGACTGGGAAGTGCATGGATGAATCCATCATCCTTGGCAGACCCTTCCTAGCCACAGCAAAGGCTGTGATTAATGTTGATAGAGGAGAATTGATCATTCAAGTGAATGAAGAATCCTTGGTGTTTAAGGCCCAAGGATATCCCTCTGTCATCATGGAGAGGAA
>NC_029777.3:27502173-27502864 GCF_000817695.3 Arachis duranensis
ACATGAAGAGCTTCTCTCAAAAACAGAGCCCCCACAGTCAAACTCTAAGTTTGGTGTTGGGAGGCCACAACCAAACTCTAAGTTTGGTGTTGAACCCCCACATTCAAACTCTAAGTTTGGTGTTGGAAGGTTCCAACATAGCTCTGAGCATTTCTGAGGCTCCATGAGAGTCCTCTGTCAAGCTAATGACATAAAAGAAGCGCTTGTTGGGAGGCAACCCAATGTTTTATAATTAACTATTTTCCTTTATCATTTTATGTTTTTTTTTTGTAGGTTGATGATCATGAGAAGTCACAAAATCAATGAAAAAAGCAAAAATAGAATGAAAAACAGGAAGAAAAATAGCACACCCTGGAGGACGCACCTACTGGCGTTTAAACGCCAGTGAGGTTAGCAGATGGGCGTTTAACGCCCAGTCTGGCACCATTCTGGGCGTTTAACGCCAGAAAGGGGCACCAGACTGGCGTTAAACTCCAGAAAAGGGCAAGAAGCTGGCGTTAAACGCCAGAAATGGGCACCAGCCTGGCGTTTAACGCCAGAATTGGCACAAAACGAGATTTTGCTTGCCATTTGGTGCAGGGATGACTTTTCCTTGACACCTCAGGATCTGTGGACCCCACAGGATCCCCACCTACCCCACCACCCTCTCTCTTCTTCACCAATCACCTCAACACCTCTTCCCCAAAAACCC
>NC_029777.3:27505464-27528574 GCF_000817695.3 Arachis duranensis
GGTGTGGAGCTCTGCTGTACCTCGAGTATTAATGCAATTACTATTGTTCTTCCATTCAATTCCGCTTGTTCTTTATCCAAGATATCACTTGTTCTTCAACTTGATGAATGTGATGATCTGTGACACTCATCATCATTCTCACCTATGAATGTGTGACTGACAACCACCTCCGTTCTACCTTTGATTGGGTGAATATCTCTTGGATTCCTGATTGCACGATACATGGTTGATCGTCTGACAACCGAGCCAACCATTCCGTGAGATCAGAGTCTTCGTGGTATAGGCTAGAACTGATGGCGGCATTCAAGAGAGAGACGGAAGGGAAGGCATCTTCATGCGCTTATCTGAAGTTCCTACCAATGAATTACATGAGTATCTCTATCTTTATCTTTATGTTTTATGCGTCTATCACTATATCCATTTGAGTTTGCCTGACTAAGATTTACAAGATGACCATAGCTTGCTTCATACTAACAATCTCCGTGGGATCGACCCTTACTCGCGTAAGGTTTATTACTTGGACGACCCAGTGCACTTGCTGGTTAGTTGTGCGAAGTTGTGTTAATGCCATGGTATTGAATACCAAGTTTTTGGGGTTCATGACCGGGGATTATGAGAGTTGTGAAAAGTATTGTTCACGATTTCGCGCACCATTTATCAAACCTCCCCACACTTAAACTAAGCATGTCCTCATGCTAAACTAAGAAAGACCAGAAAAGGGATATGAACATTTATTCATTGCAAATAAACTATATGCACCTATCTATATGAATGCAACTAAATGCAAAATGATTCTACCTACTTGGTTAAAAGTAAATCAATCTCCAAGACATATATGAATAAGTAGGGCTAAGGTCATATGACGATTCATGAATCCTACCAATTCAAATGTAAAAATTGAAGTATAAACAAACTTGCAAGAAGAAAGCTCATGAGAGCTGGGGACAAGGAATTGAGCATCAAACCCTCAGCGGAAGTGTATCCGTTCTAGTTGCTCAAGTGTATAGGGTTAATTTACTCAATTTTCTTCTAATCACGCTTTCCAAGATTTGTCTTTCATCTAATAATCAAAAATTATTCAATGCATGAATACATATATCATGAGGTCTTTTCATAGTTTGTAATGGGGCTAGGGTAAAGGTAGGGATGCATATGGTCAAGTGAGTTTGAAATTTGAATCTTTGATTAACCTAAGCTCTCACCAAACACATATAACAACCTATACAACTCTAATACAATACCTAGCTACCCATGATTCCCACTTTTTCACATACTCATGCATTCTCTTTAATCCACCTTCCATTTGCATTGTTATTACTACTTTGCTTTGGGGCATTTTTGTCCCTTTTTTATTGCTTTTCTTTTTCTATATATTTTTTTCTTATATATATATATATCATATTTTTTTCATAATAAAGTATATACAACCGTATCAATGCATATGGTTTTACATATTTAATGTATGAGTATGTACCCAAATCCCAATATCTTCAATAAATATACAAAAACACTCTTTTACCTCAACCAATGTTCCCAAGTTTCCCATTCTCAAATGATACACACCCTCACTAGCCTAAGCTAATCAAAGATCCAAATAAAGGACATTTATTGTTTTTCACTTAGGGGTAGCGATGTGCTAAAATTAAGAACAAAAGGGATTGAATAGGCTCAAAAGTGGCTAACAATGGTTGATGAATGGTAGGCTATTTGGGTAAGTGAGCTAAATAAAATGATGGCCTCAATCATATAAATGCATGTATACATAAAATAATGGACATATAGAATCAAACAAATTAAAGATTACAATCATAGAAATAGAATAATACACACAAGAATGGAAATAAGTTGTTATATGATGTAATCACACAATCAGGCTCAAAACTCACATGCTTGTGTTCTTAGCTCAAAAACCATATTCCAAAATAAATTCTTCAAGCAAGTTTAACACAATTTTTTTTCAAATTGCTAGGGTGCCCTAAAATAGTTTTCTTGGAAGGAAATCATCGCTCCAACCAAGTAGTTCTAACACAAAAAGAAGTGGTAAAATATGTACAAATTATAACTATCATGCAATCTATCATGCAATGTAACAACTACTAACAAAGAAGATTAAGAATTTGTGTTGAAAGAGGAAGTTGTTACCCATGGAGGTGATGGGTTGGAAATGGATTTCCAAACACAAAACTCACCGGCAAGTGTACCGGGTCACATCAAGTAGTAATAACTCACTTAGAGTGAGGTCGATCCCACAGGGATTGATGGATCAAGCAACTTTAGTGGGTGATTAGTTTAGTTAAGCTAACATTGGTGAGTGAGAATTGTTGCAGCAGAATGTAGATTTGCAGGAAATCTAAATTGCAGAATGTAAATAGCAGAATCTTAAAGAGCAAGAAATGTAAATTGTAGAAACTTAAATGACAAGAAATGTAAATTGCATCAAATGTAAAAGGGGCTGGGTGCTGGAAATTAAAGAGAGCAATGAAGCAAGCAATCAGGAAATTTAAAGTGCAGGAAAATTAAATTCAGATCACAGTAGCTCATATGTAAAGTGCAGAGGAACAAAAGTGAAGGAAAGTAAATTGGAAGCAATAAGAACAGAAATCAATGAGAGAAAAAGATCAAAATCAAGCACAATGTAAATTGAAATGTAAACTTACAGCAAAGGAAATTGTAGCAAAGGAATGTAGAAGTTGAAATTGCAGAATTGTAGAGATTGAAAGTGAAATTGCAGAAGAAGAGATGAAATGAAACTGAAAGCGAAACTTAGACTTGATCTTCAATTTATCAAAAAGGAAAACTAAAAGAGAGAGCTCTCTACTCCTACTCTTAATGCTCCCTATTGGAGCCAGCCTTTTTACAAAAATGAAAATGATGCCTTATATAGGCTTTACAAAGTGAAAAATAAAATTGAAAATAAATTACAATTAAAATCAAATTCCTAATCTAATTGATCCTTGTGTCTTTGAGTGATGTCAATTGGGCTTTGCTTGCTTTGGATTTGAAGAATAGTAGATCCAAAATGGCTTTTTAATTGAAATTGTGCCATGGTGCACCTCCTAGGGAACGGCTCAGTTGTGAAAGTTAACTGAGCACTCAATCCTTGCTTTTGGCCTTGCAATTTGTTGCGCAACATGCCTTCCTTAGTGCAGGCCCTGATAAAGCTCGGTTGATTAAGTGAACTGAGCGCTCCTTGCTTGTTGATGAGCCCCAGCTTCGAACCTTGGTGGAAGCATTGTAGAGTAAATTCTTTGTGAATTAATGGAAGGTGGTGCCTTGCCTTGAGTGGAAGGCCTCAAGTTCGAATCCTTGCTGAGCCATTTTGCTTATTTTCCTTGCAAGAAGTGTAGTGCTCCTTCCTTGCTTTCCTTGTGTCTCCCCCTTCGAATCTTGGTGAAGCCACTTTGGTCTATTTTTTGCTTGTTTTTGGTCCTTAAATATGCCTTTCACTTGTGCCTCAATTTCATGTCAAATATGGATTGCTATATATCATTATAAAGCTCTGAATGTCATCTTTCCAACGCAACTAGAAACACATCAATTGGACGTCTGTAGCTCAAGTTATGACCCTTTGAAGGAGGCATGGTCATGTTGTGAACGCCCAAGTTTAACTTTGCGAAAATTCTTGCTTCCATGCTGAATTTTTCACGATAAAGCTAAGTTCACTTAGTGAACTGAGCTTTGTGAGTGTTGATTGTCAAGCTTCCTTGATTTGGTCATGGGCCACGCTTTTTAAAGCATGGCCTAAGGCTCCAAAGTGTGCTCTAACTTCAAAGTGTGCCCCAAAACTCTTTTTTTCTCCTTTTTAGATTATTTTGTGCTTCTTTGCTTTTTTTTCTTTTTATTTCCTACCAAATTTATAAAATTAAAAGATCAATGAAATATACCATTGAAGCACAAAAGAATGCAATATTTGAGCACAAATCATAAATTTCTTGTATGAAAAAGCATAGAAAAACATGACATGATGACATGTCATTACAACACCAAACTTAAACCTTGCTTGTCCCCAAATAAGAAAAGAATCATGCAATAAAGATTTACAATCCAAGGTAGGAAGAATAGCAAGTTAATGTTCATGGTAAGCTAGTTTTCAATGCATGCTATAATCACAAAAGAAATGTAAATGATTGATGCTTCTATCTAGCTCAATTTATGAAATCTTTTCCTTATAATTCTTCCTTGAAACAAGCTTTTAATTTTCTTATTAGCTTCTCCTTTTGGGTGCTTTGCCCCATGATTTGATAACAAAGCTACGATTCTAAATGCTTTGTTTTTAAGTATTACCACTTGATACATAAGCACCACAAGCAAGCAAAATTAAGAATAACCATCAAGACATAGAGAAACAGAAACATTGTGATTGCAAGCATAAGAGGGTGTGCATGATATATTGCATAAAAATATAAGTGGCACACCAAACTTAGTGTGACACTTTCTCTTGGAATTGATGCAAGTATCTAGTAAAGATTAGAAGCAAATTTTGTTGCATAGCAACACCAAACTTAGAATGCAACCATATGTCAATTTATTTGAATTAAAACAAAACAAAAGAAACTATTATATGTTAAATACAATCACCAAGCAAAGAATCTGTCATGAATAAAGATTTCATGGTGAGATATTTAACAAAAACAGTTAGTGAGTGACGAGAGGACTTTTGCTAGTTTAGAATTTCATAAAAATAATAGCGTTGTAAGTATAGTTTCTAAACCAACAAAAAATTCTTTCGTACAAAAGTTTTGGTTGTCACTTAAGCAAACCCAATAAAATTTATAACCGAAGTATTTAAACCTCGGGTCGTCTTCTCAAGGAATTGCAAAGAGGTGTGTTTATTATTGGTTATGGAAAAAGGTATATTTTTGGGTTTTTGAAATAGAGAACAAGTAATTTAAATAGCAAGAAAAATAAATTAATAATTACGAAAATCTCTTGGCAAGGTATGAGAACTGGAAATCCTATCCTAGTTATCCTTATCAGGTGTGATGAGAATTGGATTTTTCTCCCACTTGGTCAACCTCTAACAATGAAGGTATGTTAAGTGGATAAATCAATTTGATTCCTCAAGTCCTAGTCAATTACTAAGAAAAGACTAGAGTTACGGGAATTCAAATCAATCAGCAAAGAATTCCAATTTTCAATCATCAGCTGAGTTTGATAACTCAAGAGTCTCTAATTACTCAACCAAAGCTAAGAGTGTAAAAAGCTAAATAAAAATCATATATCTGAAATAACTCAAATTGAATTAATAAAGATATCAAATGTAACATGGAAAAGTTCATAAATTAAATTGGGAAAATAAATAAAAGGAACATTGAACATGGAAATTGAGAAGTAGAAATCCTAATCCTAAAAGAAATCCTAAATCCTAAAACCTAAGAGAGAGGAGAGAACCTCTCTCTCTAAAAACTACATCTAAAAACCTAAAATTATGAATTATGAGCTTATGCTCAGTATTCCTAGAGTCTCTGCATGTTCTCTGGCTTTATTCTGTGTTTCTGGGCCGAAAACTGGGTCAAAAACGCGGCCCAAAATCGCTCCCAACGTGTTCTGTTAATTCTGCAGATCATCCACGCGTACACATCATCCACGCGTGCGCGTCATTCAGCGTTTTTCCTCGCTATGCGTCCGTGTCGTCCACATGTTCGCATCATCCGTGCAGATTTCAATCCATGCGTTCGTGTCAGGCACGCAAACCCGTCACTGTGATTTCTCCATTTCGCGCGGTTGTGCGAGCCATGCGTCCGCGTCGGTGTTTGCTGGTCATCTCCTTAGTTTCTTATGTTCCTTCCATTTTTGCAAGCTTCATCTCCATTCTCTAAGTCATTCCTACCCTATGAAACCTGAAACACTTAACACACGGATTCGAATGGTATAAGAAGTATTAAATTATGTAATTAAAAGATCTCTAGGAAGCAAGTTTTCAACCATAGAACAACTTTGGGAAGGAATTGTAATATCATGCAAATCATATGAATAAGTGGGCAAGAATTTGATAAAAACCACTCAATTAAACACAATATAAACCATAAAATAGTGGTTTATCAACCTCCCCACACTTAAACATTAGCATGTCCTCATGCTTAGCTTAAGGAGATAAAATAAATGAGTAGGAAAAAAGCAAGACTCATGCAATGCAACCTATGAATGTGAATGCAACTACATGCTAAGACGTCTCTATCTACTTGGTTAAAAGCAAACAAGTTCTCCAAGACAAATACAAAACAAATTCCACTAATTCAAATTATACAGTGAAAACAAGTAAACTTGTAAGAAGATAGTTCATGAAAACAGGGAACATAGAATCAAGCACTGAACCCTTACTGGTAGTGTATATCACTCTAACTCTCAAGTGTCTAGGGTCAATCACTCTACTATTCTCTAATCATGCTTTCTAAACTTTGTTCTTCATCTAACCAATCAACAAATATTTAGTATACCAATGCGAACATCATGAGGTCTTTTCAGGGTTGTAATGGGGCTAAGGTAAGGGTGAGGATATATGTATGGCCAAGTGAGCTATAATATGAATCTTTGACTAACCTAAGCTTTCACCTAACACACACACATACTCTATGTAATTCTAAAAATCACACCTAGCTACCCATAATTCCCACTTTTGTATCACATACTCATGTACCAAATTTTTTATATTTCTTTATCACATGTGCATTGATCTTTCTATTAAAGCTTAACATTGGGGTATTTTTGTCCCCTTATTTATTTACTTATTTATTGAATATTTTTGGATTTTTTTTTGTAGAGAAATAAACCTAACTTATCAATGCACATGGATTTTCCATTATTTAATTATTTTGTTTTTTCATGAGTAGGTTCCCAAGTTCCCAATATTCAAATAAATTAGAAACATGATACATTTCCTTATTAACCTATGTTCCCATAGTTTTCCCACACTTAGTTGATGCACAACCTCTATCTTAAGCTAACCAAAGATTCAATTGAGATATTTAATTTGTTTTTCTGCTTAAGGCTAGTGATGTGGTAAAATATTAAACAAATAGGGATAAAAGGCTCAAGGTGGCTAACAAAGGTGATTGAAAGGGTAGGCTTTTTGGGGATAAGTGAGCTAATAATCAAATGATGGCCTCAATCATATGCAAGCATCTAAATACACTAAATAGTGGACATATAGAATTGAACAAAGTAAAGATTGCAATTATAGAGAAGAAAACACACAAGAATAAAATATTTATGGTTAAATAATGTAACCATATAAATAAGCTCAAAATCTCACAGGTTGTGTGTTCTTTTGCTCAAAAAACCATGTTCCAAATACAACTTCAAACAAATTTAACACATAGAAAATTTTAATTTTTAATTAAATTAGTAAAAATTTTCAAAAATAGGGTCCTAGAAAGAAACTTATTATTTTTCAACCAAGTAGTACTTAAATGCAAACAATCAACTACATATGCAATCTATTAAGCAATGCAACAATGAACTAATAAAGAAAATAAGACATTGGTGTTGAGAAGAGAATAACTAACCCATGGAGATCGATATCGACCTCCCCACACTTAAAGATTGCATCGTCCTTGGTGCATGCGAAGATGTGTAGGTGGACGGGCTACTACAACTGATGCTTTTCTCTAGAGATTGTGCAGATGGACTTGTCTGTTGCCCCTTTGAGAAGCTTTCCCTTTTCCTTCTTCGGTGGCCATCCTGAAAGAAGAGAAAAAGGAAGAACGGTAACCCAAAAACAAAGATAGAAAACAAATAAAATTATGAGTGGGTAATGCCAAATAATAAGGGTCTCAATTAAATGGTAGCTACAACATGCAAGCGAGGAAACACTATAAGCACATGGCATATCAATGGTGCAGACATTGCAACAAAGGGGAAGAGATAATGGGTAATGAAAAATAATATAAATTCATGTCAATGCAAAAGGAGTATAAGTAACAAAAAAGATTAGCATTGACTTAAATAATATTACCCAACAGTATAAAACAAGTCACTAAGCACCAAAATAATACCAGAAAAGATACAACAGTTGAATAAGAACATTTAACACCAATGGTAGATTAATAAATTTAGAAAAAAAAATAAAAATATGCACAAAATTAAAATGCAATGAATGAAAGTATGTAAATAAATTAAGTAAAATAGAATGAGAGATAATAAGAATGAGAAGTGAAAGAAAGGAAGAAGAAGTAAGGAAGAGAGGAGGAAGGAAAAATTAGGATTGGTGAGGAAAAGATAAGATTTCTGGCGCTGATTTGGAAAAGCTGTGCGGCGAAGGCCATGCGGATGCGTGAAGCACACGTTCGCGTGAGTTGCAAAATTTTCTGATCACACGTACGCGTGGGGCACGTGTACGCGTGACTTGATTTGTGCCATTGGTGTGAGAGCAGCCTCGCGTTCGCCAAACTTTTTGTTTCGTTTGCAAATTGCCAAAATTTAGGGTGACGCGTGCGCGTGGGTGACGCGTACGCGTGGATGGCCTTTCTTCCAAATTGACGCAGACGCGTGAGGTACGCGTTCGCGTGGTGGGGCTTGTGCTTCAAGCATGGTTCCAGCCTTATTCCAGCCTAACATTCTGGCATACACCCTTTTTACGTCGATTTTTTTGGGCACGCGTTCGCGTGCGTGACGCGGACGGGTGGAAGGCTTATTTTCCAATTGACGCGGCCGCGTGAGTGACGTGGTCGCGTGGGCATCTTTGTGCCTGAGGCACGCCTCCAGCCACGCTTTCGTTGACTTTCTGTTCAATTATCTTTTCTTCAGAACACACCTATGACGTGGATGTGTTAGCGACGCGGTCGCGTGCTTTCCCCTTTTTTTCTTATGCAGGATGTAAAATGCAGTGCTAATGTGGATGTTATGAATAATTCCAGGTTCAATGAAATAAAATAAAACTCAAAAACAAACAAAACTAAATAAAATTATAATTGAAAAAGGAATGATCATACCATGGTGGGTTGTCTCCCACCTAGAACTTTTAGTTAAAGTCCTTAATTTGGACATTTAGTGAGCTCCTTGTCATGGTGGCTTGTGCTTGAACTCATCCCGAAACTGCCACCAATGCTTGGACTTCAATAAGCTCTGTCTATTCCATGTAAAATTTCCAAGCCTTGATGGAGTTCTTCACAAGTTTTGAGCTCCCAAAGTTGATCTTCTTGTATGCCGGGATCCCAAATCTTGATTTTACACCCGTCTTCAAGTTCATCATCATGGTTCCATCCGGGTGGCAAGCACTTTGAATTCTCTATGGAGTACCAAACTTTTCTTTTAGATCTAACCAAATTATCAACAGTTGAGTCCTTATATCTGACTCTTGAAATATCAACCTTGATGAGCCTTGATTTGCAACTCCAAGCACTGAATAGTCTCCTCTTATGCTTTATTCCCCAAAGCTTCCTGAGTTGGCCGTCTGTTTCAAGAATACCGTACTCAAGTGGGATAGGAACGAACAGAGATAAGTTTTACCCACTCAAGTGAAAGAGTTGACGGCAACCTAGGTGGAGAAGTTTCCAACATTCTTGACAAAGCATACTCAACTCCCGTCCGCCCTTTTCTAAGGATTTTTGCTTCCACATCATTCTCAAACTCAATTAGAGAAGAGTCTTCATATTCAAGAAGTTCAATTGCGAATGTAGTTTTATTACTGGGAGGACATGATGCATGATTCTCATTACCAAGGGAACTTACTTCTTGATTTATCCCATCCAAGTCTTCATAAGGAATATGCCATGGAGGTTGTACACTGCCCTTCTTGACATCAATTTCAATCTTATTGGAGGGGTGCTCTACAATTCTAGATTCCCATGGAGGTTCAGCATCTCCTAAATCTTCAACCACTTCTTCCTCTGCAACCATTATGGCTTCCTCCACTTGTTCCAATACAAAGCCATGTTTCTCATTATCCACCAAAGTTTCTGGTGTCTCCTTCATGCTACGCTCTGCTTTTGATTCTCCACATATAGCCCTGGGAGTACTTTGAGTGTTCAAATGTTGGGAAGCTAATCAGTTTACTACCTCGATCAAGGCAGTCGCGAATTCTAGTACTCCCCATTTCATCTCTCTTTGCCCTTTCAAAAGAACACCAATAGTGTCATGCATCGAAGGTTGAGGTGGATGTGAGGGCACATTATTTGGGAGGAAGGGTTCATGATAAAAGGGTGGTTCATCATAAGAATGTGGTGGTTTATCACTCTCCATCTTTTCCACCTATTGCACAGCACGCTTCAATTCCTTGTTCTCAATTTGAGATTCTTTATCCATGAAAGATTCGGGTGCTATTCGGTTTACTGCTTGATCCAATTGACGCAGGGTTGCTTGAAATTGACCCATTATTTCCTTGAGACGATCCATTGACTCTTGTTCTACTTGGATATCATAAGTAGGATCATAAGGCTCTTGGATTGATGGATATGGGTGTGGTGTATATGGAGGTGGTGGTCCTTGGGAGTAACTCGGTTGGAATTAGGGTGGATCTATGTATGGTTCATATGGCTCATAGGGTGGTTGATATGGTGGATAAGGGTTAGGATAAGATGAGGGTGTTTGGTAGTAGGGGGCTTGTGAGTATGGTGGTTCGAAGGTGTGTTGGGAAGGTGATTCATAAGCATATAGTGGGGCTTGCTGGTAATTACAAGGGGGTCTACCATATTCATCATCTTGGTATGCTCCCTGGAATGGCTCTTGACCATAGTAATTTGGTGGAGGTTGCTTGTCACGAAGAGTTCCACCATAACTATTGTCTTGGCATGCATTGTAGAATGGTCGTTGTCCATGGTATCTTGGAAGGTGTTGTTGCCGAAAGGGTTGATAAGATCCTCGTGGCACCGTCCATCTCTGATTGTTTTGACCTTGATGCATGCTCCTGTTATAGCTTCCATTCCTTTCAACAACATTAGAACCAAACTCAAAGCGATAGGGGTGAGAACTCATAGTAGCTAATAAAAATTAAAAACAAAAATAAATAAATAAATAAGCAAAAACAAATATTTACAATAACCAATAATAAGGCACACGTTTGCAATTCCCCGGCAACGACGCCATTTTGACGAGAGGACTTTTGCTAGTTTAGAATTTCATAAAAATAATCGCATTGTAAGTATAGTTTCTAAACCAACAGAAAATCCTTTCGTACAAAAGTTTTGGTTGTCACTTAAGCAAACCCAATAAAATTTATAACTGAAGTATTTAAACCTTGGGTCGTCTTCTCAAGGAATTGCAGGGAGGTGTGTTTATTATTGGTTATGGAAAAATGTATATTTTTTGGTTTTTGAAATAGAGAACAAGTAATTTAAATAGCAAGAAAAATAAATTAATAATTACGAAAATCTCTTGGCAAGGTATGAGAACTGGAAATCCTATCCTAGTTATCCTTATCAGGTGTGATGAGAATTGGATTTTGCTCCCACTTGGTCAACCTCTAACTATGAAGGTATATTAAGTAGATAAATCAATTTGATTCCTCAAGTCCTAGTCAATTCCTAAGAAAAGACCAGAGTTAGGGGAATTCAAATCAATCAGCAAAGAATTCCAATTTTCAATCATCAGCTGAGTTTGATAACTCAAGAGTCTCTAATTACTCAACCAAAGCTAAAAGTGTAAAAAGCTAAATAAAAAATCATATACCTGAAATACCTCAAATTGAAATAATAAAGATATCAAATGTAACATGGAAAAGTTCATAAATTAAATTGGGAAAATAAATAAAAGGAACATTAAACCTGGAAATTGAAAAGTAGAAATCCTAATCCTAAAAGAAATCCTAAATCCTAAAACATAAGAGAGAGGAGAGAACCTCTCTCTAAAAACTACATCTAAAAACCTAAAATTATGAATTATGAGCTTATGCTCAGTATTCCTTGAGTCTCTGCATGTTCCCTGGCTTTATTCTGTGTTTCTGGGCCGAAAACTGGGTCAAAACACGGCCCGAAATCGCTCCCAGCGTGTTCTGTTAATTCTACAGATCGCGCGTGTCACGCGTACACGTCGTCCACGCGTGCGTGTCATTCAGCGTTTTTCCTCGCTACGCGTACGCGTCGTCCACGCGTTCGCGTCATCCGTGCAGATTTCAATCCATGCGTTCGCGTCAGGCACGCGAACGCGTCACTACGATTTCTCCATTTTGTGCGGTCACGCGAGCCATGAGTCCGCGTCGGTGTTTGCTAGTCATCTCCTTAGTTTCTTGTGTTCCTTCCATTTTTGCAAGCTTCCTCTCCATTCTCTAAGCCATTCCTGCCCTATGAAACCGGAAACACTTAACACACGGATCATGGCATTGAATGGTATAAAGGAGAATTAAAATATGTAATTAAAAGATCTCTAAGAAGCAAGTTATCAACCATAGAACAACTTTGGGAAGGAATTATAATATCATGTAAATCATATGAATAAGTGGGCAAGAATTTGATAAAAACCACTAAATTAAACACAATATAAACCATAAAATAGTGGTTTATCAGGGAGCAAACTAACATAAAGCATAAAAACAAAGAACTGACTAAAGTAAAGAGGAACAAAATCAAACCAAGAGAAAGACAAAACTACAGAGGCATTTTGATTATGCAGACAAGTGATGTTGCTGAATAAATTGCATAGAAGATAAGTGGCACACCAAACTTAGAATCTTAGTGTGACACTTTCAATTCAGATTTGATGCACTTATCCATAGAGATTGACAACAGATTGTTGCAGGGAAACACCAAACTTAGAATATAATCATATGCCAATTTATTGAAATTTAAACAAAGCAAACATAGAAAGTAAACAAAGCAAAGAAATGCTACCTACGGTTGATATGTTCTTCACTTTTTTCCTCTTTTTCCATTTTGTTAAAAGGAATGATCTCAAGGGGGGAGAAGATTCAGCTATTGTCTCTTGTCTTGGCCTCTCCTCAGCAAGCTTCCTTTTGTAAATAGCTTAATTGAGCTTGCTTGCTAGATTAGGGACAGAATTGGTGCTCTTGCTAGTTGCCTTCACTTCTTTAGATTCAAGACTTGGTTACTGTGTGATTATTGGAGTTCTGTCTTCATCAAGAGTTCCTTGCAATGGTGGTTCAATGAGCCCTTCCTCTATGCACTTATCTGCTTCCATTGAGTGTGATCTCTCTTAAGTGTCTTCCTCCATTTCTTCTTTATGACTTTCCATTAAATCCTTTGGAGGTGAATCTTCATGCTCCATTGTCACTTCACTCAACCTCTGTGGATATGAAAATCTAAGCTCATATACTTCTACCACTTCATTCTTCATTAAAAGTTTGCTTGACACAGGGACCTCTTCATCTTGCTTCTCCACTTCCTCCTTCTCATTTAGCATTTGATTTAGCAACACTTCCATATTTTTGAGGGAGTTCTCTTGTTCTTTCGATGATCTTTGTGCTTCCTTTTCATATCTTTCAAGCATGATTTCAAGCCTTGAGAGGCTCTGGTTCATAGAAGTTTGTGTGGACTGTGAGTCTTGGAAGAGATTTTGTGTCAAGGGATAGTTAAGTGATGAAGAATTTTCAGATGAAAAACTGGGAGGTGAGGTTTGATAGCTTTCCATGAATGAATTGAAGTTTTGCGCAAGTGATGAAGGCTTTTGATAAGTGGAATATGGGCTCTCAAATGCTTTCTGGGTTTGCTCCTCCCAGGCACAACTTGAAGAATTATTAAAATCATCATAGTATGGACAATCTTGTGGTCCTTGGGAGGAATCTTGCATGAATTTATTGAAAGCGTAATCAAAAGATGATGTCTCTTGATGAAGAGCATTTGAAGCATTAAGATTTCTTTCCCAGCCATAATTTGTGTCAGTGTCATAACAGCATGGTTCACTTTGTGGCTCTGGGAGGAAATTTATTTCTCTTGATTGTTCACACTCTTGTTGATATGCACAGAGACCATGAGGATAATGATATAAGTCATTTTGTGGTTCTGGATCATATCTCATGTGAATTGCTTCATCATCTATCATTTCTTGGTGATACTCCCAGCCACCATTAGAATAATAACTTGCTTCATTTTGTGGTGGAGGAAAATATCCCATATGATTCTCTTGCTCATCTTGTGTCTCTGGAGCAAATCTCCATGGATTGAAGTGCTCAGAATTTGTATTTTATTGGTGATATTCCTAGCTACCATTAGAGATTGGTGATGTGGGTAATATCCCATAAAATGTGTTTGATCATAAGATGAGTTGAACTCCATTTAAGTTTTGTAAAACACAACACCAATGAAATTTGAAATTCATATCTCAGAGAAGAATTTCTTAGCGAGGTAATAACTTAAACACCTTGGTATCAGCTTAAAACAGAGAACAAAAATAAAGAAAAATGCTTAATCTAGACTTCTCACCCACTTAATCATTGTTGATCTAAATCAATCCCCGACAACGGCACCAAAAACTTGATGGGTTGGAAACGGATTTCAAAACATAAAACTCACCGGCAAGTGTACCGGGTCGCATCAAGTAGTAATAACTCACTTAGAGTGAGGTCGATCCCACAGAGATTGATGGATCAAGCAACTTTAGTGGGTGATTAGTTTAGTTAAGCTAACATTGGTGAATGAGAATTGTTACAGCAGAATGTAGATTTGCAGGAAATCTAAATTGTAGAATGTAAATAGCAGAATCTTAAAGAGCAAGAAATGTAAATTACAGAAACTTAAATGACAAGAAATGTAAATTGCATCAAATGTAAAAGGGGCTGGGTGCTGGAAATTAAAAAGAGCAATAAAGCAAGCAATCAGGAAATTTAAAGAGTAGAAAAATTAAATTCAGATCACAGTAGCTCATATGTAAAGTGCAGAGGAAAAAAAGTGCAGGAAAGTAAATTGGGAGCAATGAGAACAGAAAGCAATGAGAGCAAAAGATCAAAATCAAGCTCAATGTAAATTGAATTGTAAACTTGCAGTAAAGGAAATTGTAGCAAAGGAATGTAGAAGTTGAAATTACAGAATTGTAGAGATTGAAAGTGAAATTGCAGACGAAGAGATGAAATGAAACTGAAAGCAAAACTTATATTTGATCTTCAATTCATCAAAAAGGAAAACTAAAAGAGAGAGCTCCTACTCCTACTCCTAATTCTCCCTATTGGAGCCAGCCCTTTTACAAAAATGAAAATGATGCCTTATATAGGCTTTACAAAGTGAAAAATGAAATTGAAAACAAATTATAATTAAAATCAAATTACTAATCTAATTGATCCTTGTGCCTTTGAGTGATGTCAATTGGGCTTTGCTTGCTTTGGATTTGAAGAAGAGTGGATCCAAAATGGCTTTTTAATTGAAATTGTGCCATGGTGCACTTCCCAGGGAACGGCTCAGTTGTGAAAGTTAACTGAGCACTCAATCCTTGCTTCTAGCCTTGCAATTTGTTGCGCAACAAGCCTTCCTTGGTGCAGGCCCGATAAAGCTCGGTTGATTAAGTGAACTGAGAGCTCCTTGATTGTTGATGAGCCCCAGCTTCGAACCTTGGTGGAAGCATTGTGCATTAAATTCTTTGTGAATTAATAGAAAGTGGCGCCTTGCCTTGAGTGGAAGGCCTCAAGTTCAAATCCTTGCTGAGCCATTTTGCTTATTTTCCTTGAAAGAAGTGTAGCACTCCTTCCTTGCTTTCCTTGTGTCTCCTCCTTCGAATCTTGGTGAAGCCACTTTGGTCTATTTTTGCTTGTTTTTGGTTCTTAAAGATGCCTTTTACTTATGCCTCAATTTCATGCCAAATATGGATTTCTATATATCGTTGGAAAGCTCTGAATGTCAGCTTTCCAATGCAACTGAAAACACATCAATTGGGCATTTGTAGCTCAAGTTATGGCCCTTTGAAGAAGCCATGGTCATGCTGTGAACGCCCAAGTTTAACATAGCGAAAGTTCTTGCTTCCATGCTAAATTTTTCACGATTGTGAGTGCTTTGTGAGTGCTGATTGTCAAGCTTCCTTGATTTGGTCATGGTCCACGCTTTTAAAAGTGTGGCCTAAGGCTCCAAAGTGTGCTCCAACTTCAAAGTGTGCTCCAAAACTCTTTTTTTTCTCCTTTTTAGCTTATTTTGTGCTTCTTTGTTTCTTTTTCTTCTTATTTCCTACCAAATTTATAAAATTAAAAGATCAAGAAAATATACCATTTAAGCATAAAAGAATGCAATATTTGAGCACAAATCATAAATTTATTGTATGAAAAAGCATAGAAAAACATAACATGATGACATGTCATCAGGAGGTCGGTTGGACGACCTCCCCACACTTAAAAATTTGCATCGTCCTCAGTGCATGCAAAGAAAAGCAAGGCGGACGGGTTGCTACAAATGATGAGTTTCTTTAAAAGGTTGTGCGGAGGAAGTTGTTTGTTGCCCCATTTTGAAGCTTTTCCTTTCCTTCTTGGTGGCTAACCTAAGAGGAGAGAAAAAGAAAGAAGAATAAGCCCATAACAAATATATCAAAGTAAATAGAACATAGGTGGGGGCTAATGCCAAATAAGAGTAAGGTTCTCAACTACATGGTAGCTACAGCATGTGAGTGAGAAAACAATATAAGCTAAGGCAAATCACTACACTTGATGCAAGAGTAAAATCAAAGCATAAGTAAATGACATAAAGAGCATGTTGAGCATCAAGTTCAAACGAGAAAGAGTGGGTCATGAAAGACAATATGAGTTCATATCAATGCACAAAGGATGCAAGAGTCATCAAAGATTAAGCATTGACCTAAAAATTTCATCACCCAACAATACCAAACAAGTTAAGAAGCACCAAAATAATCCAAGAAATTCACAACAATTGAGTTGGAGAATTCAACACCAATGTTAAAATAAGAAACTTAGAAAAAAATAAGAACAAGCTATAAAAACAAAATTAAAATGCAATGAATAAAAGTATGGAAATGCAATAAACAAAAGAAAATGAAAGATGAGAAAAATAAAAAGTGAAAAAAAAATTCTTCCCTTTTTTATTTTTATTTATTTATTTATTTATTATTTATTATTTTTTTTTTAAGAGATGGAAAAGAAGAAAGTAAGAAAGGAAGAAGAGAGGTAGAAAGAAAGAAGAAGGAGAGAAGAAAGAAGAAGAAAGGAGAAAGGAGAAGAAATAGGGGAGAAACAGGGCGTGAGGCGATGCTTACATGTACGCGTTGAACGTAGAAAGTACAGGTGACACGTAAGCATCACTCACGCATACGTGTGGGAGCCAAATTATGCTATTCGCACAATACCAGCACCACTCCAGCACAACTCTCTGCTTTTGTACCAGGGGTCCAAATATAGCACACGACGTGAGCACATTGGCCACGCTTACGCGTGGCGTGCACTTTTTTTTTTTTTTGAAGTTTAAAATAGAAACAAGGCATTCGCCTAACCTATATGTATTCTAAAGCAACTAAAATTCAAATTCTAAAACAAATCTTTTCGTTTTTGAAAAAATTTCAAATACAAAACAAACAAAACTTACACTTCAAGCAAAATACAATTTAACAACAACTATTCTACAACTTAAGGCATAAATCTAATCAAACAAGCTAGCAACCAAAACACTAAAAAAAGAATATGCAAAGAAGAAAACTACCTAACAATGGCAACTCAATTCCTTTATTGATTATATATACAAGATAATGGAAAGAGTTTACCATGGTGGGGTGTCTCCCACCTAGCACTTTTAGTTATTGTCCTTAAGTTGGACATTTGGTGGGGTCCTTGCTATGGTGGCTTATGCTTGAATCCTTCCTTGAATCCCCACCAATTCTTGCATTTCCAATAGCCTTTGGGATCCCAAACTAAGCACGTCAAGCTACCAAGAAATCTCAAGCAAGTACCAAGGCCCCAAAGTTGATTATTATCTATGTATATTCTAGGGTCCCATACTTTGTTTGTCAACCCCCTTTCTTTTTTATCTTCATGTTTCAAATTTGGTGACTTGGTTGGAAAAATTCTTGAATTCTCCTTAGAACTCTTAATTCCCATCCTAATTCCATAGAATTGAGCTTCACTCCACTTTTGGATTTCAAAGTTTGAACTTCCATCCCCTATGCACCTTGATTCAAATTATCCACCAACATCCAACTCTTTCTTACTCTCTATCCCACAAAGAGTTTTGAGTTGACCATATATTTCTAACAATGCATATTGATATGGGCCAAGGAAATTGAGTGATGAGATGATTACCCATTCAACTTGTAATTTGGATGGTGACTTCGCAAGGAAGATATCCAATGGTTTTGACATTGTAGGCTCCACATCCTTTGGCTCTTCCTTGATGACTTTCATCTTTTGACAACTTTCTTCAATTTCCTCTTGTTTTCTAACTTCTTCTAACTCTTTTTCATTAATTAAAATATGTATTGGAGGTTGTGCACATTCCTCCTCAACATCGGTTTCATGTATGATGGAAGGAGCTTCAACAATATCACCATTGGCACTTGGTGTAGAGTTGTCTTCAATGATGGAGCTTCTTTCTTGTTCAACCTCCCCTAGGTCTTCTTCAACTTCTTCTACTTCAGCAATCTCCATTCCTTCCACTTGTTGCAAAACACACTCTATTTCCTTGTTCTCAAGTTGAGAATCCAAAATCTCCTTCGTGCTCCTCTCCTCGATTGATTTCTCACATTCATCGTGTGGTTAAAGAGGAGATACACTAAAGCTTGGAGGTTGGAAGGTGCTTTGGTTGTTGGTAGAAGGTAGAGGTATACGGGATATAAGCTCTAGAAGGGTAGAAGCAAAACCGGTGAGGGCGATGTTAAGTGTGGTTTGAAGCTCCTTTTGCTCTTGAAGAATAATATCAAGTGTATCATCCATGGAAACTTGGTTGGAAGGGTAAAGATGTTGGAGTGGTGGTGGTTCAATGGGTTCTTGGTCATAATTATTACAAGGGTACGTATAGGGAGAGTATGCATTAGGATTGTGTGGAGGTAATTGGTGGAAATAGGATGTGGATTGGGAATATGGCGGTTGTAATGATGGTGTGTGAGGACTATGTTGAGAGTATGGTGTATGGAATGATGGTGATTGAATGGCATAATCATGATAAGAACCATCATATCCATTGGAATGATATGCATTGTAGGAGGAATTGCAATCATAGTAGCTTGGTTGAGGAGATTGCCATGGTGATTGTTCATATGGATGTGGCTCCCTTCTCAAGAATTCATCCCTCCCAAAATGTGAGCCATCATTAAAGTTTTCATTATCTATAACATAGTCATGACCATATCCAAAACCACAAAGATGAGAATTCATATGGAAAAGAGGAAATCAAAATAAAGAACATCAAAAAGCAAAGAAAAAGCAAACTCCTAATTACTAGCAAAATCACAAAATAACCAAAAATCAAGATATTCACACTATGAACATATTCACAATAGCCAATAACATAACACATTGCAACTTCCCTGGCAATGCTGCCAAAATTTGACGGAGGATTTTATGTCGGTAAAGAATTTCACAAAATATAGTTGCGTTGCAAGTATAGTTCTAAACCAACAATGAATCCTCACATCAAAGTTTAATATGGTTGTCACTAGTTCAACCCCAATAAAATAATCGAGAGTATGAATCACAGGTCGTTCTCCCTAGGAATTACAATGAAGTGCTTTATTATTGGCTATGAAGGAATGCTTTGGGGTTTTTGTAATAAGGAACAAGAAATGTAAATAGCAAAATAAATAAGTTAATAACTAAGAAAGCTCTTGGCAAGGAACGAGAAATAGAAGTCCTAACCTCATTATCATTATCAATTGTGACAGGAATTGTCCATTGCTCCCACTTAGTTAACCTTTAACTATGAAGGAAAGTCAAGTGGATACAATCAACTTGAGTCCACAAGTCCTAGTCAAATCATAGTTAAAGACTAGCTTTAGTGGTATTCAAGTCAACTAGCAACTTCCAATTATCAATCAACAAAAGAGTTTGATAACTCAAGAGTCTCCAATTACTCAACTCAAGCCAAGAGGAGAAAAATCTACTTTAAAATCTAACCAAGCATTTTATCAATCACTTGGAAGGCATAAAAGGAAAGCAAGATAAGATTGGAAGAAATGTAAAGCTACAACTACTCAAGCAAGGAAATAACAACAAATAAATTAAACAAGAGGAAACATAAAACATAAATTGCATTAAATGGAAATTAAAGGAAACAAAAGTGCATGAACATAAAAAATGACTAGAATAAGAAATTAACAAAAGGAACTAAAAGAGTAAACATGTAGCAACAAGAAATTGAAAGGAAAAGTAGATGAAAAAAGAATTAAAACCAAGATCTAAGAAGAGATTTGAATCTAATCTAACCTAGTTCTAGATTAGAAGAAAGAGCTTCTCTCTCTAGAATTCTAACTTAAAACATGGTGAAAACAAAACTATGACAACTTTCCCTCCATTCCCTTGCAATCCTTGGGTTCAAAAGCATCAGAAATGAGTTGGATTTGGGCCTCCTTGAGCATAGAAATCGTCTCCATCGTATTGCCTTTAGTGAGGTCACGTGCCGCTTGTCACATGTACTCATGAGTCACGCGTACGCATCGCTAGCAACTTTCCTGGTCACGCGTGCGCGTGGGGTGACGCGTGCGCGTGGCCTTCAGTTCAGCAAATCCTCATTTCTTCATGAATTTTCTATTTTTGCATGCTTTTTCTTCATTCCTTCAACCCAATCTTTGCCTTCTAATCCTGAAATCACTTAACAAACATATCAAGGCATCAAATGGAATTAAAGTGACTTAAAATTATCCATTTTAGGGCCTAATGTAAAACCCGGTTAATTAATGGCTAATTGACCCATAAATGAGAATTTATTCTAGAAAGCCCAAAATGTAATTTTTTATGGCTAAATGTGATAGAGGAGACTGAGACGAGAATTTCGGTACCAATTTTATAGAAATCGGACCAAGGTTGGACCGAACGGGCCAAACCGGGCCAACCGCACCCAAAGTGGGCCCTTGGCCCAACATAACTAAGCCAAAACCCTAGTTTTCAGCACTCTCTCTCCTCATTAGCCACACACACACGCTGAAAAAGAGAGGAAATGGGGGAAGAACACTCTCTCAAGCTTCTATCTCTCACTTGATCTTCAAACCACTATAACTTTTGATCTAGAGCTCCAATTGCCGCTCCGTTTGCGGCCACGCGTTCACCGCGGAGAGCTCTACAAAACCCATACAATCAATCTTGAGGTAAGCCACGTGTTTCTGTTCGAAATCCAAGTCCTTATTTTCGAGTTTCATGGGTGAAATGTTGAGATTTTGGGTTCTTTGATGTTATAGGACCCAACTCTCTTGAAGGAGAAGGTTAATCTTGTCTCCTTGGACCCTGGGTGTAGTAATATTCTCAACCCTAGTGTAATTTGTTGTTCTATGATGTTTGGGTATTGAGATGTTGTGTATGGATATGATGATTGTGGCTTAGGTTGTGTATATGTAAATATTGGAGCTTGATTGGTGATTTTGAAAAGCTTGAAAAAGGGATTTAGTGGTGAAAAATCTGTTCTTGGAGGTGTTGAGGCCTTGAGAGCTTGTGGATAAGTGATTTGGAAGTGCTCCGGTGGAGCTTGGGAAAATCGGCTAAGGTATGGTTTCGGTTTCCCGTATCTAATATGTAATGTGGTAGGAAATACTTAGGCTAGAGGCCCTAAGATAGGCATTGAATTGTTGATGTTGTTGAATGGTTGATATATATGATGTGGTCATATATGTGATGATGATTAATGATGCCTTGATGGTATGATGTATGAGAAATATGCATGTTGTAATATATGCTTGTTGATTGGTTATGGTTGAATTGTGGGTTGAAACATGTTGATGGTGAGTACGATATTAATTGTGTACAATGATGATTTATTGGAATTGGTGTTGTTGAGAATTAGCATGAGGAAGAGTATATGATATGTCAATGTGTTTGGGTTTGAGCCACTTGGGTGAAGTGGGTTAAAATGATGAGATAGTGATTTTAGTAATTTGTGGTAAAGTGTCAATGTGTGAGTGAGGAGGCTTGATGTTGAATTTGATATATTTTGATTGATTTCAAAGAAAAGGGATGAAATTGGCATGTTTTGATTGATTTTGAAATGAGTTGGAAATGGCTTGCTTTGAAAATGGCACTTTGTGGTTTTGTATGAAAAATATGATTTTTAGGCATACTTTGACGGGACATAACTTGGACTACGGATCTCTGTTTTGTGTCAAATTTATTTAGAAATGAAATTGGACCCGGGATGTCCATGCCGTTCGAAGAACGGGTGAAAAACGATTTAAAATGAGGAAGTTATGTCCGTTGGAAGATTGGGGTTTAAATCCGTGAATTCTGCAGCTTTTAACTTAGAAAAAATTTTTAGCAGAATGACCCCTTGCGCGTGGGCGCACTTGGCGCGTACGCGCCATTCTTCCAGAAAGCGCCATCCACGCGTGCGCGTGATGTGCACGGGCGCGCCGATTGTGCTGCACCCAATGCCCAGCCATTTTCCCGAGAGTTATGCCAGAACTGTGCCGGTGTTGTGCCTGGGGCACGATAACACCCATGCGTACGCGTGGTTGACGCGTGCGTGTCGATTGGCAAATTTTTAATCCACGCGTTAGCGTGCATGACGCTTGTGCGTCGATGAGTTTTCGAGGCCATCCACGCGTGCGCGTGGAGTGCGCGTACGCGTGGCCCTGTTTTCATCCCAAAGTTGATTTTTGTGTTTTAAAAGCCAAATCTCATACTTCTAAGCCTCCGATCTCACCACTTATGTCTTAAATCATTATGATATGCCTAGCTATTAGAAAAGGAGCTAGTGAAGGGGGTAACTTGCGAGTGAAGCAAGGAAAAAAATGAATGATCAATGAGGATCAAGCATGATTATGTGAGAGGCGGAGGATGGTGGTGGAAGTGCTTGTTATGCCATGGGCCGAAAGGCTGTGATCGATAATGAACGGCTGGTTATGGATTTAACCATGAGCCGGATGGCTGGAGCCATGATTATGGCTAAGAATAAAGGCATATATATGCTGTTGAATGAGTTGTGAATGTTGCACTTCCATTATCAGAGATGAGAGTTTCCCTGGGAGAAAGTTGTGGCTAGCCACCACGTGCTCCAGGTTGAGACTTGAAGCTCTTTTGACCCTATGTCGTCAGGGTGGCCGGGCACTGTGAAAGCCCCGGATGAGCTCACCCCCATAAATATTCACCAGTGAAGGTGATGGATAT
>NC_029777.3:27528886-27532788 GCF_000817695.3 Arachis duranensis
AGATTTGCGAAGATCCTTTGTTCTCGGGGCTATGTTTTGGTTTATATGTTTTGCTTAGATACTTTTATCTCCATTAAATAATACAAACTGTGATGACTCCTCTTATGGGAGATTTTGGAGAATAGGTTTTATGTTTTTGTGTCCCTTTGGGTTTCCTTTGGGGTTTTCCTTATTTTTATCATATGTATATATTGTTATGCTCAAACCGGTTATCTTCACAGCTGGATCTTGAGTCTTGATATCCCTATTTTTGACACTCCTTTGTATATATATAATCTCGCGTTGGTTTATCCTTGTTCGTTACGTTATCGATCGGAGTGTTGCGCTTTCGAGTTGCGATTTTTGTTACCCCTTTTTCTACAAAGGCTCCTAGTTATAATCAGTCATTCATACTACTATATGTACTAAATTTTTATTTTAGAGGTCGTAATACCTTGCCATCTCTGAATTATGACTTAAGCATAAGACTCTGTATGGTAGGGTGTTACACCTAAAAAGCATGTTTTTACTCTTAAGCACAAATTAGGAGAAATTCACAAAACCATACTATTTCATTGAATTAATGTGAGAAAAGCTGATAAAATTCCCCAAATTAAGCACAAGATAAACCACAAAATTGGGGTTTATCACAAAGCAATAAAAATATTGAGAGTATTAGATCTCGGGTCGTCTCTCAAAGGAATTGCTGTGAGGTATGCATATTATTGGTTATGGTATCCAAGGGAGTTTGCGGACAAAGAGACAAGAAAATTAAAAAGGCAATAAAAGTAAGGCGAGCAACTAAAGAAAGCAAGTTATAAGGAGAGACATTCATGTCAATGATTGAGAATATATGCTTTCTATCCTAGTCATTAATCATAATACAATACTTAACAAGAGCTAATCCTATTAAGTCTTCTCCAACATAGGAAGAAGGTATAATGTTATCTTCACATTGAGCAAAAGTCAAATAAGACTAGTTAATCTCAATCCATAAGTCCTAATCAACTTACTAATTGAATTAGCAAGAGATTAGAGTCAATGGAAACAATATTAACAAACAACTCTAGATCACCAACATGAGTTGGGTATTAATGACTCAAGGTTGCCTAATTTCTCTTTCCAAGCCAAGAATGCTCAAAAAGCTACTCTAACATCCAACCAAGCATTTTGTCAAACACTTGGAAGGCATAAAAAAGCAGGGTAAAATAACAAGAAACATAAATTCTACAACTACCCAATGCAAGAAAATAACAACAATAACTCAATTAGGCATTAAAAGAACATAAAACATAAAATTGCATTAAAGGATAGTGGAATTAACAAGAGTTCATATAACATAAAAAATGGTAAAAAAAAGGGAAATAACAAGAGAAATGATGCGTGAAAACTTGTCTCTCAACAAATTTCCCTTCGGCAAGTATACCGAATTGTCGTCAAGTAAAACTCACAATAGAGTGAGGTCGAATCCCACAGGGATTGATTGGTCAAGCAACTTTAGTTAGAAGAATATGCTAGTTAAGCTAAACGGAATTGAGATTGAGATGCAGGAATTTAAATGACTAGAAAGTAAATAACAGAAATTAAAGTGCGGAATCTTAAATGGGGAGTTGGGATAATGAGCAGGAATTTAAATGGCAGAAAGTAAATAGAATGGGTAAGATCAGAAATGGGGATATCATTGGGTTTAGGAGATGTTGCATTCTCCGGATCAAGTTCATTCTCATCTCTTCCTCAATCAATGCATTCATTAATCTCCTTGGCAATCTTAAGTGATTGGATCCCAATTCCTTGGCAATCCAATCTCTCTAAGCTTGAACAATTGCCCAATTCCTTGATTTAATTGCTCATGGGAAGAGATGAAAGTGTGGTCACTGATTATACCACATGTATTTCCAAATCAAAGTGTTGGGAGGATTAAATGTCACAATATCCATCCAAACCCCAATTTGGTCCAACATGAGAAAGCATTTCTAGCATGATTTCCTCATCCCTTTTCCAAGGTTCAAAGGAGATCCAATTATGGAGAGTTTCTTTTCCAAAACAACTAACCAATTGAATTAAGATCGAAAGCTTTCTAGTAAGATCAAGAGAAAAGAAAGAAGAAGAAGAATGAAAACTATAATTGATCCGTCAAATTACAACAGAGCTCCCTAACCCAATGAAAGGGGTTTAGTTGTTCATAGCTCCAGGAATCAAAAATGGCAGAAAAGAAGAATCCATGCTAGAAGTACAGAAAAGTAAATATGCAGAGAGTAGTTCCCAAAAGTACTAAGCTTCTCTCTAGTTCAAAACTACTCCCCTTTATACTACTCCTCATGATCTTCTAGTGAGTTCTTCAAGTCTTGGATGTGGACTCTGGACCTTGAGTTGAAGCAATTCTCATCTTTAGTTGGCCCAGCTTGCAGAGAAATAAGAATTAGGCATGGGCATTTAGTGAGATTAACGTTGGGTAATATTTTAAGTGCGAGAACGTTAGTGGCATTCACTTTTTCCACTAACGTTCCACCCTTATATACCCACGTTAATTCCAACGTTAGAAATCTTAACGTGACTTCTAACATTTCTTACTCAATCCTTGGCCAACGTTAATGGGACTCACTTTTCCCATTAACGTTGGCTTGTGCCCCTTTTCGCAAACGTTAATGGGAATCACTTTTCCCATTAACGTTGCTTGCCTCTTGCCCTTACGTTAGATCTCACGTTAGCTTGGCTAACGTAGCTCTTAACGTGGGTCTCTATCACCTTCGAGAGCGTTAGTGACACTCACCTTTGTCACTAATGCTCCAATTGCCTTAAGTCCCTACGTTAGAAGCCACGTTAGCTAAGTTAACGTGGCTCTTAACGTAGTAATGAAGCCATCTCCCAACGTTAGTGACAAAAGTGAGTGTCACTAACATTGGTTCTTTAAATTCAACTCCACGTTAACTCTCACGTTAACAATCTTAACGTGAGAGTTAACGTAGGCAATGCTAATGATCCAACGTTAGTGACAAAAGTAAGTGTCACTAACGTTAGCGTTGTTGATCCTCTTCCACGTTAGAGTTCACATTAACTAAGTTAATGTGACTCTTAACGTGGGCATTGCCTAGTTTTCCAATGTTAGTGGTGTTCACTTTTACCACTAACGTTGAGGAGAAACGTTATTGGAGTTCATGTTTCTCGTTAACGTGGAGTCCTCTTTTTCTTCTACGTTAAGTACTACGTTAACTTAGTTAACGTGGCTCTTAACGTAAGCTATGAATGGCTTCGCAGGCGTTATTGGTGATCATTTTTCTCATTAACGTTGCAAGCTCTTTGCCATTCCACGTTAGTAGTCACGTTAACTAAGTTAACGTGAATGCTAACGTGGTTCTTCCATGCTTCATTTGTCCTGAAATCAAGCAATTAAAGTGCATCAAAGCTCTAGCTAAAGTCATGAGATTATGCATCATCAAATTCTCATGCAATTCTGGCAAAAATCTCATGAAATCATGCAAAATTCACAATAGTTGCTTAAATGAAGGTGTAAGTGTATTTTCACCCAAAACTTGCCTTATTCACTAGGAAAATGCATGAAACTACCCTAAAATAGTAAAGAAAAGGTCAGTGAAACTGGCCTAGATGCCCTGGCATCACAACACGAAACTTAAAGCTTGCTTGTCCCTAAGCAAGTACTGAAGTATAAGAAAAATGAAATGAAAGAACAAGAAGATAAAATGGAAGTAGCATTCCTAGTTCATGGAGTTTCATGCATAGCAACTTAGGTTCTTTCCTTTAAGGTTTCAAGCCTTTATCAAATCCCTAGTCACTCTCTTGATTGCATCCCTTGAGGCTTCTTTCTTATTGATCCTTCTCTTCTTTTTTTTAAAGTTTATTTTTCTTTTTGCTAGGTGCTTTGTAAGAGGGCGACTCTTTATGATAAGCTTTCAGCCAACACTCCC
>NC_029777.3:27533293-27535356 GCF_000817695.3 Arachis duranensis
GTAAACTAAGAAGGAACTTCACCACCTTTCACTTGTTGGCTTGCTCTTCTCTTCTGCTCCCTTGGGATTCTCCTTGATTACTTGAGTCTCCATTCCCCTTGCGCTTCCCCATCAACTTTTTCCAAAAACCGGCATCTTCCATCTTCTTCTTTAATGCTTCCTTTTGCTGTTTCACCTTCTTTTCCTCTTGTTCAGTTAAGTTCTTGCGAACTGTCTCATAGCTTGGGATGTCAGGGTGCAGGTGATGCATATGCTCAACCACATAGTTTAACTTTGCCTGAGTGTTGATGCTGAATTCTTCTCGATGCAGTTGCCTTCCTTCATTTAGCATGCTAAATTCGTTGAATGCTTTCATCTGATTCATCTGGCGTTGATTGAGTTCCTGGAGGCGTTTATCTTGGCTTTTTTGCCTTTCAGACACTTGATTGATGGCTTGAGTAAGCTGGAAATAGTGCTCTTATTGTTGCTCCATTAGCTATTTCTGCCATTCCCTTTGTTGATTCATCCAATTTGTTAGCATTTCCTCTTGTTGATCCATTCTCTGAGATTGAAGTTGCAATTGTTGTTCTTGTCCTTCCATGTATATCCTTAACAAATCATCAATGGTTCCTCGGATGTGACCCAAGTTGATGTTGGTTGGGTCATGATATCCTTCTTGATGATATTCCGTGGGTTGGGGTTCTCCTTGGGGAGGCTCTTCCTCTTGTGCTTCTTCTGATGTCCTCTTCCTTAGATGGGTTCTTTTCTACTGTTGAGCTGGAGTCACATGGGTTATGTGTTGGAGTGTAAGTGATCTCCCAATACCTATCCAAGTTGGATTGCTGTCCTCAAAAACTACCTTGGCTTTCATGCATAATCTAAGGATGGTGCTGGGATACCAAAGTCTAGCACCTGAATCCTTCTTCTCGGCTGATTCTTGGATTCCTTCAGCTATAATTTCGTGCACATTGATGCTTCCACCCTTTATCAAGCAATGTACCATGGTGGCTCGAGTAATATTGACCTCAGAATTGTTTGTTGCTGGAAGGATAGATCGTCTCACAAGCTCAAACCAACCCTTGGCTTCCGGGATGAGGTCTCCTCTCCTGATGAACTGGGGTCTCTTATCTGAATACCTTTCCCAGTCAGATCTCACAATGCATATGTCACCCACGATCTCTTCCAATTCATCATTGTCGGCGCCCTTAGTTATTCTTTCTTGGTAACCAAGCTCAACAAAACGTGGGGATTTCAAGTGGAGAACTCTAGTGATTGCATTGGGGCTAAAATCCACCTCTATTCCTCTTACATAGCTCTTGAAGGTGGGGGCTGTGGTCTTGTCTTCTCTAACCACATTTGCATAAAATTCCTTGATGAGGTTTGTATTTGCTCTTGCTTCTGGGTTAGTGAGCTTTTCCCAACCCCTCTTTTCAATCTTCTCCCGAATTTGTGGACACTTGATGAGCGGATAATTTATACGCTTTTTGGCATTGTTTTCAGTATGTTTTTAGTATGTTTTAATTAGTTTTTATTATATTTTTACTAGTTTTTAGTTAAAATTCACTTTTCTGGACTTTACTATGAGTTTGTGTGTTTTTCTGTGATTTCTGGTATTTTCTGGCTGAAATTGAGGGTCCTGAGCAAAAATCTGATTCAGAGGCTGAAAAGGACTGCAGATGTTGTTGGATTCTGACCTCCTTGCACTCGAAGTGGATTTTCTGGAGCTACAGAAGCCCAATTGGCGCACTCTCAACGGCTTTGGAAAGTAGACATCCTGGGCTTTCTAGCAATGTATAATAGTCTATACTTTGCTCGGGATTTGATGGCCCAAACCGGCGTTGCAAATCAGCTTCAGAATTCTTAGTGTTTAACGCTGGAACTAGCATAAGAATTGGAGTTAAATGCCCAAACTAGCATAAAAGCTGGTGTTTAACTCCAGAAAAAGTCTCTACACATGAAAGCTTCAATGCTCAGCCCAAGCACACACTAAGTGGACCCAGAAGTGGATTTTTACGTCATTTACTCATTTCTGTATACCCTAGGTTACTAGTTCACTATTAATAGGATCTTTTGACATTGTATCT
>NC_029777.3:27535414-27536900 GCF_000817695.3 Arachis duranensis
GCATGAGTCTCTAAACCCCATGGTTGGGGGTGAGGAGCTCTGCTGTGTCTTGATGGATTAATGCAATTACTACTGTTTTTCATTCAATCATGCTTGCTTCCATTCCCAGATATCACTTGTTCCAAACCTGATGAATGTGATGATCCGTGACACTCATCATCATTCTCAACTATGAACGTGTGCCTGACAACCACCTCCGTTCTACCTTAGATTGAGTAGATATCTCTTGGATTCCTTAATCAGAATCTTCGTGGTATAAGCTAGAATTGATGGCGGCATTCAAGAGAATCTGGAAGGTCTAAACCTTATCTGTGGTATTCTGAGTAGGATTCAATAATTGAATGACTGTGACGAGCTTCAAACTTCTGAAGGCTGGGCGTTAGTGACAGACGCAAAAGAATCACTGGATTATATTCCAACCTGATTGAGAACCGACAGATGATTAGCCGTGCTGTGACAGAGCGCGTTGAACATTTTCACTGAGAGGATGGGAGGTAGTCATTGACAACAGTGAAACCCTACATACAGCTTGCCATGGAAGGAGTCTTGCGTGCTTGAAGAAGAAGACAGTAGGAAAGCAGAGATTCAGAAGGTAGAGCATCTCCAAAACCTCAACCTGTTCTTCATTACTGCAAAACAAGTACTTATTTCATGTTCTTTTACTTTTCACAATCAACCCTGATAATTATTGATATCTTGACTAAGATTTACAAGATAACCATAGCTTGCTTCAAGCCGACAATCTCCGTGGGATCGACCCTTACTCACGTAAGGTATTACTTGGATGACCTAGTGCACTTGCTGGTTAGTTGTGCGGAATTGCAAAAGTGTGATTGCAATTTCGTGCACCAAGTTTTTGGCGCCGTTGCCGGGGATTGTTCGAGCTTGGACAACTGACGGCTTATCTTGTTGCTTAGATTAGGACTGTTTTATTTTTGTTGGTTTAGAGTCTTTTAGTTGAGTCTAGTTTCATATTTTAAGTTTGGTGTCAATTGCATGCTTTTATTTTTCTTTTAATTTTCGAATTTGCATGTCCTTAGTCCCTTTTTGATCCTTAAAAATTCTAAGTTTGGTGTTCTCTTTGTGTTTTTTCATTAAAATTTTCGAAAATTAGTGTTTGATTTTCTAAAAATTTTAAGTTTGGTGTCATTTTGTTGTTTTTCTCTTTCCTCATTTCAAAAAAAAAATCAAATCTCTTTCAAAATAATTTTCAATCATATCTTTTCTATTGCTAATTCCAAAATCTTTTTAACTAATTAATTGATTTAGTTTTCAATTTACTTTGATCTTATTTTCTTTTAGTTTTCGAAAATTTATTTTGTTTTCCTTTTGTTTTATTTTATTTTTTTTTGGTCAATTCAAATTTTACTTTACTTGTGAGTTCATATCATATTCCTTTTCTCCATCATGGACCTAAGTGGAATTGAACAGTCCAGAAGGACTCTGGGGTCATATGCTAACCCCATTACAGCTGCATATGGGAGTA
>NC_029777.3:27536955-27537624 GCF_000817695.3 Arachis duranensis
GGTGGATCAGGATGTCTACAGACTATTATTGTTTCCATTTGCTGTAAAAGATCAAGCTAAAAGGTGGTTGAATAACCAACCTACAGCAAGCATAAAGACATGGAAACAGTTATCAGACAAATTCCTGAATCAATTTTACCCTCCAAAGAGGATGACACAGCTAAGGCTGGACATCCAAGGCTTTAAACAAGAGGATAATGAATCCCTTTATAATGCCTGGGAGAGGTATAGAGGTATGCTAAGAAAATGCCCCTCTGAAATGTTTTCAGAGTGGGTACAGTTAGACATCTACTATGGGCTTACAGAAAAAGCTCAGATGTCTTTAGACCACTCAGCTGGTGGATCTATACACATGAGGAAGACAATTGAAGAGGCTCAAGAGCTTATAGACACTGTTGCTAGAAATAACATTTGTACTCTAGCAATGAGTTCTCTACAAAAGAGGAAGTCATGGCAGTAGCCACTGATCCTAATCCTCAAGAACAGATGATTGAGCTTAATCAACAATTACACCTGATCCCAAAACAGTTAGCAGAATTTAAAGAGATGCTCCATGAAACTAAAATTGCTAACAAGAACATAGAACTGCAGTTGAATCAGGCAAAACAGCAGATATCTAAACAGATAACAGAAGAATGTCAAGCAGTTCAACTAAGGAGTGGGAAGACA
>NC_029777.3:27538984-27540015 GCF_000817695.3 Arachis duranensis
ATGTGTATTGACTACAGAAGGCTCAATACAGCCACCAGAAATGATCATTTTCCTTTACCATTCATAGACCAAATGCTAGAAAGACTAGCTGGTCATGATTATTACTGCTTTTTGGATGGCTATTCAGGCTACAATCAAATTGCAGTAGATCCTCGGGACCAAGAGAAAACAGCATTTACTTGTCCTTCTGGCGTGTTTGCCTACAGGAGGATGCCTTTTGGTCTGTGTAATGCTCCTGCAACCTTTCAGAGATGCATGTTATCCATCTTCTCTGATATGGTAGAGAAATTTCTGGAAGTCTTCATGGATGACTTCTCAGTATATGGAGACTCATTCAGCTCCTGTCTTGACCACCTAGCACTTGTCCTGAAAAGGTGCCAAGAGACTAACCTGGTTTTAAACTGGGAGAAATGTTACTTTATGGTGACTGAGGGAATTGTCCTTGGGCACAAAATTTCAAGCAGGGGAATAGAGGTGGATAAGGCAAAGGTAGAGGTAATTGAAAAATTACCACCACCTGCCAATGTGAAGGCAATCAGAAGCTTTCTGGGGCATGCAAGATTCTACAGAAGGTTTATAAAGGATTTTTCGAAAATTGCAAAACCTTTGAGCAACCTGCTAGCTGCTGACACACCATTTGTGTTTGACACACAGTGTCTGCAGGCATTTGAGACCCTGAAAGCCAAGCTGGTCACAGCACCAGTCATCTCTGCACCAGACTGGACATTGCCATTTGAACTAATGGGTGATGCCAGTGACCATGCCATTGGTGCAGTGTTGGGACAGAGGCATAACAAGCTTCTGCACGTCATTTATTATGCCAGCCATGTTCTAAATGACGCACAGAAGAATTACACAACCACAGAAAAAGAGTTACTTGCAGTGGTCTATGCCATTGACAAGTTTAGATCCTATCTAGTGGGATCAAAGGTGATTGTGTACACTAACCATGCTGCTCTTAAGTACTTACTCACAAAGCAGGATTCAAAACCCAGGCATATAAGATGGGTGTTGCTTCTGCAAGAGTTTGA
>NC_029777.3:27540849-27543084 GCF_000817695.3 Arachis duranensis
ATACGCCATGCCTCAACTAGGGATCTTAGAGATTGAGTTGTTTGATGTATGGGGAATTGACTTTATGGGTCCATTCCCACCATCATACTCAAACACTTACATTCTGGTGGCAGTGGACTATGTATCTAAATGGGTAGAAGCAATTGCTACACCCACTAATGATACTAAAACCGTGCTGAAATTCCTCCAGAAACACATCTTCAGTAGATTTGGTGTTCCCAGAGTCATAATCAGTGATGGGGTACTCATTTCTGCAATAAACAGCTTTACTCTGCTATGGTCCGATATGGAATTAGCCACAAAGTGGCTACCCCGTATCATCCACAGACAAATGGACAAGCTGAAGTCTCTAACAGAGAGCTAAAAAGAATCCTAGAACGGACTGTAATAGCCCGAAGAAAGGATTGGGCAAAGAGCTTGGATGATGCTCTGTGGGCATACAGAACAGCATTCAAGACTCCAATAGGAACCTCACCATACCAACTTGTGTATGGCAAGGCCTGTCATCTACCCGTGGAACTGGAACATAAAGCCTACTGGGCAACCAAATTCCTAAACCTGGATGCTAAGTTAGCTGGTGAAAAGAGATTACTCCAGCTAAATGAGCTAGATGAATTTAGACTCAGTGCCTTTGAAAATACAAAGATTTATAAGGAAAAGGCAAAGAAGTGGCATGACAAGAAGTTGTCAACTAGAGTCTTTGAGCCAGGACAAAAAGTTCTGCTCTTCAACTCTAGGCTCAGATTGTTCCCAGGAAAACTTAAATTCCGCTGGAGGGGTCCGTATGTGATTACAGGAGTATCACCATATGGATATGTTGAGCTTCAGGATACTGATTCGGACAAGAAGTTCATTGTTAATGGACAGAGGATCAAGCATTATCTTGAAAGTAACTTTGAGCAGGACTGCTCAAAACTGAGGCTGGAATGATCCTCAATGAAGGTCCAGCTAAAGACATTAAAGAAGCGCTTGCTGGGAGGCAACCCAGTCATTATCAGGTCATATGTTTTGTTTCTACAAGGGCAATTATCAAAATTTAAGGAATTCACAGAGTTACAGAAGGATTCAGTGCAAAAAGCAGAGAAAAAGAGCTTACTGGCGAAAAAACGCCAGTAAGGGGTACTTTGGGCGTTAAACGCCAGAATGGGCACCATTCTGGGCGTTTAACGCCAGTAAAGGTGCCATTTTGGGCGTTAACCATTCTGGCGTTTAACGCCAGGTGTGCAACATCCTGGGCGTTTAGCAAAACGCCCAGTGATAAAGGGTTGTCTGGCGTTTAACGCCAGCCAGGGCACCTGGCTGGGCGTTAAATGCCCAAATTGGCCAACAAATGGGCGTTAAACGCCCAGAATGGTATGGGGAGGAGATTTTGTTTCCCACTTCAAATTTTTTCAAACTTTCTTGTTTTGATTCATATTTTTCTGCATAAACACATTACAATCTTTCATCTTTCACCTTCCAATTTCAAAAATTGAAATCTTCTTCAAATCTATTTCAAATCCTTTCCTATGCTCTTTCAAAAACTCAATTATCTCCTCAATTTTTTTTCATATCTTCTCAAATCTCCCTTAAATTTTCGAAAATCTCTCCTCCTCTCCTATTTAAACATGTTCGGCCACCCCCTCTCCCCACACCATTCAAATTTTCTCTCCTCTTCTCTCCCCTCTTTCCTTTCTTTTGCTTGAGGACAAGCAAACCTCTAAGTTTGGTGTGCTTTTCCGTGATCACTAAGCCAAGATTCATCAAGATCATGGCTCCTAAGGGAAAACAAACCAATTTAAGAGGAAAGAAAGAGAATAATCCAAAGAATCTTTGGAATCAAGAGAAGTTCTTAACCAAAGAACATGAAGACCATTATCACAAAATAATGGGTCTGAGGTCAGTGATCCCGGAAGTCAAATTCGATCTGAAAGAAGATGAATATCCGAGGATCCAAGAGCAAATTCGAAACAGAGGATGGGAAGTTCTAACCAATCCTGAGATAAAGGTTGGAAGAAATATGGTTCAGGAATTCTACTCAAATCTGTGGCTGACAGATAAGCAGAGAATGACTGGAACTGCTTTCCGTACTTACAGAACCATGGTCAGAGGGAAAGTTATCTACTTCCATCTGGACAAAATAAGAAAGATCTTCAAATTGCCTCAACTGCAAGATGATCCTGAATCCTTTAATAGGAGAATGGTGAGAGCAGATAAAGGGTTGGATCAAGTTCTAGAGGACATATGCCTCCCTGG
>NC_029777.3:27543247-27544123 GCF_000817695.3 Arachis duranensis
TGAGGTCACTATCAAGAGAGCAATGATGATTCATTGCATTATGCTTGGAAAAGAAGTGGAGGTTCATCATCTGATTGCTTGTGAGATCTACACAATTGCAAATAAAAATTCCACTGAAGCCAAACTGGCTTACCCAAGCTTGATCTCTTTGCTCTGTAAAGAGGCTGGGGTAAAGATGGGAGTAGATGAATTCATACCCATTGAACATCCAATCACCAAGAAGTCAATGGAAGGACAAATGCAAGACAACTCTATCAAAAAGAGGGCGCAGGAGTTCCTCCCTGAATTTCCTGAAATTGACTACTGGGCCAGCCTAGAAGCATCTATCACCAAATTGCAAGAAACTATCGAGCAACTTAAGGAAGAACAGCAGAATCAGAACTGCATGCTCTGCAAATTGCTGAAGGAACAAGAGAAGCAGGGGCGTGAACTTTAAGAGTTGAAACGCCAAAAGTTCTCCCCTCAATTTGAGGGAGCATCCACTTCTCAAAATCAAGGTTGTTGAGTCTTAACTCTGTGATAACCTCTATCATTAGGAGCCTATTTAAATTTTTGTTTTCTATTCTTACTAGTCTCATCTTATATCTATTTTTGAGTATTGTTCTTAATTCATGATTAATAAAAATTAAAGTTCATGTCATAAAGCTATGAATGTCCTATGAATCCATCACCTCTCTTAAATGAAAAGTGCTTTAATCACAAAAGAACAAGAAGTACAGGATTTCGAATTTATCTTTGAAACTAGTTGAATTAGTTTGATGTGGTGACAATACTTTTTGTTTTCTGAATGAATGTCTGAACAGTGCATATGTCTTTTGAATTTGTTGTTTTAAGAATGTTAAAATTGTTGGCTCTTGAAAGAATGAGGAAAAAGAG
>NC_029777.3:27544470-27553473 GCF_000817695.3 Arachis duranensis
ACCTCTTTGCACTCGAAGTGGATTTTCTGGAGCTACAGAAGCCCAATTGGCGCGCTCTCAACGGCGTTGGAAAGTAGACATCTTGGGCTTTCCATCAATATATAATAGTCTATACTTTGCCCGAGATTTGATGGCCCAAACCGGCGTTGCAAATCAGATTCAGAATTCCCAGCGTTTAACGCTGGAACTGGCATAAGAATTGGAGTTAAACGCCCAAACTGGCATAAAAGCTGGCGTTTAACTCCAGAAAAAGTCTCTACACATAAAAGCTTCAATGCTCAGCCCAAGCACAGACCAAGTGGACCCCGGAAGTGGATTTTTACGTCATTTACTCATTTCTGTATACCTTAGGTTACTAGTTCACTATTAATAGGATCTTTTGACATTGTATCTACACCTCATGACACTTTACACGTTTCTCATTGTATCTTCTACAGCATGAGTCTCTAAACCCCATGGTTGGGGGTGAGGAGCTCTGCTTTGTCTTGATGGATTAATGCAATTACTACTATTTTTCATTCAATCATGCTTGCTTCCATTCTAAGATATCACTTGTTCTCAAACCTGATGAATGTGATGATCCGTGACACTCGTCATCATTCTCAACTATGAACGTGTGCCTGACAACCACCTCCGTTCTACCTTAGATTGAGTAGATATCTCTTGGATTCCTTAATCAGAATCTTCGTGGTATAAGCTAGAATTGATGGCGGCATTCAAGAGAATCCGGAAGGTCTAAACCTTGTCTGTGGTGTTCTGAGTAGGATTCAATAATTGAATGACTGTGACGAGCTTCAAACTCCTGAAGGCTAGGCGTTAGTGACAGACGCAAAAGAATCACTGGATTCTATTCCGGCCTGATTGAGAACCGACAGATGGATAGCCGGCGTTGAACATTTTCACTGAGAGGATGGGAGGTAGCCATTGACAACGGTGAAACCCTACATACAGCTTGCCATGGAAGGAGTCTTGCGTGCTTGAAGAAGAAGACAGTAGGAAAGCAGAGATTCAGAAGGTAGAGCATCTCCAAAACCTGAACCTGTTCTCCATTACTGCAAAATAAGTACTTATTTCATGTTCTTTTACTTTTCACAATCAACCCTGATAATTATTGATATCTTGACTAAGATTACAAGATAACCATAGCTTGCTTCAAGCCGACAATCTCCGTGGGATCGACCCTTACTCACGTAAGGTATTACTTGGACGACCCAGTGCACTTGCTGGTTAGTTGTGCGGAATTGCAAAAGTGTGATTGCAGTTTCGTGCACCAACACTCATCTTCATCGAACTGGAAGGTTGATTCAGGCAGTATCTTCTTGTCCTTTATTCGCTCGAACTCGATCTCATGGAAGGCTGTCTTGAATCTCCCGGTGTCGAAGGAGGACTACTCCATTGGTTCCTTTCCCCTTCGCCTCTTGAAGCTTGATGCTGCCATGATTAAGAATTGAATAGTAAAGGTTAAAGGGTTGAAGATGGAGTTCGGTTGAGTTAAGGTAGAATGAGTCTTGAAGGAATGTGTTTTGAGAAAAAGGAGAAGAGATGCGTTTGATAAATCTTTGAGAGAGGCTGGATTGGTGAAGGTTCTTTATATAGATGGGTGGTGGTAGTTGAATGGTGTAGATCAATTGCACGGTCTTGATGGTGAACGGTTGGGGTTTGGTGCAAGGTGAGTACAAGGATCATCATATTTATGAAGTGAGTAATTTGGGTTTCAAGATGACTCTTTCTCATCCTTTCAAGACACTACTTCCCAAGGGGTTTTAGTCCGGTCCTCAAGATTGTCCACTCTCAATGTTGCATGGCAACACTTCCAAGGACATTCCCTGTGAGGACAAGTGTGAAATTCCCTTGGTGTAGTGGCCGAATTTCCCTTCCTCAATTGTCCTATCAGGTGCCATCAACGTCCTTTTTGATTCCCTACATACGAAAAGAAAATGCTATGGGTTATTTGAAATTTTTTGTGGGAAAAAAATATGAACTTACAAGATTTTTTTTTTTTTGCTTTCCATAGATGCAACTCAATCAATTATTAAGCTTCTCAAGCATGCACGTTAGTACACCCAACTTGTTTTTTATCACATGGTGCAATAAGTTTGGGAAATGAATTTTCCTTATAGGGTGTGTTCAAACCTCAATTGATGTGTTTGAACACCAAACTTATCATGTACTATACGTTGCATGTAGAGAAACTTTATATTAGTTGTCAAAGTTGAATTGAAATTCCATGGAAATTGTTGTTACTATTATTAGAGAATTAAAAGAAGAGCATAGAACATGGGTTGCCTCCCATGAAGTGCTTCTTTAACGTCATTAGCTTGACGGTTGTCCCTTGTCAAGGTGGTTGGTGGTGTTTGAAATCCTCCCCTCTTGCAGTGTGTTTGCCACCAGCGGAATTGTTGAGGAGTTCGTTTGCTGGGAAAAAATCTTCTGTAGGTATCTTTCTGCTTCTCCATCTCCTTGGAACTTTCTTTTTTGTTTCCATTGATGTTGTCTTATTTTCTATGGATTCTTTCTCTAGTGGATTCTTGTTATTGATCTTGCATGACTCTGATGGTTCTGGTTCCCCTTGGATCATCTTTGAACATGGTTCTTCTTGACTATATGGCTTCCCAACTAATGGGGCTTCCAATTGTGTTGTTTGTGCTTCCTTGTTTGGCTCCTCCATCAACTTATTGTCTTCATGATCTGTTTCTTGTGAGAGGTTGAAAACATTGAAAGTGAGCTGCTCATCATGTATTCTCAATACTAACTCTCCTTGTTCTACATCTATGAGTGCTCTAGCTGTGGCTAGGAATGGTCTTCCCAAAATGATGGGGTAAATAGGATTCTCATCCATTTCCAGAACAACAAAATCTGTGGAAGATAGTAGCTCCCAACCTTCACCAGCACATTTTCAACCACCCCTAATGCTTGTTTTTGAGTTTTGTCAGCCAATCTGATAATTACATCAGTAGGAGTTAGTTCATTGATTTGAAGCTTCTTCATGAGGGAGAGAGGCATTAGGTTGATGCTTGCTCCCAAGTCACAAAGCCCTTTGTCAATCATTGTTTCTCCTATGGTACAAGGGATGTGGAAACTCCTTGGATCCTCCTTCTTTGTGGGTGGCCCTGGTTGAATGAGAGCACTACAATCTCTGTTCATCTTGATTGTTTATCCACCCTTCAATGGACTTTTTCTAGCTAGTAGCTCCTTTATATACTTGTTGTAGAAAGGCATCTATTAGAGGGCTTTAATGAATGGTATATTTACATCTAGAGATGCAAACATATCAAGGAACCTTGAGTACATTCTCCCTGCTACACCACCTTTAAGCTTGTGGGGAAAAGGTGCATATGGGTTCACTACCTCCTTCTTCTTTAGCTCTTCCTTGGGTGTAAGCTGAGTTGCATAGCTTCCTTCCTCCTGGCTTTCCTTTTGGTTATTTTGAAGGTGTTCTACTCCATTCATACTCCCCTCATCACTTGTGGTTATCATTTTGCATTCCTCCCATCTCACTTTCTTTGTTTCTCCTCTTGGATTCTTCTCTGTATCACTGGGGAATCCATCAGTGGGTTTGGGAATTTGTTGAGATAGGTACCCTACTTGGGACTCCAATCTCTTGATATTTTCTCCTTGGTTCTTGATATTAACTCGCACTTCTTCCTTAAACACTTTGTTATCTTGGATTTCTTTGCATATGTTTTCAAGTAGAGCTTCAATCTTTAAAAGCCTATCATCTGTTAATGATGGTGGGTTGAGATTAGGTGATTGAGAAGGTTGATTAGATGGATGTTGGTAATATCTCTGTGAGGTGTTTTGATGAGTAGCATTGTGTTGGAGTTGAAGTTGTGGCGTCTCTGATCTTGCCCTTGGTCATGTTGATTTTCCCATCCAAAGTTCGGGTGATTCCTCCATCCAGAGTTGTAAGTTTTGGAGTATGGATCATGGACTTGTCTAGGTGAGTTTCCCACATAGTTGGCTTGCTCCCAGTCACCTTCTTCTCCTATGTTTACTCCTTCTTGAGTTGGTGATGAGGTGATGGCTGCTGTAACTTGGTTCTCTTCCACCTTCTTGGTAAGATCTGCTAGCTGCTTGGTGATCATCTTGTTTTGGGCTAACAGTGCATCCATGTGGTTCAGCTCTATTACTCCTCTAGTGTTACTTCTTTCAGAGGCATATAAGTAGTCATTCTCAGCAACTATTTCAATGACATCTATGGCTTCTTCAATGGTTTCCTTCTTGTTTAAAGAGCCTCCTGATGAATGATTCACAGCCTTCTTTGACTCATAGGAAAGACCTTCATAGAAGATGTGAAGTTAAACCCACTCATTAAATATCTCTGGTGGGCATCTCCTTGTTAGATCCTTGAACCTTTCCCAAGCTTCATAAAGTGTCTCCCCATTTTGCTGTCTGAACGTCTGCACTTCAGTTCTCAATCTATTGATCCTTTGAGGGGGGTAAAACCTTGCCAAAACTTGTTCACTACCTCTTCCTAATTGGTCAAGCTCTCCTTTGGAAAGGATTCAAGCCACTTGGATGCCTTGTCCTTGAGTGAAAAGGGGAACAAGAGCAACCTATAGACATCGGGTGGACTCCATTGGACTTCACCGTGTCACAAATCCTCAAGAAGGTTGTCAAGTGTTGGCTAGGGTCTTCTTGAGCACCTCCTCCAAATGAGCAATTATTTTGCACCAAAGTGATGAGCTGGGGTTTTAGCTCAAAATTGTTGGCATGTATGGTGGGTTTCTGAATGCTGCTCCCACAGTTTTCAGGATTAGGGTTGATATAGGATCCTAAGACCCTCCTTTCTTGCCCAGCTCGATTTGCATGGCCTTCTCTAGCATGATTATGAGCTTCTTCTTCATGATTATTCTCCAAATTCTCTTCCATGTTGGGTTCAAAATACTCTTCCTCTGCTTCCTCAGCACCAATAATCCTTTTTCCTCTTGTTTCCCTTCGTCGTCTCCAAAGGGTTCTTTCAGGTTCTGAATTAAAGGATGTTGAAGCTCCTTCTCTTCTCCCTATCATACAACAAACAGATTGCACAACAGGAGGTATAGTGAAGATTATTCTTGTTAGAATGATTGTTAGTGTGAGTGATGCAATTTATCAAACAGTTAGTGGGTTAGTGAGCTGAATTATGATCAACTAAGAAAAAGAGAACAGAAAATAGAGAGGGTATAGGGGGTAAGGAAGAAATTAAAAACTAACTAAGGTAAACTGACTGAATAAAAAGAAACGAATAACGAAATAAAAAAATGCTCAATCTAGTAATCTTCTAACTTAATCATTGTTGATTCAAAATCAATCACCGGCAATGGCGCCATAAACTTGATGCGTGAAAACTTGTCTCTCAACAAATTTCCCTTCGGCAAGTATACCAAATTGTCGTCAAGTAAAACTCACAATAGAGTGAGGTCGAATCCCACAGGGATTGATTGGTCAAGCAACTTTAGTTAGAAGAATATGCTAGTTAAGCTAAACAGAATTGAGATTGAGATGCAGGAATTTAAATGACTAGAAAGTAAATAACATAAATTAAAGTGCAGAATCTTAAATGGGAAGTTGGGATAATGAGCATGAATTTAAATGGCAGAAAGTAAATAGAATGGGTAAGATCAGAAATGGGGATATCATTGGGTTTAGGAGATGTTTCATTCTCCGGATCAAGTTCATTCTCATCTCTTCCTCAATCAATGCATTCATTAATCTCCTTGGCAATCTTAAGTGATTGGATCCCAATTCCTTGGCAATCCAATCTCTCTAAGCTTGAACAATTGTCCAATTGCTTGATTTAATTACTCATGGGAAGAGATGAAAGTGTGGTCACTGATTATACATGTATTTCCAAATCAAAGTGTTGGGAGGATTAAATGCCATAATATCCATCCAAACCCCAATTTGGTCCAACATGAGAAAGCATTTCTAGCATGATTTCCTCATCCCTTTTCCAAGGTTCAAAGGAGATCCAATTATGGAGAGTTTCTTTTCCAAGACAACTAACCAATTGAATTAAGATCGAAAGCTTTCCAGTAAGATCAAGAGAAAAGAAAGAAGAAGAAGAATGAAAACTATAATTGATCCATCAAATTACAACAGAGCTCCCTAACCCAATGAAAGGGGTTTAGTTGTTCATTGCTCTAGGAATCAAAAATGGCAGAAAAGAAGAATCCATGCTAGAAGTACAGAAAAGTAAATATGCAGAGAGTAGTTCCCAAAAGTGCTAAGCTTCTCTCTAGTTCAAAACTACTCCTCTTTATACTACACCTCATGATCTTCTAGTGAGTTCTTCAAATCTTGGATGTGGGCTTTGGACCTTGAATTGAAGCAATTATCATCTTTAGTGGGCCCAGCTTGCAAAGAAATAAGAATTAGACATGGGCATTTAGTGAGATTAACGTTGGGTAATATTTTGAGTGCGAGAACGTTAGTGGCATTCACTTTTTCCACTAACGTTCCACCCTTATATACCCACGTCAATTCCAATGTTAGAAATCTTAACGTGACTTCTAACGTTTCTTACTCAATCATTGGCCAACGTTAATGGGACTCACTTTTCCCATTAACGTTGGCTTGTTCCCCTTTTCGCAAACGTTAATGGGAATCACTTTTCCCATTAACGTTGCTTGCCTCTTGCCCCTACGTTAGATCTCACGTTAGCTTGGCTAACGTAGTTCTTAACGTGGGTCTCTATCACCTTCGTGAGCGTTAGTGACACTCACCTTTGTCACTAACGCTCCAATTGCCTTAAGTCCCTATGTTAGGACCCACGTTAACTAAGTTAACGTGGCTCTTAATGTAGTAATGAAGCCATCTCCCAACGTTAGTGACAAAGTGAGTGTCACTAACGATGGTTCTTTGAATTCAACTCCACGTTAACTCTCACGTTAACAATCTTAACGTGAGAGTTAACGTAGGCAATGCTAATGATCCAACGTTAGTGACAAAAGTGAGTGTCACTAACGTTGGCGTTGTTGATCCTCTTCCACGTTAGAGTTAACGTTAACTAAGTTAACATGACTCTTAACGTGGGCATTGCCTAGTTTCCCAACGTTAGTGGTGTTCACTTTTACCACTAACGTTTTGGAGAAATGTTATTGGAGTTCATGTTTCTCGTTAACGTGGAGTCCTCTTTTTCTTCTACGTTAAGTACCACGCTCTTAACGTAAGCTATGAATGGCTTCGCAGGCGTTATTGGTGATCACTTTTCTCATTAACGTTGCAAGCTCTTTGCCATCCCACGTTTGTAGTCACGTTAACTAAGTTAACGTGAATGCTAACGTGGTTCTTCCATGCTTCATTTGTCCTGAAAACAAGCAATTAAAGTGCATCAAAGCTCTAGCTAAAGTCATGAGATTATGCATCATCAAATTCTCATGCAATTCTGGCAAAAATCTCATGAAATCATGCAAAATTCACAATAGTTGCTTAAATGAAGGTGCAAGTGTATTTTCACCCAAAACTTGCCTTATTCACTAGGAAAATGCATGAAACTACCCTAAAACAGTAAAGAAAAGGTTAGTGAAACTGGCCTAGATGCCCTGGCATCAAGAAACTAAGAAGATTGAAGCAAATCAACAAGGAAAAGTAAAGGAAACTAAATCAAAACAAGTAATTAAACCTAAATCTAAGATGAAATTAACCTAAAACCCTAATTCTAGAGAAAAGATGGAGCTTCTCTCTTTAGAAAACTACCCTACATGATCCTAAGCTAATCTAATTGCTCCCCACATTGTCCAATCTTCAATTCTGCATCAAATAGGCTTAGAAACAAGTTGGATTTGGGACTAGAAAGCTCAGAAATCACCCTCAACGTCTTCACTATAATGAGGTCGCTTGCCAATATTCCTCCTCACGCGTACGGGTGGGTGACGTGTGCGTGTGTCCATTAATGTCCTTCTCACGCGTACGTGTGGATGACGAGTGCGCGTGGCCATGAACCCTCCCAATGCTCATTTCTTCATGAATTCTCCACTTTGTATGCTTTTTTCTTCACTTCTTTCATCCAATACTTGCCATATGAATCTGAAATCACTCAACAAGCATATCAAGGCATCGAATGGAACTAAAGTGAATTAAAATTGGCTAATTAAATGCCTAAAAAGCATGTTTTCACTCTTAAACACAAATTTAGGGAGAATTACTGTAACAACCCAACTTCCAGAACGTCATGATCGTACCGAAAGTAAGGTGTTACCAACCTGCTTTCCTTTATTAACTATTTACTATTGAGCCTTTAGTTCGATATCGCGATTTTATTTTAGTAAAAATACCAGAAAATTGTTTTTGATAATTAAAATCATATAGCAAGCATCACCCAGTAATAATAATCACATAATTATTAATAATAATATCTGTCATACAAAAGATTTCAAATAAAACTCACATACAAATCCTATCCCTCTGTATAAAATAAAAATGTTAAGCAATAAGAGCGAGGGAACTTCTATGGAAGAATCTCAAGTCATAAACTTAACTCGTAAATAAATTCTAGAATCGCCCGCAGCTTCAAACTGAATCTTCGTACCTGTGTCACTGAAAAGGTGGAGGATTTTGGGGTGAGAACAAACCACACGTTCTCAGTAGGGAATGGGAATGCCGCAAAAGTAATAATTAACATGCAAATAATTAACTTTGCTTAATAAACCATCTTTGTTGTAAAACCCGGTTAATTAACGGCTAATTAACCCATAAATGAGAATTTATTCTAGAAAGCCTAAAATGTGATTTTTATGGTTAAATGTGATAGAGGAGATTGAGACGAGAATTTCGGTACCAATTTTATAGAATTCAGACCAAGATTGGACCGAACGGGCCAAACCAGGCCAACCGGACCCAAAGTGGACCCTTGGCCCAACATAAATAAACCCTAAAACACTCATTTCAGCACTCTCTCTCTCCTCACTATACACTCACACACGCTGAAATGGTGGAGGGAGGAGAAGAATACTCTCTCAAACTTCTATCTCTCACTTGATCTTCAAACCACCATAACTTTTGATCTAGAGCTCCGATTGCCGC
>NC_029777.3:27553810-27596520 GCF_000817695.3 Arachis duranensis
CCTTTGAATCCTTAACACATATTCCTAAACCTTTCTTAACTTTCTCAAGCATTTGTCTTAATCCTCATTTCAGTTCATAATCTCTACTTTGGCAATCTTGGGTCAAGCCAACTTTAAAACAACTTTTCAGTTTAGTTCTCTATCAAAAGGCTCAAGAAAATTATTTATTTTAAATTCATTAAACTCCTTTCAAAAGGTAACCTCTCATTAGAGGTAATCAAATAAAACTCTTTCTTAAGTAAAACCTCAGATTTTACGAAATTCCGGCAGAACCTCCCCTAAAACTCGGGCTTAGCCACCCTTACGGGTCCCAACAAAACAATTTACCAAACTCTCTTCAACCTTTCCAATATCAATTCAACTTTCACCTTATCAATTCGTAACTAACTTTCATTTATCATAGGATTCTTTCAAAATTAAACTCAATAAACTAGTATTCCAAGAAACTTGGTGTTGAGGTAATTTAGTCACAATAAAAACTTGTACCATCTCTCTTAAAATTCTGTTATTGTTTCCTAAGAAAATGCAGAAAAACAGCAGCAAGTAGTAAGTTTGGTAAATTCCTTAAAAATCCAGTTTTCATCCAATGCCTTTCAAAATTCACGATCTCAAACAAGACTCTTTTAGCTTTTTATTGAATCAAATTCCAGATTAATACCATGTCATATGAAAAAGTTATGAAGTGAGAAACACAGCCAGGCCTTTTAGAATTCGGTTTCCAAAATCCAGTGAGTTATCCATACTCTTTTCAACATATCTACTTGGTTAAATAGGATATTGACATGAAATTTAAAATGAAGATTGTGGACACAGGAAGCTTGAAAATGCCGTTGGTTTCAGCTCAAATACTTACCAGAATTGAAAGTTAAGTGAGTTGGAAGTTGGTGCTTCTGCAGTAAAGAAACAGAATTTTCTGCAGAAACCATCAATCTTCAAAAATTCATTTCTCCCAAAACACTCATCAATAAATTCTGAGTTTTTTATGAGATGCTCAAAACACAGTAAAGTTTCATGCAAAAATAGTTTCATTCAAGTATATGACCTGGGATGCTCCCAGAAATTGATTCTTTCTACTGTCATGTATGCAGAATTTCTGCCTTAAGCATTTTCAACAACCTTACTTGTCAAAAACCACATTTGAACTTATAACCCTTCCAAAATCACACGTTTAACCTCTTTCCAATTATTCAAAATTTTCTTCATTGCCAACACAGCCCAAGAACCCAGAATCAATAATTCACACGATGTCAAGTACTTAAGCATCATCAAACCTTTTCTTTTCTACACTATGCCAAGCGTAACTTTTCATATACACTCATCATCATTCAAACACACAATAACTCATCAATTCACACCAGCAAGCTCAGCAACAAAAGTAACACCATTTATTCTATCCCTTACCACATTCAGTACGCACAATCATCAAATCGATCACTTACAACAGTGGAACCAGCCACAATCACAGCCGAGTCAGAATCAATAAATCATGACACAGAGAATTAGTCTAACCATTACAAAATTATTTAGATACTCTTAAAATTTACTATATTATTTCAGAAAATCACAGGTTCTCAAAACAGTTTAATCTCTTAGTTCCAATCCTTCAATAGCCACCAAAACCAATCTCAACTAGTTACAAGTAAACTTCACAGCCATTCCCATTCATCAAATATCCCCTTCAACATCAAACAAGTCAATAATTCACTCAAAATCAGAATCTCAACCAATTCATCGCAGAATCAATAACTCAGTCACAGTTCACAACCACATCTAATTTCAATTATAATTCAAAGTAATCACAGCCACATTTAATTCAAATCATAACTCAGAAAAATCACAATAGCTAACCATTCTCAAACACATTTCAAGTCATTCTTATCAATTAAGAAATTCTTAAATATTATTAACCATTTGCACTTATCCAATAACTTTGTAGGCATTCTAAATTAAAAACGTTAAATCCCCTACCTCGAAGTCGAAACTCACAGAAATCACTAAACCCAGCAGCTCCGTTGGCAGTTCTAACATCCGTTTTGTCCCCTTGGCAGCAGACACACTGTTCTTGGGCAGCTTCAGTAACAATTTCCAGCACTCATTTTGTTTCCTGGATAGCAACCATGGTGGTTTTGAGCGGCTCCAGTAATGGTGGAAAGCTTCAGCATCAGCCAAACAGCAGCAGTAACAATTCAGAGTAGAGCCAAAACAGGGCCAGGCCAACAATAACAGTTCCAGCAGCGGCGGTTGCGTCTTCTCGGATTTCAGAAACCAGAGGCAGAAGCAGAACCGGCTAGCTACTCCATTCGGTCCTCCAGCGATGACGTCCGGCGATGCAACGGCTCGACGACGGCGACGGCTACGAAGAGCACGAACGGCGACACTGGAATGACGGCGACGAAACCCTCGCGGTGGTGGTTGTGGACTGGCGGCGACGGCGGCGTGGAGCACAGCTCCTCTCCTTGGTGGCGACCCTGACCCGCGTTCGTTCTCTCTCTCTGCTGGCCCCTCAACGACGACGGCGGGCGAGCTCCAGGGCAACGGTGGTGACGGCGGGACGAGGTTGAACGGCGACGCTGCAGTTCACGAGGATGACGACGATGGTGGCACGGGCTCCTTGCGGCGGCAATAGGGCAGCAGCTCTTCCCTCTCTCTTTCCTCTTTGTTTCCGTTTCTTTCTTTGTTTTGTGTGTGTATTGCGTTTTGGAAGAAAGGGGGTGGAGGCTGCGTTCAGAAGCTGAGGAAAGGGAAACATTAGGGTTAGGGTTTCTGAGATTTGGGAATTAGGGTTTTTGATTCAATTTGGGAATTTAGGTTTAGGAATTAGGGATTTTATAAAAGAATATGGATAGATATGAATAGATATTTGGAGGATAGGATAATTTTAAAATCAAATGTACTCTATTAAAAATATTTAGAAACATTATTTATCAACATATTGCTAAGTTTAATCAATTATTTCTAATTTACATTATAAAATGAACAAGTTAATTATATTTTGTAAAGTACAATTTAAATTCAAATATCAATTTTCTAGATTAAATCATACAAATCTCTATTATTTTTCTATCTCTGAAACTTTAATTTCAATTTATAAAGTAATTAATCATAGTAAAAATTGTACATAAACATTAATTGACTTAAACTTAAAGTATTTATAAATATCAATCTAATCATTTCTAATAAAATAATTTCTAGGAGTTCAAATTAATAACATAATTCATTCAAAATAGGATTTATTTAAATTAAATTATACAATTCTTCTTATTTTTCAATTATCAAAATTATAATTTCAATTATACCAAACTTCTAATAAAGATTATATAAGAATTCTAATTAATTTAAACTCCAATTATGATGAAACTCCATTTAATTACCTTTAGTAAAATAATTTTCTTAAAATAAATCACAAATAACTAATTATTTGATTTTCAAAAACTAGGGTTGTTACAATTACAAAAGCATGCTATTTCGTTGAATAAATGTGAGATAAGTTGATAAAATTCCTAAATTAAGCACAAGATAAACCACAAAATTAGAATTTATCAAATCTCCCTACACTGAAACCAAGCATGTCCTCATGCTAAACTCAAGAAAGAGACAAAGGGTATCAACATTTATTCAATGCAAGTAAACTATCTAAATGCAACTGATGAGCGGATAATTTATACGCTTTTGGCATTATTTTTACATAGTTTTTAGTATGATTTAGTTAGTTTTTAGTATATTTTTATTAATTTTTAAGCAAAATTCACATTTCTAGACTTTACTATGAGTTTGTGTGTTTTTCTGTGATTTCGGGTATTTTCTGGCTGAAATTGAGGTACCTGAGCAAAAATCTGATTCAGAGGCAGACAAAGGACTGCTGATGCTGTTGGATTCTAACCTCCATGTACTCGAAAAAAATATTTGGAGCTACAGAAATCCAAATGGCGCGCTCTCACTGCGTTGGAAAGTAGACATCCAGGGCTTTCTAGCAATATATAATAGTGTATACTTTGCCCGCGTTTAGATGATGCAAACTGGTGTTTAACGCCAGCTTTGTGCCCTATTCTAGCGTCAAACGCCAGAAACAAGTTGCAAAGCAGAGTTAAACGCCAGAAACAAGTTACAAACTGGCGTTAACTCCAAGGAAGACCTCTACACGTGAAAGCTTCAATGCTCAGCCCAAACACACACCAAGTGGGCCCGGAAGTGGATTTCTGCATCATTTACTTAATTCTGTAACCCTAGTAACTAGTTTAGTATAAATAGAACTTTTTACTATTGTACTAGGGGTCTTTTTCCCTATTTTCAAATTCATATGTCATTTGGGGAGGCTTGCCATTCGGCCATGCCTGGACCTTCATTGCTTATGTATTTTCAACGGTGGAGTTTCTACACATCATAGATTAAGGGTGTGGAGCTCTGCTGTTCCTCGAGTATTAATGCAAAGTACTACTGTTTTCTATTCAATTCATGCTTATTCCTATTGTAAGATATTCATTCACACACAAGAACATGATGAATGTGATGATTATGTGACAATCATCACCATTCTCACGCATGAACACGTGATTGACAACCACTTCCGTTCTATATGAAAACAAGCTTGAATGTGTATCTCTTGGATTCCTGGTCCATGCATTTGATTGCCTCTCCTGACAATAGAGCCTTCAATTCCTTGCAATCAGAGTCTTCGTGGTATAAGCTAGAATCCATTGGCAGCATTCTTGAGATCTAGAAAGTCTAAACCTTGTCTGTGGTATTCCGAGTAGGATCTGGGATGGGATGACTATGACGAGCTTCAAACTCGCGACTGTATGGTGTGATGACAGATGCAAAAGGATAGTAAATCCTATTCCTACACGATGGAGAACCAACAGTTGATTAGTCATGCGGGAAACTGTAGAGGACCTTTTTCACTGAGAGGATGGGAAGTAGCCATTGACAACGGTGACACCCTACATACAGCTTGCCATAGAAAGGAGTATGAAGGATTGGATGAAGGCAGTAAGAAAGCAGAGATTCAAGAGGGATAAAGCATCTCCATACACTTATCTGAAATTCCCACCAATGATTTACATAAGTATCTCTATCTTTATTTTACGTTCTATTTATCTTTTAATTATTAAAACTCCATAACCATTTTAATCCGCCTGACTGAGATTTACAAGGTGACCATAGCTTGCTTCAAGCCGACAATCTCCGTGGGATCGACCTTTACTCATGTAAGGTTTATTACTTAGACGACCCAGTGCACTTGCTGGTTAGTTGGGCGAAGTTGTGAAGAAGATTGATATTACAATTGTGCACCAAGTTGTTGGCGCCATTGAGATCACAATTTCGTGCACCAAGTTTTTAGCGCCATTGCCAGGGATTATTCGAGTTTAGACAACTGACGGTTCATCTTGTTGCTCAGATTAGGTAATTTTCTTCTTGTTTCAACTTCTATTTTATTTTCAAAAAAATTTCAAAAATCTTTCAAAAAATTTTCTTCTTTTTCATTTTTCAAAAAAATAATTTTCAAAAAAATCCAAAAAAAATTAATAAAATCATAAAAACCAAAAATATTTTGTGTTTCTTATTTGAGTCTAGAGTCAATTTTTAAGTTTGGTGTCAATTGCAAGTTTTAATTTTTCTAAAATATTTTCGAAAACTCATGCATGTGTTCTTCATGATCTTCAAGTTGTTCTTGAGGATTTTCTTTGTTTGATCTTGATATTTTCTTGTTTTGTGTCTTTTGTTGTTTTTCATATGCATTTTTTAATTCTTAGTGTCTAAATATTAAAAATTTCTAAGCTTGGTGGCTTGCATGTTTTTCTTTTCTTGAAAAATTTTTCAAAAATTAGTCTTCATGTTCATCTTGATCTTCAAAGTGTTCTTGGTGTTCATCTTGACATTAATAGTGTTTTTGCATGCATTATTAGTTTTGATCCAAAATTTTCATGTTTTGGGTCATATTTGTCTTTTTCTTTCTCCTTATTAAAAATTCAAAAATAAAAAATATATATTTTCCTTATTTTACTCATAATTTTCGAAATCTTTGGGTTGACTTAGTCAAAAATTTTTAAAATAAGTTGTTTCTTGTTAGTCAAGTCAAGATTTCAATTTTAAAAATCTTATCTTTTCAAAACTTTTTCAAAAATCAAATCTTTTTCGAAAAATCTTATCTTTTTCAAAAATCAAAACTTTTTCAAAAATCTTATCTTTTTCGAAAACTTTACTAACAATTAATGTGGTTGATTCAAAAATTTGAAGTTTGTTACTTTCTTGTTAAGAAAGGTTCAATCTTTAAATTTTAGAATCATATCTTTTAGTTTCTTGTTAGTCAAGTAATCAATTTTAATTTTAAAATCAAATCTTTTTAATTTCCTTTTCAAATATTTTTCAAAATATCTTTTCAATCATAACTTTTTAACCATATCTTTTTCAAATCATATCTTTTTCAAAATCTTTTCTAGCTTCTTATCTTTTCAATATTGATTTTCAAATCTCTTTCAACTAACTAATTGATTTTTTTTTAGTTTGTTTTACTATTTCTTATCTTTTTCAAAACCACCTAACTATTTTTCTCCCTCTAATTTTCGAAAATCACCTTCCTCTTTTTCAAAAATCTTTTTATTTAACTAATTGCTTCAATTTTTAATTTTAATTTTATTTCTTCTCTTAATTTTCAAAAATTACTAACCATTTTTCAAAAACAATTTTCAAAATTCTCTCCCTCTCATCTCCTTCTATTTATTTATTTATCTACTAACACTTCTCTTCTACTCATAATTCGAACCCTCTTCTCTTCTCCCTATGTGTTCAAATTTTTTCTCTTCTCCTTATTCTATTCTTTTCTTTTTCTACTTACATAAAAGAATCTCTATATTGTGACATAGAAGATTTATCTTCTTTTCTGTTCTCTTCTTTTTCATATAAGCAGGAGCAAGGACAAGGACATTCTTGTTGAAGTAGATCTTGAACCTGAAAGGACTCTGAAGAATAAGCTAAGAGAAGCTAAAACACAACAATCCAGAGAAAACCTTACAGAGAATCTCGAAAAAGAAGGAGACATGGCCGAACCCAACAACAATGCAAGGAAAATGCTTGGTGACTTTACTGTATCAAATTCCAACTTACATGGAAGAAGCATCTCAATCCCTGCCATTGGAGCAAACAATTTTGAGTTAAAGTCTCAATTAGTTTCTTTGATGCAACAGAATTGCAAGTTTCAAGGACTTCCATCAGAAGATCCTTTTCAATTCTTAACTGAATTCTTGCAGATCTGTGATACTATTAAGACCAATGGGGTTGATCCCGAGGTCTACAGGCTTATGTTTTTCCCTTTTGCTGTAAGAGACAAAGCTAGAGTATGGTTGGACTCTCAACCAAAAGATAGCCTGAACTCTTAGAATAAGCTGGTCACGACTTTCTTAGCCAAGTTCTTTCCTCATCAAAAGCTGAGTAAGCTTAGAGTGAATGTTCAAACCTTCAGACAGAAAGAAGGTGAATCCCTCTATGAAGCTTGGGAGAGATACAAGCAACTGACCAAAAAGTGTCCTTCTAACATGCTTTCAGAATGGACCATTGATGAGCGGATAATTTATACACTTTTTGGCATTCTTTTTAGGTAGTTTTTACTATGAGTTTGTGTGTTTTTCTGTGATTTCAGGTATTTTCTGGCTGAAATTGAGGGACCTGAGCAAAAATCTGATAGGAGGCTGACAAAGGACTGCTGATGTTGTTGGATTCTGACCTCCCTGCACTCGAAATGGATTTTCTGGAGCTACAGAACCCCAAATGGCGCGCTCTCAACTTCGTTGGAAAGTAGACATCCAGGGCTTTCCAGCAATATATAATAGTTCATACTTTATTCGAGATTAGATGATGAAAACAGGAGTTCAATGCCAAGTCCATGCTGCATTCTGGAGTAAAATGCCAGAAACACGTCACAAACTAGAGTTAAACGCCAAAAACACGTTACAACTTGGCGTTTAACCCCAAGAGAAGCCTCTACACGTGTAAAGCTTAAGCTCAGCCTAAGAACACACCAAGGTAGGCCCCGGAAGTGGATTTCTGCACTAAGACTTATTTCTATAAATCCTAGTAACTAGTCTAGTATAAATAGGACTTTTTACTATCGTATTTTCATATGGGATTTTACATCTTTAGATCACATTGCCTTGACCTTCATCACTTATGTATTTTCAACGGTAGAGTTTCTACACACCATAGATTAAGGTATGGAGCTCTGCTGTAGCTCGAGTATTAATACAAAGTACTATTGTTCTTCTATTCAATTCACGCTTATTCTTATTCTAAGATATTCGCTGCACTCAACATGATGAATGTGATGATCTGTGACACTCATCATCATTCTCAGCTATGAACGCGTGCCTGACAACCACCTCCGTTCTACCTTAGATCGAGCACGTATCTGTTGGATTCCTTAATCAGAATCTTCGTGGTATAAGCTAGAATTATTGGCGGCCATTCTTGAGAATCCAGAAAGTCTAAACCTTGTCTGTGGTATTCCGAGTAGGATTCAGGGATTGAATGACTGTGACGAGCTTCAAACTCGTGATTGTTGGGCATTGTGACAGACGCAAGAGTCACTAGATTCTATTTCGACATGATCGAGAACCGACAGATGATTAACCATGCTGTGACAGAGCATTTGGACCATTTTCACTGAGAGGATGGGAAGTAGCCATTGACAATGGTGACGCCTTACATACAGCTTGCCATGGAAAGGAGTAAGAAGAACTAGATGAAGGCAGTAGGAAAGCAGAGATTCAACAGGAACAAAGCATCTCCACACACTTATCTGAAATTCCCACCAATGATTTATAGGAAAAGGATACGGCAGTCGAACCCAACAATAACAATGCAAGGAAGATTATTGGTGACTTTACTGTACCAAATTCCAACTGACATGGAAGAAGCATCTCAATCCCTGCCATTGGAGCAAACAACTTTGAGCTAAAGCCTTAGTTAGTTTCTCTGATGCAACAGAACTGCAAGTTTCATGGACTTCCATCAGAAGATCCTTTTCAGTTCTTAACCGAATTCTTGCAGATCTGTGATACTGTTAAGACCAATGGGGTTGATCCCGAGGTCTACAAGCTTATGCTTTTCCCTTTTGCTGTAAGAGATAGAGCTAGAGTATGGTTAGACTCTCAACCTAAAGATAGCCTGAACTCTTGGGATAAGCTGGTCACGGCCTTCTTGGCCAAGTTCTTTCCTCCTCAAAATCTGAGTAAGATTAGTGTGGATGTTCAAACCTTCAAACAGAAAGAAGGTGAATTCCTCTATGAAGCTTGGGAGAGATACAAGCAACTGACCAAAAAGTGTCCTTCTGACATGCTTTCAGAATGGACCATCCTAGATATATTCTATGATGGTCTGTCTGAATTATCTAAGATGTCATTGGACTATTCTGCAGGTGGATCCATTCACCTAAAGAAAATGCCTGTAGAAGCTCAAGAACTCATTGACATGGTTGCAAATAACCAATTCATGTACACCTCTGAGAGGAATCCTGTGAGTAATGGGATGCCTCAAAAGAGGGGAGTTCTTGAAATTGATGCTCTGAATGCCATATTGGCTCAGAACAAAATGTTGACTCAGCAAGTCAACATGATTTCTCAGAGTCTGAATGGATGGCAAAATGCATCCAACAGTACTAAAGAGGCATCTACTGAAGAAGAAGCTTATGATCCTGAGAACCCTGCAATAACAGAGGTGAATTACATGGGTGAACCCTATGGGAACACCTATAATTTCTCATGGAAAAATCATCCAAATTTCTCATGGAAGGATCAACAGAAGCCCCAACAAGGCTTTAATAATGATGGAAGAAACAGGCTTAGCAATAGCAAGCCTTTTTCATCATCTTCTCAGCAACAGATAGAGAATTCTGAGTAGAGCCACTCTAGCTTAGCAAACAGAGTCTCTAATCTATCTAAGGCCACTTTAAGTTTCATGAATGAAACAAGGTCCTCCATCAGAAATTTGGAGACACAAGTGGGTCAGCTGAGTAAGAAAGTCACTGAAACTCCTCCCAGCACTCTCCCAAGCAACATAGAGGAGAATCCAAAAAGAGAATGCAAGGCCATTGATATAATCAATGTGGCCGAATGCACAAGGGAGGGGAAGGACGTGAATCCCAGTGAGGAAGACCTCCTGGGACATACTCTGAACAAAAAGGAGTTTCCTGTTAAGGACCTAAAGAAATTTGAGGCTCATATAGAGACCATAGAGATTCCATTGAACTTCTTTTACCATTCAAGAGCTCTGAGAACTATTCTTCCTCTGAAGAGGATGAAGATGTAACTGAAGAGCAAGTTGCTCAATATCTAGGAGCTATCATGAAGGTGAATGCCAAGTTGTTTGGTAATGAGACTTGGGAAGATGAATCTCCCTTGCTCATTAGTGAACTAAATACATGGGTTCAGCAAACTTTACCTTAAAAGAAACAAGATCTTGGTAAATTCTTAATATCTTGTACCATGGGCACCATGATCTTTGAGAAGGCTTTGTGTGATCTGGGGTCAGGTATAAATCTTATGCCACTCTCTGTAATTGGGAAGTTGGGGATCTTTGAGGTACAAGCTGCAAGAATCTCAGTTGAGATGGCAGACAAGTCAATAAAACAAGCTTATGGATTGGTAGAAGACGTGTTGGTAAAGGTTAAAAGCCTTTACATCCCTGCTGATTTCATAATCTTAGACACTGGGAAGGATGAGGATGAATGCATCATCCTTGGAAGACCCTTCCTAGCCACAGCAGGAGTTGTGATTGATGTTGACAGAGGAGAGCTATTCCTTCAATTGAATGGGGACTACCTTGTGTTTAAAGCTCAAGGATCTTCCTCTGCAACCATGGAGAGGAAGCATGAAAAGCTTCTCTCAATACATAGTCAAACAGAGCCCCCACAATCAAACTCTAAGTTTGGTGTTGGGAGGCCCTCATCATGCTCTGAACATCTGTGAAGCTCCATAAGAGCTCACTGTCAAGCTATTGACATTAAATAAGCACTTGTTGGGAGACAACCCAATTTTTATTTATCTATATTTCTATTATTCTTTTATGTTTTATTAGGTTTATGATCATATGGAGTCACAAAACATTTGCAAAAATTAAAAATAGAATCAAAAACAGCAGAAGAAAAAGCACACCTTGGAGGAAGAGCTTACTGGCGTTTAAACGCCAGTAAGGAGCATCTGGCTGGCGTTCGACGCCATAACAGAGCATGAAGCTGGCGTTGAACGCCAGAAACAAGCAGCAGTCTGGCGTTTAAACGCCAGGATTGCACCCTAAGGAGAGCTGGCGTTAAACGCCAGAAACAAGCAGCAAAGTGGCGTTTAACGCTAGAAACAAGCATAGAGCTGGCGTTTAACACCAGAAACAAGCATCAGTCTGGCGTTTAACGCCAGAAATAAGAATCAGTCTGGCGTTAAATGCCAGGATTGCATGTAGAGGGCGTTTTACACGCCTAATTGGTGCAGGGATGATAAATCCTTGACACCTCAGGATCTGTGGACCCCACAGGATCACCTCAGGATCTGTGGACCCCACAGGATCCCCACCTACCTCAACTCACCTTCTATCTTCTTTACACAATCCAATAACACTTTTCCCCTAACACCTTTCACCAATCACCTCAATCTCTCTTCCCTATCACCTCTTCACCACTCACATCCATCCACTCTTCCCCACAGGAACCCCACCTACCTTCAAAATCAAAATCTCTTTCCCACACAAACCCACCCTAAATGACCGAACCCCATTCCCTCTCCCTCCACTATATAAACCCCTCCATCCTTCTTCATTTTCACACAACACAACCCTCTCTTATCCCCCTTGGCCGAAACCCACACATCTCTCCCTCTCATCCATATCTTCTTCTTCTTCTTCTATTCTTTCTTCTTTTGCTCGAGGGCGAGCAACATTCCAAGTTTGGTGTGGTAAGAGCATAGCTTTTTGTTATTTCATAACCATTTATGGCACCTAAGGCTGGAGAAACCTCTAGAAAGAGTAAAGGGAAGACAAAAGCTTCCACCTCCGAGTCATGGGAGATGGAGAGATTCATCTCAAGGGTCCATAGCTCAGTAGTAGAGCATTTGACTGCACATCAAGAGAGCCTACTCATGGACCTCAACAAGAGCATAAGGAATTCCCTCATCAAGAAATCCCTGAGATACCTCAGGGATACATTTTCCTCCACACAATTATTGGGAGCAACTAAGGATAGGAGCACCAAAATCACTAGGGATCAAGCAACAGAGGCAAGGAAGAAACACAGAGGAGCTCAAAGAGCACCATTGGTTCTTCAAGAAGAAGGCGCCACCCTCACTAAAGTGAACTCATTCCTTTACTTCCTTGTTCTTATCTCTCTGTTTTTTCGGTTTTATGCTATATACTTGTCTATGTTTGTGTCTTTATTACATGATCATTAGTATTTAGTAACTATGTCTTAAGGCTATGAATAATTCCATTAATCCTTCACCTTTCTTAAATGAAAAAAAATGTTTTTAATTCAAAAGAACAAGAAATACATGAGTTTCGAATTCATCCTTGAAATTAGTTTAATTATATTGATGTGGTGATAATACTGTTTGTTTTCTGAATGAATGCTTAAACAGTGCATATTTTTTATCTTATTGTTTATGAATGTTAAAATTGTTGGCTCTTGAAAGAATGATGAACAAGAGAAATGTTATTGAGATCTGAAAAAAATTGATTCTTGAAGCAAGAAAAAGCAATGAATAACAAACGCTTGCGAAAAAAATGCAAAAAAATAAAAGAAAAAGAAAAAGCAAGCAGAAAAAGCCAATAGCCCTTAAAACCAAAAGGCAAGGGTAAAAAGGATCCAAGGCTTTGAGCATCAATGGATAAGAGGGGCCCAAGGAAATAAATCCAGGCCTAAGCGGCTAAATCAAGCTGCTTGTGGCATGCAGGTCCAAGTGAAAAGTTTGAGACTGAGTGGTTAAAGTCGTGATACAAAGCAAAAAGAGTGTGCTAAAGAGCTCTAGATACCTCTAACTGGGGGCTTTAGCAAAGCTGAGTCACACTCTGAAAAGGTTCACCCGGTCATGTGTCTGTGGCATTTATGTATCTGGTGGTAATACTGGAAAACAAAGTGCTTAGGGCAACGGCCAAGACTCATAAAGTAGTTGTGTTTAAGAATTAACATACTTAACTAGGAGAATCAATAACACTATCTGAACTCTGAGTTCCTATAGATGCCAATCATTCTAAACTTCAAAGGATAAAGTGAGATGCCAAAACTGTTTAGAAGCAAAAAGCTACAAGTCCCGCTCATCTAATTAGAACTAATATTCATTGATATTGTGGGAATTATAGTATATTATCTTCTTTTTATCCTATTCGATTTTCGGTTGCTTGGGGACAAGCAACAATTTAAGTTTGGTGTTGTGATAAGCGGATAATTTATACGCTTTTTGGCATTATTTTTAGATAGTTTTTAGTAGGATCTAGCTACTTTTAGGGATGTTTTTATTAGTTTTTATGCAAAATTCACATTTCTGGACTATACTATGAGTTTGTGTATTTTTCTGTGATTTCAGGTATTTTCTGGCTGAAATTGAGGGACCTGAGCAAAAATCTGATAGGAGGCTGACAAAGGACTGCTGATGTTGTTGGATTCTGACCTCCCTGCACTCGAAAGGGATTTTCTGGAGCTACAGAACTCTAAATGGCACGCTCTCAACTGCGTTGGAATTTAGCCATCCTGAGCTATTCAGCAATATATAATAGTCCATACTTAATCGAGATTAGATGACGAAAACTGGCGTTCAACGCCAGTTCCATGCTGCATTCTGGAGTAAAACGCCAGAAGCACGTCACAAACCAGAGTTAAACGCCAAAAATACGTTACAACTTGGCGTTTAACTCCAAGAGAAGCCTTTGCACGTGTAAAGCCCAAGCTCAGCACAAGCACACACCAAAGTGGGCCCTGGAAGTGGATTTCTGCACTAAGACTTATTTCTGTAAACCCTAGTAACAAGTCTAGTATAAATAGGACTTTTTACTATTGTATTTTCATCTGGGATTTTACATCTTTAGATCACATTTGGGGGCTGGCCATTCGGCCATGCCTGGACCTTCATCACTTATGTATTTTCAACAGTGGAGTTTCCACACACCATAGATTAAGGTGTGGAGCTCTGTTGTACCTCGAGTATTAATGCAAAGTACTATTGTTCTTCTATTCAATTCACACTTATTCTTATTCTAAGATATTTGCTGCACTCAACATGATGAATGTGATGATCCGTGACACTCATCATCATTCTTACCTATGAACGCGTGCCTGACAAACACCTCTGTTCTACCTTAGATCGAGCGCGTATCTCTTGGATTCCTTAATCAGAATCTTCGTGGTATAAGCTAGAATTATTGGCGGCCATTCTTGAGAATCCGGAAAGTTTAAACCTTGTCTGTGGTATTCCGAGTAGGATTCAGGGATTGAATGACTGTGACGAGCTTCAAACTCATGATTGTTGGGCGTAGTGACAGACGCAAAAGAGTCACTGGATTCTATTCCGACATGATCGAGAACCGACAGATGATTAGCCGTGCTATGACAGAGCATTTGGACCATTTTCACTAAGAGGATGGGAAGTAGCCATTGACAACAGTGACGCCCTACATACAGCTTGCCATGGAAAGGAGTAAGAAGAATTGGATGAAGGCAGAAGGAAAGCAGAGATTCAACAGGAACAAAGCATATCCACACACTTATCTGAAATTCCCACCAATGATTTACATAAGTATCTCTATCTTTACTTTACATTTTATTTATCATTATATTCGAAAACCATTATAACCATTTGAATCCGCCTGACTGAGATTTACAAGATGACCATAGCTTGCTTCATACCAACAATCTCCGTGGGATCGACCCTTACTCACGTAAGGTATTACTTGAACGACCCAGTGCACTTGCTGGTTAGTTGTGTGAAGTTGTGACAAAGTGTGAATCTATTCTGTAGGTGGATCTATTCACCTGAAGAAAATGCCTGCAGAAGCTCAGGAACTCATTGACATGGTTGAAAATAACTAGTTTATGTACACTTCTGAAAGAAATCCTGTGAATAATGGGACGCCTCAGAGGAAGAGAATTATTGAAATTGATGCTCTGAATGCCATATTGGCTCAGAACAAAATATTGACTCAACAAGTCAACATGATTTCTCAGAGTCTGAATGGATTGCAAAATGCATCCAACAGAACTAAAGAGGCATCTTCTGAAGAAGAAGCCTGTGATCCTGAGAACCCTGCAATAGCAGAGGTGAATTACATGGGTGAAGCCTATGGAAACACCTATAATCCCTCATGGAGAAATCATCCGAATTTCTCATGGAAGGATCAACAAAAGGCCCAACAAGGCTTTAATAATGGTGGAAGAAACAGGTTTAGCAATAGCAAGCCTTTTCCATCATCTTCTCAGCAACAGACAGAGAATTTTGAGCAGAGTCCCTCTAGCTTAGCAAACATAGTCTCTGATCTATCTAAGGCCACCCTAAGTTTCAGGAATGAAATAAGGTCCTCCATTAGAAATTTGGAGGCACAAGTGAGCCAGCTGAGTAAAAGAGTCACTAAAACTCCTCCTATTACTCTCCCAAGCAATACAGAAGAGAATCCCAAAAGAGAGTGCAAGGCCATAACTATGAGCAACATGGCCGAACCTGGAGAGAGTGGAAAGGACGTGAATCCCAGTAAGGAAGACCTCTTAGGATGTCCTCTGGACAAAAAAGAGTTCCCAATTGAGGAATCTAAGGAATCTGAGGCTCACCTAGAAAACATAGAGATTCTATTGAGCCTCATTTTACCATTCATGAGCTCTGATGACTATTTATCTTTTGAAGAAGATGAAGATATTGTTGAAGGGCAAGTTGCCCAGTATTTAGGAGCAATCATGAAGCTGAATGCCAAGCTATTTGGTAATGAGACTTGGGAGGATGAGCCTCCATTGCTCATTAATGAACTGAATACCTGGGTTCAGCACACACTACCTCAAAAGAAATAGGATCCTAGTAAATTCCTAATTCCCTGTATCATAGGCACCATAACCTTTGAAAAGGCTCTGTGTGAACTGGGGTCAGGCATAAATTTAATGCCACTCTCTGTAATGGAGAAACTGGGAATTTTTGAGGTACAAGCTACCAAATTCTCATTAGAGATGGCAGCCAACTCTATGAAAAAGGCTTATGGACAGGTAGAGGACATGCTAGTAAAGGTTAAAGGCCTTTACGTCCCTGCTGATTTCATAATCCTAGACACTGGGAAGGATGAGGATGATTCCATTATCCTTGGAAGACCCTTCCTAGCCACAGCAAAGGCTGTGATTGATATGGACAGAGGAGAGCTGGTCCTTCAATTGAATGCGGACTACCTTGTGTTTAAAACTCAAGGATCTCCCTCTGCAACCATGGAGAGGAAGCATGAAAAGCTTCTCTTAATACAGAGTCAAACAAAGCCCCCACAACCAAACTCTAAGTTTGGTGTTGGGAGGCCACAACCAAACTCTAAGTTTGGTGTTGAACCTCCACATTCAAACTCTATGTTTGGTGTTGGGATGTCTGACGTTAGGATTTTTGCCAGTAAAGAATGTCATAAAAACAGTCGTGTTGTAGATATAGTCTCTAAACCGACAAAAATCCCTTCGTACAAACGTTTTGGGTGTCACAAGTAACAAACCCCTTTAAAAATTGTTAACCGAGTATTCAAACCTCGGGTCATCTTCTCAAGGAACTGCAAAGAAGTATGTTCTTATTATTGGCTATAAAGGTTGTGAATTCAGGGTTTAGAAGGTGAGAAGCAAGTGATTTAAATGACAAGTAAAGCAAATGGAAATTAAAAATAAATAAACAACTGTAAAACAACTTTTGGCAAGATGAGGGAATTTAGAGGTCTAACTTAGTCATCTCTCTCAACTATAATAAAAGTTGAATCTAAACTCCACTTGGTCAACCTTTACCAGGGCAAAGGAAAGTCAAGAGACTAATTAAATTGACCTTTGAATCCTAATTATTTCCTAAGAAAAGGTTGGGATTATTTAGGTTCAGCTCAATTAGCAAGATAACGATTATTAATTACGTTGAGTTTAATAACTGTTGAGTTACTAAATTCTTAATCAGAACCAAAAGGGGAAAAAGTAAATTTGCTGGAATAATAAAAATATCTTCAAATCGTAAACAATGATAACCATAAATTAACAAGAGCAATAATAAACTGGAAATGCCTCAATACCATTAATTCAAATAATTATCTGTAACATGGAATAATTCATAAATTAAATTATTAAAAGTAAATAATCAATTCAAATGCTGGAATAAATAATTATAGAAATAAAAGAACATTTAAAACCTGGATCCAGAGTTACTCTTGAAACAAGAAGAAATTCTAAATCCTAAAAGAGAGAGAGAGAACCTCTCTCTAAACTAGATCTAAATCATTGAAAAGTAAATTATGTGAGCTCCCTTTGAATGGATGCATTCCCCCACTTCATAACCTCTGGTCTATGCCTTCTGTACTTGGATTTGGGCCAAAAAGGGCTTTAGAACTCACTGGGGCGTGTTCTGTAATTTTCTAGTGCGTGGCCTCTGTCACGCGTCCGCGTTGGTCACGCGGTCGCGTCATTCGGAGCTTTTCCTTGCCACGCGGTCGCGTCAGTCATGCGACCGCGTCATGTGCGTTCTGCTAGAGGCGCGCGGTCGCGTCAGTCATGCGGCCACATCGCTGCTGATTCGTGCTTGGCACGCGATCGCGTCGTCCATGCGATCGCGTGGATACCAGTTTCCTTAAAGCTCCGTTTTGCTTTCTCCTTTCCCTTTGGTATGTTTCCTTTTTCATCCTTTAAGTCATTCTACCTTAGAAACTCTGAAACTACTCAACACACTAATCATGGCATCGAATGGAAATAAAGGTAATTAAAATAATTAATTTTCAAAGCTTAGGAAACATGTTTTTCACGATATGACATAATAAGGGAGGGAAAGTAAAACCATGCAATTAATGTGAATAAGTAGGTGAAGGATTGTATAAATCACTCAAATTAAGCACAAAATATCTCATGAAATATGGGTTTATCAATGTCCCTACAATGCTCTGAACATCTGTGAGGCTCCATGAGAGCCCATTGTCAAGCTATTGACAATAAAGAAGTGCTTATTAGGAGGCAACCCAATTTTTATTTATCTATGTTATTTCATGTTATTTTCTTTTTGTTTTAGGTCGATGATCATCTGGAGTCACAAAAATAATTGCAAAAATTAAAAAAAATAAAAAACAGCATTAAAAATAGCACACCCTAGATGAGAGACTTACTGGCGTTTAAACGCCAATAAGGGTAGCAGTATGGGTGTTTAACGCCCAGTCTGGCACCATTCTTGGCGTTAAACGCCAGAAACAAGCACCAAACTGGCGTTAAATGCTAGAAACAAGCTACAATCTGGTATTAAACGCCAGAAACAGGTTGCAACCTGACGTTTAAAGCCAGGAAAGGAATAAAAGTTTGAGTTTAACGCCAGAAACAAGCAGCAATCTGGCGTTAAATGCCAGGATTGCAAAGTAAGGGCGTTTTGCACGCCTAAAAGGAGCAGGGATGAAATCCTTGACCCCTCAGGATCTTTGGATCCCACAAGATCCCCACCTATCCCACCTCTCTCTCTCTCCTTCCATCTCCTCCATTCTCCTTTTCTTCCCATTCTTTCTTTCTTCTTTTGCTCAAGGACGAGCAAACATTTTAAGTTTAGTGTGATAAAAGCATTACTTTTTGTTTTTCGATAACCATTTATGGCACCTAAGGCCAGAGAAACCTCTAGAAAGAGGAAAGGAAAGACAAAAGCTTCCACCTCCGAGTCATGGGAGATGGAGAGATTCATCTCAAGGGTCCATAGCTCAGTAGTAGAGCATTTTACTGGACAACAAGAGAGCCCACTCATGGACCTCAACAAGAGCATGAGGAATTCCCTCATCAAGAAATCCCTGAGATGCCTCAAGGGATACATTTTCCTCCATACAACTATTGGGAGCAACTAAGGATAGGAGCACCAAAATCACTAAGGATGGAGCAACAAAGGCAAGGAAGAGACATTGAGGAGCTCAACCACTCCATAGGATTTTCAAGAGGAAGACGCCACCCTCACTAAGGTGGACTCATTCCTTAATTTCCTTGTCTATTTATTTTTCTATTTTCGGTTTTGAGCTTCATGTTTGGCTATGTTTTGTGTCTTTATTACATGATCATTAGTGTCTAGTGTCTATGTCATAAGGCTATGAATAATTCCATGAATCATTCACCTCTCTTAAATGAAAAATGTGCTTAATTACAAAAGAACAAGAAGTACTTGGATTTCAAATTTTATCTTGAAATTAATTTAATTATTTTGATGTGGTGGCAACACTTTTTGTTTTCTGAATGAATGATGAACAAAGAGAAATGTTATTGATAATCTAAAAAATCATGAAATTGATTCTTAAAGCAAGAAAAAGCAGTGAAAAAGAAAAAAGCTTGCGAAAAAAATGGCAAAAATTAAAAGAAAGAAAAAGAAAAAGCAAGCAGAAAAAGCCAATAGCCCTTAAAACCAAAAGGCAAGGGTAAAAAGGATCCAAGGCTTTGAGCATTAATGGATAGGACGGCCCAAGAAAATAAAATCCAGGCCTAAGCGGCTAAATAAAGCTGTCCCTAACCATGTTCTTGTGTCATGAAGGTCCAAGTGAAAAACTTGAGACTGAGTGGTTAAAGTCATGATCCAAAGCAAAAGAGTGTGCTTAAGAACTCTGGACACCTCTAACTGGGGACTTTAGCAAAGCTGAGTCACAATCTGAAAAGGTTCACCTAGTTATGTGTCTGTGGCATTTATGTATCCGGTGGTAATACTGGAAAACAAAGTGCTTAGGGCCACAGTCAAGACTCATAAAGTAGTTGTGTTTAAGAATCAACATACTTAACTAGGAGAATCCATAACACTATCTGAAATTGTAAGTTCCTATAGATGCCAATCATTCTGAATTTCAAAAGATAAAGTGAGATGTCAAAACTATTCAGAAGCAAAAAGCTACTAGCCCCGCTCATCTAATTGGGACTAAGTTTCATTGATATTGCGAGATTCATTGTATATTCTCTTATTTTTATCCTATTTGATTTTCAGTTTCTTGGGGACAGGCAACAATTTAAGTTTGGTGTTGTGATGAGCGAATAATTTATACGCTTTTGGCATTGTTTTTACATAGCTTTTAGTGTTATTTAGTTAGTTTTTGGTATATTTTTATTAGTTTTTAAGCAAAATTTACATTTCTGGTCTTTACTATGAGTTTTTGTGTTTTTCTATGATTTCAGGTATTTTCTGGCTGAAATTGAGGGACCTGAGCAAAAATCTGATTCAGAGGCTGACAAAGGACTGCTGATGCTGTTGGATTCTGACCTCCCTGCACTCGAAATAAAATTTTTGGAGCTACGGATATCCAAATGGCGCGATCTTAACGACTTTGGAAAGTAGACATCCAGGGCTTTCCAGCAATATATAATAGTTCATACTTTGCCCAAGTTTTGATGATGAAAACAGGCATTTAACGCTAGCTTTCTGCCCTATTCTGGCGTCAAACGCCAGAAACAAGTTGCAAAGCAGAGTTAAATGCCAGAAACAAGTTACAAACTGACGTTTAACTCCAAGGAAGACCTCTACACGTGAAATCTTCAATGCTCAGCCCAAGCACACACCAAGTGGGCCCAGAAGTGGATTTATGCATCATTTACTTAATACTGTAACCCTAGTAACTAGTTTAGTATAAATAAAACTTTTTACTATTGTACTAGGGGTCTTTTACCCTATTTTCGAATTCATATATCATTTGGGAAGGCTGGCCATTCAGCCATGCCTGGACCTTCATTGCTTATCTATTTTCAATGGTAGAGTTTCTATACACCATAGATTAAGGATGTGGAGCTCTGCTGTTCCTCGAGTATTAATGCAAAGTACTACTATTTTCTATTCAATTCATGCTTATTCTTATTCTAAAATATTCATTCGCACACAAGAACATGACGAATGTGATGATTATGTGACACTCATCACCATTCTCATGCATGAACGCATGATTGACAACCACTTCTGTTCTATATGAAAACAAGCTTGAATGTGTATCTCTTGGATTCCTGGTCCATGCATTTGATTGCCTCTCCTGACAATAGAGCCTTCAATTCCTTGCAATCAGAGTCTTCGTGGTATAAGCTAGAATCCATTGGCAACATTCTTGAGATCCAGAAAGTCTAAACCTTGTCTGTGGTATTCCGAGTAGGATCTGGGATGGGATGACTGTGACAAGCTTCAAACTCGCGACTGTAAGGTGTGATGACAGATGCAAAAGGATAGTAAATCCTATTCCTACACGATCGAGAACCAACAGTTGATTAGTCATGCGGGAAACTGTAGAGGACCTTTTTCACTGAGAGGATGGGAAGTAGCCATTGACAACGGTGACACCCTACATACAGCTTGCCATAGAAAGGAGTATGAAGGATTGGATGAAGGCAGTAGGAAAGCAAAGATTCAAGAGGGATAAAGCATCTCCATACACTTATCTAAAATTCCCACCAATGATTTACATATGTATCTCTATCTTTATTTTACGTTCTATTTATCTTTTAATTATTAAAACTCCATAACCATTTTAATCCGCCTGACTGAGATTTACAAGGTGACCATAGCTTGCTTCAAGCCGACAATCTCCGTGGGATCGACCCTTACTCACGTAAGGTTTATTACTTGGACGACCCAGTGCACTTGCTGGTTAGTTGTGCGAAGTTGTGAAGAAGATTGATATTACAATTGTGCGTACCAAGTTGTTGGCGCCATTGAGATCACAATTTCATGCACCAGCAACCTATGTACATACAATCTATCTAAATGAATTCAACTACTTGGTAAAAATAAGTCAACTTCCAAGAATACATATATGAACACAAGGGCTAGAGGTATTAACAACCAAATCAAATCCTCAATTGAATTCAGTTATTGAAAAGAATTTACAAACTTGCAAGAAAAGAGATGATCATAGGTGAAAACATGTAATTGAGCAATCAAACCCTCACTGGATGTGTATCTGCTCTAGTCGATCAAATGTATAGGGTTGATTCACTCAATTCTCCTCTAATCATGCTTTCCAAGATTTGTTTTTCATCTAACAATCAATAATTATTCCATGCATGCATACAAATATCATGAGGACTATTTATAAGGTTGTAATGGGGCTAGGGTTAAGGTAGGATTGTATATGGTTAAGTAAGCTTGAAATTCGAATCTTTAATTGACTTAAGCTCCCACCTAACCTGCAACCTATACAATTCAAAATGCAAAAATCTAACTACCCATTCTTCACTTTTCCACATACTCATACATTCTCTTTTTTATCACAACCCATATGCATTGTTATTATTACTTTACTTTGGGGCATTTTGTCCCCTTTTTATTGCTTTTTCTTTTTTCTTTCTTTTTCTTTTTCTATATATTTTTTTCTTTTTATTTTTATTTTTTTGTTTTTCTCATTTTTTTCAACTAAAATATATACAAGAATGTCAATGCATATAGTTTAAATATTTAATTAACACTTGAGTATGTACCCAATTCCAAAATTTTGACAAAAATATAAAAACACACTTTTATCTCTTCCCAATATTCCCAAATTTTCCAAACTCGAATGATAAATACTCTCACTAGTCTAAGCTAATAAAAGTTCCAAACAAGGGACATTTTTTATTTTTCCCTTTAAGGCTTGTAGTGTGCTAAAATTAAGAAGAACAGGGGTTTAGCATAGGCTCAAAGTTGGCTAACAATGGTAGATAAAAGGTAAGGCTATTTCGGTAAGTGAGCTATTTGAAACCATGGCCTCAATCATATAAGTGCATGTATACATAGAATAATCGACATAAAGAATCAAACAAATCAAAGATTACAATAAAAAAAGAGAATAATACACACAAGAAGAAAAATAGTGGTTATATGATGTAACCACATAATTCGGCTCAAAACTCACATGTTTATGTGTTCTTAGCTCAAAACATGCTCCATAATATATATAATTCAAGCAAGTTCTAAGTTTTTTTTTCAAATCAATTAGGGTGCCCTATAGATAAATTTCTTGGAAAATTTCATTATTTTGACTAAGCTTATATATATATAGAAAATGCAACTAAAAATCCTAGAAGACCTAAAATTAAGATGCGAAAGTGTTAGAATTAGAAATTTGTCACCCAAAAATGGCCGTGTGTGGGTTCTAAGTTTTCGTGTGGTTTAGAACACACACACACTAACATAGAAGCTATATCACGATCACACAAAGAAAGTATGCACTTCACTAATTTTAGAGTGCTTGAGATGTGATGGTGTTTTTGCGGAAAATAAATTTTCCAACACACAAATCCAACCGGCAAGTATACCGGGTCGCATCAAGTAATAATAACTCACAAGAGTGAGGTCGATCCCTCAGGGATTGATGGATCAAGCAACTTTAGTGGGTGATTAGTTTAGTCAAGCTAACATTTAAGTGAATTGTGTGAAGTTGATCATCAGAAAGTAAAATTGCAATGAATTTAAAGTGCAGAAAGTAAAAATGGACAGAAACTTAAAGAGCAAGAAATGTAAATTAACGGAATCTTAAATGACAAGAAAAGTAAATTGCATGAAATGTAAAAGGGAGTGGGTGCAGGGAAATTAAAACTTCAACAAGAAAATGTAAAGTGCAATCAAGCAAAGAAGTAAAAGATGAAGTAAGTGCAGCAGATTCAAACAGAAATAAAAAATTGCTTAAAGAACAAACAGAAAGAAACTTAGCTCAATTGTAAAATCTAAAAGAGAATTTGAGGATCCAAGAAGAGCAATGAACTCAGGAAGCAAATATGGATCTCAATTCTTCTTTGCTTAATCAGAAAATATATTGCAGAAGAAACTAAGGTTTAAAAAATAGCAGAGAAGATTAAAACCCAATCCTTAGATCAATTTAGAGGAAGAGTGGAAGATGATTCTCAGAATTTGAATCAATGGAGCTCTTCAACCTCAATTCAAGATCCAAAATAGAAAAGCTAGAGTTGCAGAAGAAAAAGATTTAAAACAGCAAATGAATTTTGAATTATGCAAAAAGATTAACAAGAGATCTCAAGGTGGAATTGAAACAGAAGTTCTTCAATTTTCCACCCAAGGTCCAAAACGAAAATGAAAACTAACAGAGCTTTCTAATGGAGCTGCACTCCAATATTCTCTAATGGGGCTCGCTTCCTTACAAAGATGGAAATGCTGCCTTATATAGGCTTTACAAAATAAAATGAAATTGAAATGAAAAACAAATTAAATGAAAATCCTAATTCTAGCTTGTTCTTGTGCCTTTGAGTGATGATGCGGGCTTTGCTTGCTTTAGATTTGAGGGATAATGGTCTTGGATGGCCTTGATTCAATTTGGTGAGGAATTGAATTAAATTGAATTTTGGTTGATTTTGGCCCATATGTTGCTCCCAGGAGGCTGCCCTGCCCTTGTGGAGGGCAGGGCAGAAAATGGTGCATGCGTCCCTTGGTGCGTGCGTGTTGGTGATGCAGGATGCTGCCCTGCCCTTGTGGAGGGCAGGGCAGAGTTTTTTGGTGTGCCAGATTCTGCTGCCCGTGCGTGCTGATGCTGCCGAGACCCCCTTGGTGCGCCAGATTCTGCCCGCTGGCCGTGCACCACAAAATGCTGCCCTGCCCTCGCGGAGGGCATGGCAGTGTTTCCAAAAGTGAAGTTCCAAGTTCGAAACTTGGTGGATGCACACGCTACTTCTTTTCCTTGGTTTTCTTGGCACCAAAGTAAGGCCTAGTTTCTTGCTTCCTCATGGTGCCGTGTTCGATTCTTGTGGCAAGCAATTGGGGGAGCAATTTTCCTTGATTTTCCATGAAGAGCACGACATTGCCCTACTCTCCAAGAGGGCAGGGCAGAAAATTGAGGCTACTTTGTTTTGGAGTGAGGCGAAGCACATCAATTGGACATCTGTAGCTCAAGTTATAGCCCTTTGAAGTAGGCATGGTCATGCTGTGAGCGGCCAGATTTTAACTTAGCGAAAATTTGCTCCAACCTCACTTTGTTTCATCATGATTCTACCCTGCCCTTAGCAAGGGCAGGGCAGTGTGCGTGCTGGTTGTTTTCTTCTTTAATTTGGTCATGGGCCACGCTTTTAAAAGCATGGCCTAAGCCTCCAAAGTGTGCTCCAACTTCAAAGTGTGCTCCAAAGCTCTTTTTTTCCTCTTTTTTTGTGCTTCTTTGCTTCTTTTTCTTCTTATTTCCTACAAGATTTATAAAATTAAAAGATCAAGGAAATATACCATTTAATCATAAAAGCATTCAATATTTAAGCACAATTCATCAATTTCTTGTATGAAAAAGCATAGAAAAATAGGTATATGATGACATGTCATCACAACACCAAACTTAAACCTTGCTTGTCCCCAAGCAAGAAAAGAATCATGCAATAAAGATTGATAATCCAAGGTAAGAAGAATAGCAACTCAATGTTCATGGTAAGCTAGTTCTCTATGCATGCTTCAATCACAAAAGAAATGTAAATGATTGATACTTCCATCTAGCTCAATTTATGAAATCTTTTTCTTATAATTCTTCCTTGAAACAAGCTTTTGATTTTTCTTTTTTGCTTCTCCTTTTGGGTGCTTTGCCCCATGAGTTAATAACAAAGCTACGACTTCTAAATGCTTTGTTTTCAAGTATTACCACTTGATACATAAGCACCACAAGCATTTAATTAGAGGACTTCATTAAGCTCATTTTTCTTTTCTTTTCTTGACTCTCTAATCATTGATGCTCAGAGCCTTGAGCTTTTAGGGAGTGCTTTTGCACTTGAGCCTAGCCTTGACTTCTAAGTGTTTTGTTTTCAAGCATTTGGCTTGATACATAAACACGACAAGCACTTAGCAAATAAATTGCCATTGGTACTCAGAGCCTTCAGCTTTCTCATTCCTTCCCTTTTTCTTTTCTTGCTTTAATTGTATTTGCTTCTTCAAGGTTTTCATGATTTCAAAAGATTTCACAAAATATACTAGATGAAAAACTTCAATTAAATAAAATCCAATACAATTGAGCAACAATCAATCATACTAGCTTTCCAATACTTGTATACACATGCTAAAATCTTCTTTAATGCCTTATTTGTTTATGATCATGATGCTTTATTGCTTTTGAATTCACAAAACTCAAGTTGGTACTAAAGTTGGTAGTCATAATGGTACAGCACCATGTTGTAAATCAAATTCAAGCTATGCTTAGTCATACCACACATGCATACAGAAAAGATAATAAGACAATCATGCAATTTAAAGTGCTGGAAACAAAGGAGAGGAAAAGGAACTTTACAACCCTGTAGTCCATCTTCTCTAATGTTGTCATTTTCATCCCATTCTTCTCCTTCCCATACCAACTCAGAATGCTTGCTTATCCTTAAGCAACAGTTAGGACAATGGTGGTGGGGTCTAAAATGGATCATGAATGTCTTACACAATGATATGTTAGTAGCACATGTGTTTTAAGCAAGCAAAAATAAAGATAACAATCAAGGCACAAGAGACAGAGACATTTTGATTGCATAGATAAGAAGGTGTGCACAATACATTGCATAAAAGATAAGTGGCACACCAAACTTAGTGTGACACTTTCACTTGGAATTAATGCAAGTATCTTGTAAGACTTAGAACCAAATTTTGTTGCATAGCAACACCAAATTTAGAATGCAACCATATGTCAATTTTATTTGAAATAAAAATAAACAAAAGAAACTGTTATTTGTTGAATACAATCACCAAGCCAAAAATCTGTCATGAATGAGTATCTCTTGATGCTGTGTTAACAAAAACAGTTGATAAAAGAAAACTTAAAAATAAAGAGGTGACTAAAACAAAGAGAATGCAAACGAAATGTCAAAACAAAAGAAAAATAACAATGCAAAGGCGATTATGCAGACAAGTGATGTTGCTGGATGAGTTGCATAGAAAAATAAGTGCCACACCAAACTTAGAATCTTAATGTGACACTTTCATGTAGAATTGATGCAATCATCCTAAGGAATTGAAAACAATTTGTTGCAGGGCAACACCAAACTTAAAATGTAACCATATGCCAATTTATTGAATTTAAACAAAACAAAGGGAAGAAATATACCTACTGTCTACCTGTTCTTCACTTTCTTCCTTTTCTTCCAGTTTGTTAAGAGGAATGACCTCAAGGGGGGAGAAGATTCAGCTACTGTCCCTTGTCTTGGCCTTTCCTCAGCAAGCTTCCTTTTGCAAATGGCTTGATTGATCTTGCTTGCTGGATCAGGGACAGGATTGGTGCTCTTGTTAGTTTCCTTCACTTCTTTTGGATTCATGAATTGGTTGCTGTGTGATTTTTGGAGTTTGATCTTCATCCAGAGCCTTTTGAATTGGTGCTCCATGAGCTTGTCCTTCATGTGCCTCTCTGTTTCCCTTGAGTTCGGACGTTCTTGATTATCCTCCTCACTAGCTTGTTCTTCCACTTCCTCTTTTACACTCAACATTTGCTTTAATAGCTCTATTGCTTTAATAGCTCTTTCATGGAGGAGGTTTGTTGATCTTCCCAAGCTTTCTTCATCTCCTCTTCATATTTTTCGATCAGTGTTGAGCATCTTTGGTCCAAGGGAGTTTGAGGAGGTTGTGAGTGTTCAGGTTCTCTTGTCATCTCAAGTGCAGTTTTAGGTTCAAATGTTTCCACCATCTCTTCCTTCTTTGCAATTTCACTTGATGCAGTAGCCTCTTCCTCTTGTTTTTCCTCCTTCTTTGTTGCACTCACCAATTGAGCTAGCTGCACTTCCATGTTTTTGAGGGAGTTTTCTTGTTCTTCCCAGACTTTCATTGTCTCTTCCTCATATTTTTTGAACATGGACTCAAGCTTTGAGAACCTTGAGTGGTTCATGGAAGTTTGTGTGGGTGGTGAGTTTTGAAAGGGGCTTTCTGTTGAAGTATGGTCAAGTGATGATGTCTTTGGATGAATATCATATGGAGCACTAGAATTCCCTTCCCAGCCACCATTAGAATCATGACTTGCATCATTTTGTGGTGGAGGGAAATATCCCATATGATTTTCTTTCTCATCTTGTGTTTCTGAAGCATTTCTCCATGGATTGGAGTGCTCAGAATCTGTGATTTCTTGGTAATATTCCCAACCACCATTAGAGATTGGTGATGGTGGGTGATATCCCATAAAATTTTGTTTGACCATAAGATGAGTTGAACTCCATTTGTATTTTGTAAACATCAATAAAATTTGAAATTCATGTCACAGAGAAAGAATTTCTTAGTGAGGCAATAACTCAAACACCTTGGTTTCAATCAAAAACAGAAAACAAAAATAAAGAAAATGCTTGATCTAGACTTCTCACCCACTTAATCATTGTTGATCTAATCAATCCCTGGCAACGGCGCCAAAAACTTGATGGTGTTTTTGCGGAAAATAAATTTTCCAACACACAAATCCAACCGGCAAGTATACCGGGTCGCATCAAGTAATAATAACTCACAAGAGTGAGGTCGATCCCACAGGGATTGATGGATCAAGCAACTTTAGTGGGTGATTAGTTTAGTCAAGCTAACATTTAAGTGAATTGTGTGAAGTTGATCATCAGAAAGTAAAATTTCAATGAATTTAAAGTGCAGAAAGTAAAAATGGACAAAAGCTTAAAGAGCAAGAAATGTAAATTAATGGAATCTTAAATGACAAGAAAAGTAAATTGCATGAAATGTAAAAGGGAGTGGGTGCAGGGAAATTAAAACTTCAACAAGAAAATGTAAAGTGCAATCAAGCAAAGAAGTAAAAGATGAAGTAAGTGCAGCAGATTCAAACAGAAATAAAAAATTGCTTGAAGAACAAACAGAAAGAAACTTAGCTCAATTGTAAAATCTAAAAGAGAATTTGAGGATCCAAGAAGAGCAATGAACTCAGGAAGCAAATCTGGATCTCAATTCTTCTTTGCTTAATCAGAAAATATATTGCAGAAGAAACTGAGGTTTAAAAAATAGCAGAGAAGATTAAAACCCAATCCTTAGATCAATTTAGAGGAAGAGTGGAAGATGATTCTCAGAATTTGAATCAATGGAGCTTTTCAACCTCAATTCAAGTTCCAAAATAGAAAAGCTAGAGTTGCAGAAGAAAAAGATTTAAAACAGCAAATGAATTTTGAATTATGCAGAAAGATTAACAAGAGATCTCAAGGTGGAATTGAAACAGAAGTTCTTCAATTTTCCACCCAAGATCCAAAACGAAAATGAAAACTAAGAGAGCTTTCTAATGGAGCTGCACTCCAATATTCTCTAATGGGGCTCGCTTCCTTACAAAGATGGAAATGCTGCCTTATATAGGCTTTACAAAATAAAATGAAATTGAAATGAAAAACAAATTAAATGAAAATCCTAATTCTAGCTTGTTCTCGTGCCTTTGAGTGATGATGTGGGCTTTGCTTGCTTTGGATTTGAGGGAGAATGGGTATTGGATGGCCTTGATTCAATTTGGTGAGGAATTGAATTAAATTGAATTTTGGTTGATTTTGGCCCATATGTTGCTCCCAGGAAGCCTTGCATGTGGATCCAACTAGCATCCCAAATTGGGAGGGGCATCAGGATGCTGCCCTGCCCTTGTGGAGGGCAGGGTAGAGTTTTTTGGTGCGCCAGATTCTGCTGCCCGTGCGTGCTGATGCTGCCGAGACCCCCTTGGTGCGCCAGATTCTGCCCGCTGGCCGTGCACCACAAAATGCTGCCTGCCCTCGCGGAGGGCAGGGCAGTGTTTCCAAAAGTGAAGTTCCAAGTTCGAAACTTGGTGGATGCACACGCTACTTCTTTTCCTTGGTTTTCTTGGCACCAAAGTAAGGCCTAGTTTCTTGCTTCCTCATGGTGCCGTGTTCGATTCTTGTGGCAAGCAATTGGGGGAGCAATTTTCCTTGATTTTCCATGAAGAGCATGACATTGCCCTGCTCTCCAAGAGGGCAGGGCAGAAAATTGAGCCTCTGCTCTCCAAGAGGGCAGAGCAGAAAAATGAGCGCTACTTTGCTTTGGGGTGAGGCTCCAGCTTCGAACCTTGGTGGAAGCACATTGGTTTATTTTCGCTTATTTTTGGCCCTTAAAGATGCCTTTCGTTTCTGCCTCAATTGTACGCCAAATATGGATTGCTATATATCGTTGGAAAGCTCTGAATGTCAGCTTTCTAACGCAACTGGAAGCACATCAATTGGACGTCTGTAGCTCAAGTTATAGCCCTTTGAAGTAGGCATGGTCATGTTGTGAGCGGCCAGATTTTAACTTAGCGAAAATTTGCTCCAACCTCACTTTGTTTCATCATGATTCTGCCCTGCCCTTGGCAAGGGCAGGGCAGTGTGCGTGCTGGTTGTTTTCTTCTTTAATTTGGTCATGGGCCACGCTTTTAAAAGCGTGGCCTAAGCCTCCAAAGTGTGCTCCAAAGCTCTTTTTTTCCTCTTTTTTTGTGCTTCTTTGCTTCTTTTTCTTCTTATTTCCTACAAGATTTATAAAATTGAAAGATTAAGGAAATATACCATTTAATCACAAAAGCATTCAATATTTAAGCACAATTCATCAATTTCTTGTATGAAAAAGCATAGAAAAATAGGTATATGATGACATGTCATCAAGATGCTTTAAAGAAACTTGTAGGTTAAGACAACCAAACAAGTAATACAGAAGCATAGAAGCATTCAAGCAAATAATCAAGAAATTGTGAATTGGGTAATGAATGGACATTGATTGATGTGTAAGTAAACTTAGTGAACTAAATGAAATATAAAGCTCACATATCAAACAATGACAAATATTGAAGTTTGGTTGCAACACCTAAGTGATATAGTGGTGGAACACATGGGTGCTATGGAACTTAGAAAAAAAGAAGATAGAAATTAAAATCAATCACATAGTAAGCATGGTCTACAAAGCTTAGAAGCCTCAAAAATATGTCACTAGGTAAGCTTACTATCCAATTTCACAATTCTAAAATCTCAATGCATGAAATAGGTGATGTAAATAAGGTTCAATCAAAAACAAGGATCACCTAATAAAAAATGCATTGATAATACACAAATTACCTCATCACATATAATGAAATCAAATCACATGGTGGCTAAAACATGTAATTCAAAAGATTTAAAATGCTTTGAAGGCAATGTCACACACTTGGTATCCAAAAACATTAAGCATTAAGAACTCAATCAAGTAACAAATTGTAACCTCAATAACAAAATCCAACAATGAAAATTAATAGCAATGATGTTAAAATAACATCTTATCAGTAATCAGCAGCAATAAATAGCGAACAAGATGAATAACCCAACACTTAAAAAAATTAAACCAACTAACTAACTAACTAATAGATATGGTGATAGATGGTGATTGGTAATGTTGGATGATGGTCGAAGGAGGGAAAGAAAATATGAGAAGAGAGAAGAAGAAAAGAAATGGAAAAAAGAGAAGAAAAGAAGGTGGGTGAAACATGTAAGAACCGCATGAATCATTTGAGGTATACTGTGATGCTTTCTTAAAAGGTTTGGGTTGCGTGTTGATGCAACACCGGAACGTGGTGGCTTACGCATCGCGTCAGCTAAGACCGCATGAGGTAAATTAACCAACCCATGACATGGAATTAGTGGCGATTGTGTTTGCATTGAAGATTTGGAGACACCACTTGTACGGAGTGAGGTTTAGCGTCTTTTCTGATCATAAGAGTCTCAAGTACATCTTTGATCAGAAAGAGCTTAATATGCATCAGAGGAGATGGATGGAGTTGCTGAAGGATTATGATTTTGGACTGAGTTATCATCCTGGAAAGGCGAATGTTGTGGGGGACGCGTTGAGTCGAAAATCCTTAACGATAGCTTGGATGAGAATCAAGGAAGAGGAGTTAGTAGATAAGTTTGTGGATCTTAAGTTAGATATTGGTGAAGTGGCTGATTGAACCAGTTACAGATTTCAAGCACGTTTAAATCAGAGATACGCTCAGCAAGGCGAGCAAAAGCTTCAGCAATTATTTCAACAAGTTGGCAAGAAGAGGCATGGAGAATTCACTAGGGATGATGAAGAATTGTGGAGATATAAAGGGAGAATTTGTATACTGGATGTCAGGAGTTTGAGGCAAGACTTGCTGTCGGAAGCTCACAATAGTAGGTTTTCTGTTTATCCCGGAAGTACGAAGATGTATTATGACTTAAAGAAGATGTTCCGGTGGCCTAGGATGAAAGTTGATGTAGCTACAGCGGTATCCAAGTACCTGACGTGTCATAAGGTGAAGATAGAGCATAAAAAACTGTCAGGAATGCTACAACCACTTGTGATTCCTCAGTGGAAGAGGGAAGGAATCACGATGGACTTTGTGACCAGTTTGCGTAGGACTAGGTCAGGATTTGATGCGGTTTGGGTGATCGTGAATCGCTTAACCAAATCCGCTCATTTTCTGCCAATTCGAGTGAACTATTCTATGGAGAAGTTAGAAAGAATGTACATCAAGGAGATCGTGAGATTGCACGGTGTGCCATCGAGCATAGTATCGGACCGTGATCCCCGATTCACATAAAGGTTTTGGGGAGCTTTTCAAAGGGCTTTCGGTACGAAGCTGTGTTTCAGCACTGCGTATCATCCACAAACGGATGGACAGTCAAAAAGGACTATTCTGACATTGGAAGATATGTTGAGGGCATGTGTATTGGATCAACCTAGAAGTTGGGATCGTTACATGCTGTTGGTGGAGTTCTCGTACAACAATAGCTTTCATGCGAGCATTGGGATGGCTCCGTATGAGGCTTTGTATGGACGGAAGTGCCAATCTCGACTTTGTTGGTATGAAACCAATGAAGCAAGTGTTTTGGATCTTGATTTGGTAGCAGAGACTACTGAGAACATTAAGAAGATTCGTGCAAGGATTTTGACTGTGTAGAGCCGACAGAAAAGTTATACAGATCAGAGACAGAAACTATCGGAGTTTGAAATGGGAGAGCCTGTATTTTTTGAGGGTTACACCGACAACCGAGATTGGAAGAGCAATCAAAACAAAGAAGTTGAATCCGAGGTATATAGGACTGTTTGAGATACTGAGGCAATTCGGACCGGTGGCATATCAAGTTACTTTCCCGCCTCACATGTCCAACTTGCATGACGTATTCCACGTGTCACAGCTCCGTAAGTACACAGCGGATACGGCTTACGTGCTAGAGCCTGAGTCGGTCGAGTTGAGGGAGAACTTGACTTTTCAAGTAATGCCGGTGCAAATTGACGACACCAGTGTGAAGAAGCTACGCGGAACAGAAGTTTCATTGGTTAAAGTAGCTTGGGAGTGAGCAGGAGTTGAAGAGCATACTTGGGAGCTAGAGTCCGAGATGCGGAAGGATTATTCTGAGCTATTCTCAGGTAGTCACTAAATTTTGAGGGAAAATTTTCTTATTTGGGGGGATAATGTAAAAACCGCGACTAATTAACCATTTAATTAAATAATTAATATTGCCCAAATTAGATTCCGAGAATTTAGAAGGATAAGTAAGGGATTTAAATGTGATTTTTGGACTCAGTAGGTTTTTCTGAGTCAAAAAATGTATTTTTTTTGTGAAAAACCGAGAAAACCGCAAACCGACAGCCGAACTCGTTGAACCAGTTCAAGTTTGTCCGGTACTGTGCGAGAAAAAGTGAAAACAATCAAAAACGTTGGAAAAATATTAGAAGTAAAAAACCGGGCGTTAATTTTAAAGGTTTGACCCAAAGTTGGGCCAAACGGGTTAAAACCGCTAATGGGTTAGACCAGACCCAAGTTGGGCCCAAGCCCAACGTATATATAGGTTCATAAGTGAACCCATTCAGCAACAACACACTTAAACACAACACCCCACAGCTGAAAGGGGAAGAAGGAAGAAACCCCCATTGTCACTATTCACATAGAACTTCTCAAGCTCATATCTTGAGCTACGGTGCTCCGATTCGCGTGCCGTCGGCAGCTACGCGAAGCTCTTGCTGAGTTTGTCACTTCTATATAAGCTTTGTGGTAATTTTTTCGAAATTTCCCTTCCTTTCTGCTGCCCTAAGAAATTCGAGTTTGATGAGTGATGATTTTGAGAAAACCTTGTGTTTTGGTTGTTTAGGTGCTACTCCTTAGTGAGGAAATGTTGGGTTCTAGCCCAAATTTCAGTGAATGAGGTAATATTCTCAAGAATCCTAGTAAAATGATTAATTGTGAGCATTAGGTTTTGATTTATATAAAATGTGTGGTATTAGATTTAATATTGGAGCTTGTTGGTAAGTGTTGATGCTTGTTGGAGATTCTTGTTAACTGGGATTGTGATTGAAAGCTCGTTTTGCACCCAATTTGAGTTTTGGTACTGTTCATACCCTGGGTCGAGTTGTCCGAGCCGGGATGTTCAGTAGCAAAGCGACCGACCTCTTTAGGTCAAGCGGACTGACTTCTTCGTAAAGAACTCGGCCAAATCGACATGAAAGCCCAAAGAAGGGCCAAACTCAAGGAATACGACCCCGATCCAAAGGCAGCCCAAGCCTATAGAGATAAGGGTGGTTCAATGAAAGATAAAGCTGACCTCGACAAAAGATAAGATAAAGATAAGATAACTAACTTATTGATGAGCGGATAATTTATACGCTTTTTGGCATTGTTTTTAGGTAGTTTTTAGTATGATCTAGTTACTTTTAGGGATGTTTTCATTAGTTTTTATGCTAAATTCACATTTCTGGACTTTACTATGAGTTTGTGTGTTTTTTTGTGATTTCAGATATTTTCTGGCTGAAATTGAGGGACCTGAGCAAAACTCTGATAGGAGGCTGACAAAGGACTGCTGATGTTGTTGGAATCAGACCTCCCCGCACTCGAAATGGATTTTCTGGAGCTACAGAACTCCAAATGGCGCACTCTTAACGGTGTTGGAAATTAGACATCCAGAGCTTTCCAGAAATATATAATAGTCCATACTTTATTTGGAATTTGACGACGTAAACTGGCACTCAACGCCAGTTCCATGCTACATTCTAGAGTCAAACGCCAGAAACACGTCACGAACCAGAGTTGAACGCCCAAAACACGTTAGATCTTGGCGTTCAACTCCAAGAGATGCCTTAGCTCGTGGATAGATCAAGCTTAGTCCAAGCACACACCAAGTGGGCCCCGGAAGTGGATTTATGCATCAATTACTTACCTCTGTAAACCCTAGTAGCTAGTTTAGTATAAATAGAACTTTTTACTAGTCTATTAGATATCGGGGTTCCATATTTGGATTTTGACATCTTGGTTTTTGTTTTGGGGGCTGTTCATTCGGCCATACCTGAACCTTGATCACTTATGTATTTTCAACGGTGGAGTTTCTACACACCAAAGATTAAGGGTGTGGAGCTCTGCTGTACCTCAAGTTTCAATGCAATTACTACTATCTTCTATCCAATTCGATTTATTCTTATTCTAAGATATTTGTTGCACTTCAACATGATGAATGTGATGATCCGTGACACTCATCATCATTCTCACTTATGAACGCGTGATTGACAACCACTTCTGTTCTACCTTAGACCGGGCGCATATCTATTGGATTCCTTAATCAGAATCTTCGTGGTATAAGCTAGAATTGATGGCGGCATTCATGGGAATCCAGAAAATCTAACCTTGTCTGTGGTATTCCGAGTAGGATTCTAGGATTGAATGACTGTGACGAGCTTCAAACTCCTGAAGGCTGGGCGTTAGTGACAGACGTAAAAGAATCACTGGATTCTATTCCAACTTGATTGAGAACCGACAGATGATTAGCCGTGCTGTGACAGAGCATTTGGACCTTTTTCACTGAGAGGATGGGATGTAGCCATTGACAACGGTGATGCCTTACATACAGCTTACCATGGAAAGGAATAAGAAGGATTGAATGGATGCAGTAGGAAACAGAGATTCAGAAGGAACATAGCATCTCCATATACCTATCTGAAATTCCCACCATTGAATTACATGAGTAACTTTATCTTTATTTTATGTTTTTTTACTATTATTTGATTTTCGAAATTCCATAATCAATTATTATCCGCCTGACTGAGATTTACAAGGTGACCATAGCTTGCTTCAGACCAACAATCTCTGTGGGATCGACCCTTACTCACGTAAGGTTTATTACTTGGATGACCCAGTACACTTGCTGGTTAGTTGAACGAAGTTGTGGAAAGAAAGTGCTGAGTCAATAGATGCACATACCAAAGAGCCATTATTGATGATCACAATTTCGTCCACCAAGTTTTTGGCGCCGTTGCCGGGGATTGCTCGAGTATGGACAACTGACGGTTCATCTTATTGCTCAGATTAGGTAATTTTCTTTTTATTTTCCATTCAAAAAAGTTTTCAAAATTTTTTTCTTTATTTTCGTTTTTCGAAAATATAATTTTCGAAAAAAAATAATAAAAATAATAAAAATACAAAAAAATCATAAAAATAAAAAATATTTTGTGTTTCTTGTTTGAGTTTTGAGTCAATTTTTAAGTTTGGTGTCAATTGCATGCTTTAAAAAAATTTTCTTGCATTTTTCAAAAATTCATGCACTCATGGTGTTCTTCATGATCTTCAAGTTGTTCTTGACAAGTCTTCTTGTTTGATCTTGATGTTTTCTTATTTTGTGTTGCATGTTGTTTTTCATATGCATTTTTGCATTCATAGTGTCCATGCATTAAAGAATTCTAAGTTTGGTGTCTTGCATGTTTTCTTTGCATCAAAAATTTTTCAAAAATATGTTCTTGATGTTCATCATGATTTTCAAAGTGTTCTTGGTGTTCATCTTAACATTCATAGTGTTCTTGCATGCATAATTGGTTTTGATCCAAAATTTTCATGTTTTGGGTCATAATTGTGTTTTTCTCTCTCATCATTAAAAATTTAAAAATAAAAAAATATATTTTCCTTATTTCTCTCCAAATTTTCGAAAATTTGAGTTGACTTGGTCAAAAATTTTTAAAATTAGTTGTTTCTTACAAGTCAAGTCGAATTTTCAATTTTAAAAAAAAATCTTATCTTTTTAAAACTTTTTCAAAAATTAAATATTTTTCATTTTTCTTATTAATTTTCGAAAATTCTTTAAAATAAAGGTTCAATCTTTAAATTCTAGAACCATATCTTTTAATTTCTTGTTAGTAATTAATTTTAATTTTAAAAATTAAATCTTTTTCAATCCTATCTTTTTATCATATCTTCTTATCTTATCTTTTTATCATATCTTTTTCAAAATTTTATCTTTTTCAAAAATTTGATTTCAAAATATCTTATCTAACTTCTTATCTTCTTATCTTTCAAATTTGATTTTAATATCTTTTTCAACTAACTATTTGACTTTTTGTTTGTTTCTTATCTTTTTCAAAACCACCTAACTACTTTTCCCTCTTTAATTTTCAAAAATATCTCATCTCTTTTTCAAAAATTCCTTTTAATTGTTTTAAATTTTAATTTCAATTATATCTTATATTTAATTTTCGAAAATCATTAACTACTTTTTCAAAATTATTTTCGAATTCTCCCTCTCTTCTCTTCTTCTATTTATTTATTTATTCACTAACACTTCTCTTCACCTCTCTTCATCTCCAATCACTGCCTCTATCCTCACCCTTGTGATTGGCTTCTCCACTCTTATTCCTTTCTTCTTCTACTAATAATAAGGATCCTCTTTGTCCAGATATATAGGATTCCTCTTCCTTTTTCTTTTTCCCTTCTCTTTCATATGAGCAGGAATAAGGAAAAAGGCATCTTTGTTGAAGCTGATCCAGAACCTGAAAGGACTCTGAAAAGGAAACTAAGAGAAGCTAAATTACAACAATCCAGAGGCAACCTTTCTGAAATTTTCGAGCAAGAGAAGGAGATGGCAGCCGAACCCAACAACAATAATGCAAGGAGGATGCTTGGTGATTTCACTAAACCAACGTCCAAGTTTGATAGAAGAAGCATCTCAATTCCTGCCACTGGAGCAAACAATTTTGAGCTGAAACCTCAATTAGTTGCTTTGATGCAACAGAACTGCAAGTTTCATGAACTTCCATCTGAAGATCCTTATCAGTTTTTTAACTGAGTTCTTACAGATTTATGAGACTGTTAAGACAAATGGAGTAGATCCTGAAGTCTACATGCTCATGCTTTTCCCTTTTGCTGTAAGAGACAGAGCTAGAACATGGTTGGACTCACAACCTAAAGATAGCCTGGACTCCTGGGATAAGCTGGTCACAGCTTTCTTGGATAAATTCTTTCCTCCTCAAAAGCTAAGCAAGCTTAGAGTGGATGTTCAGACCTTTAAACAAAAAGATGGTGAATCCCTCTATGAAGCTTGGGAAAGATACAAGCAGATGACCAAAAAGTGTCCTTCTGACATGTTTTCAGAATGGACCATATTAGATATATTCTATTATGGTCTATCTGAGTTTTCCAAAATGTCATTGGACCATTCTACAGGTGGATCCATTCACTTAAAGAAAACGCCTGCAGAAGCTCAAGAACTTATTGACATGGTTGCAAATAACCAATTCATGTACACTTCTGAGAGGAATTCCGTGAATAATGGGACGCCTCAGAGGAAGGGAGTTCTTGAAATTGATGCTCTGAATGCCATATTGGCTCAGAACAAAGTGTTGACTCAGCAAGTCAACATGATCTCTCAAAGTCTGAATGAATGGCAAAATGCATCCAACAGTACTAAAGAGGCAGCTTCTGAAGAAGCTTATGATCCTGAGAACCCTGCAATAACAGAGGTAAATTACATGGGTGAACCTTATGGGAACACCTATAATTCATCATGGAGAAATCATCCAAATTTCTCACGGAAGGATCAACAAAAGCCTCAACAAGGTTTTAATAATAGTGGAAGAAACAGGCTAAGCAATAACAAGCCTTTTCCATCATCTTCTCAGTAACAGACAGAGAATTCTGAACAGAGCCCCTCTAACCTATCAAACATAGTCTCTAATCTGTCTAAGGCCACTTTAAGTTTCATGAGTGAAACAAGATCCTCCATTAGAAATTTGGAGGCACAAGTGGGCCAGCTGAGTAAGAAAATCATTGAAACTCCTCCCAGTATTCTCCCAAGCAATACAGAAGAGAATCCAAAAGGAGAGTGCAAGGCCATTGATGTAATCAATATTGCCAAACGCACAAGGGAGGAGCAGGACAAAAATCCTAGTGAGAAGGACCTCCTGGGACATCTCTCAAACAAGAAGGAGTTCCCTATTGAGGACCTAAAGGAATCTGAGGCTCATATAGAGACCATAGAGATTCCACTAAATCTCCTTCTGCCATTCATGAGCTCCGAAAACTATTCTTCCTCAGAAGAGGATGAAGATGTAACTGGAAAGCAAGTTGCTCAATATCTAGGAGCCATCATGAAGCTGAATGCCAAGTTGTTTGGTAATGAGACTTGGGAAAGTAAACCTCCCTTGCTCATTAGTGAACTAGATACATGGATTCAGAAAACTTTACCTCAAAAGAGACAAGATCCTGGCAAATTCTCAATACCCTGTACCATAGGCACTATGACCTTTAACAAAGCTCTGTGTGACCTGGGGGTCAGGCATAAATCTTATGCCACTCTCTGTAATGGAGAAACTAGGGATCATTAAGGTACAGCCTGCCTTATTCTCATTACAATTGGTAGACAAGTCAGTAAGACAAGCTTATGGATTAGTAGAGGACGTGTTAGTAAAGGTTGAAGGCCTTTACATCCCTGCTGATTTCATAATCTTAGATACTAGGAAGGAAGAGGATGAATGCATCATCCTTGGAAGACCTTTCCTAGCCACAGCAAGTGCTGTGATTGATGTTAACAGAGGAGAATTAGTCCTTCAATTGAATGGGGACTACCTTGTGTTTAAGGCACACGGCCATCCCTCTGTAACACTGGAGAGAAAGCATGCAGAGCTTCTCTCAGTACAGAGTCAAACAAAGCCCCCACAATCAAACTCTAAGTTTGGTGTTAGGAGGCCACAACCAAACTCTAAGTTTGGTGTTGAACCCCCATATCCAAACTCTAAGTTTGGTGTTGGGAGTTCACAACATTGACCTAATCACCTTTGTGGCTCCAAGAGAGCCCACTGTCAAGCTATTGACATTAAAGAAGCGCTTGTTGGGAGGCAACCCAATTTTTATTTATCTAAATTTATTTTTATTTTATTGTTATTTTGTGTTTTATTAGGTTCATGATCATGTAGAGTCACGAAAAAATACTAAAATTAAAAACAGAATCAAAAACAGCAGAAGAAAAATCACACCCTGGAGGAAGGACTTACTGGCGTTTAAACGCCAGTAAGGAGCATCTGGCTGGCGTTCAATGCCAGAACAGAGCATGGATCTGGCGCCGAACGCCAGAAGCACGCAACATCCTGGCGTTTGGACGCCAGGAATGTGCCCTGAGGAAAGCTGGCGCTGAATGCCAGTAACAAGCATGAAACTGGCGTTCAACGCCAGAAACATGCTACACATGGGCGTTGAACGCCCAGAACGTGCACCACTTCGGCGTTTAAATGCCAGAATGGTATGCTAAGGCATTTTACATGCCTAATTGGTGCAGGGATGTAAATCCTTGACACCTCAGGATCTGTGGACCCCACAAGATCATCTCAGGATCTGTGGACCCCACGGGATCCCTACCTCACTGGATCCCCACCTACCTCACCTTCTCTCTCTCTATTCATGGTCATTCCTTCTGTTATCCATTCACCACTCACATCCATCCATATAGCCAAATCCCACCCAATCCCACCCATATAGCCAAATACACACATCCCTCCATCTCCTTCGTATCTTCTTCTTCTTCTTCTATTCTTTCTTCTTTGCTCGAGGGCGAGCAACATTCTAAGTTTGCTGTGGTAAAAGCATAGCTTTTTTGTTTTTCCATAACCATTAATGGCACCTAAGGCCAGAGAAACCAAAAAAAAAGAGAAGAGAAAAGGGAAGACAAAAAGCTTCCACCTCTGAGTCATGGGAGATGGAGAGATTCATCTCAAGGGTCTATAGCTCAGTAGAAGAGTATTTGACTGCACATCAAGAGAGCATGAGGAATTCCCTCATAAAGAGATCCCTGAGATACCTCAGGGAATACATTTTCCTCCACACAATTATTGGGAGCAACTAAGGATAAGAGCACCAAAATCATTAGGAATCATGCAACAAAGGCAAAGAAGAGACATAGAGGAGCTCAAAAAGCACCATTGGTCCTACAAGAAGGCGCCACCCTCACTAAGGTGGACTCATTCCTTGTTCTTATTTTTCTGTTTTTTGATTTTTATGCTATATGTTTGTTTATGTTTTGTGTCTCTACCTCATGATCATTAGTATTGAGTAACTATGTCTTAAGGCTATAAATAATTCCATAAATCCTTCACCTCTCTTAAATGAAAAATGTTTTTAATTCAAAAGAAAAAGAAGTACATGAATTTCAAATTTATCCTTGAATTTAGTTAAATTATATTGATGTGGTGACAATACTTTTTGTTTTCTGAATGAATGCTTGAACAGTGCATAATTTTGATCTTGTTGTTTATGAATGTTAAAATTGTTGGCTCTTGAAAGAATGATGAACAAAAAAAAATGTTATTGATAATCTGAAAAATCATGAAATTGATTCTTGCAGCAAGAAAAAGCAGTGAAAAAGCAAAAGCTTGCGAAAAAAAATATATATTTGGCGAAGAAAATCAGAAAGAAAAAGAAAAAGCAAGCAAAAAAGCCAATAGCCCTTAAAACCAAAAGGCAAGGGTAAAAAGGATCTAAGGCTTTGAGCATCAATGGATAGGAGGGCCCAAGGAAATAAAATCCAGGCCTAAGCAGCTAAGTCAAGCTGTCCCTAACCATGTGCTTGTGGCATGCAGGTCCAAGTGAAAAGCTTGAGACTGAGTGGTTAAAATCGTGATCCAAAGCAAAAAGAGTATGCTTAAGAGCTCTGGACACCTCTAACTGGGGATTCTAGCAAAGCTGAGTCACAATCTGAAAAGGTTCACCCAGTCATGTGTCTGTGGCATTTATGTATCCGGTGGTAATACTGGAAAACAAAATGCTTAGGGCCACAGCCAAGACTCATAAAAGTAGCTGTGTTCAAGAATCAACAAACTTAACTAGGAGAATCAATAACACTATCTGAAATTCTAAGTTCCTATCGAAGCCAATCATTCTAAACTTCAAAGCAAAAAGTGAGATGCCAAAACTGTTCAGAAGCAAAAAGCTACAAGTCCCGCTTGATGTGTGGAAAACGATCCAAAACAAAACTCACCGGCAAGTGTACTGGGTCGCATCAAGTAATAATAACTCACATGAGTGAGGTCGATCCCACAGGGATTGAAGGATTGAGCAATTTTAGTTTAGTGGTTGATTTAGTCAAGCGAATCAAGTTTTGGTTGAGTGGGTTGTATTTAACAAAAGATAAATTGCTTGAAATGTAAAGGGAGAGGGGAAATTGCAGTAAATTAAAGAACAGGAAAGTAAAATAGACTGAATCTTAAAGGACAAGAAATTAAATGACTGAAACTTAAAGTGCAAGAAATGTAAATTGCAGTAACTTAAATGGCAAGGAATGTAAAGTGCTTGAATGTAAAAGGGCTTTGAGGACTGGGATTGCAGAATCTAAACAAAGATAAATTGAATTACCACAATTAATAGAACAGAAATTGAATTGCAAGCAATGAGAATTCAAACAGAAATTGAAA
>NC_029777.3:27596692-27597770 GCF_000817695.3 Arachis duranensis
TAATTACATCAAACTAGCTCCTATTTATACACTTTCTATTCTTGGATTTTGGGATTTGGATGGGATTTTGATTTGGTGAAGAAATGAATTGAATTGGAATTTTAATTGAATTTTTGGCCCAAAAATAATAGCTCCCAGGAGGCTGCCCTGCCCTTGTGGAGGGCAGGGTAGGATTTGGTGCGTGTTGGTGCTTGCTTGGTGCGGCTTGGTGCGGCTTGGTGCGGTCTGGTGCGCAGAACGCTGCCCTGCCCGCGCGGAGGGCAGGGCAGGAAAAATTGGTGCGCCAGATGGGTGCTTGGTGCGCTGCTTGGTGCTGCCAGACTTATGCCATGATGCGCCAGAATGGTGCCTTGGTGCACAGAATGCTGCCCTGAGTGCTGCCAGGATAGTGATTTGGTGCGCCAGAAATGTCCCTTGGTGCGCCAGATTCATGCACTAACAAAATGCTGCCCTGCCCTCGCGGAGGGCAGGGCAGTGTTTCCAAAATGAAGTCCCGCGTTCGAATCCGGGCAGAAACACACGCTCATTCATTTTCCTTGGTTTCTTGGCACGGTAATGGAACTTAGTTCCTTGCTTCCTCATGGTCCCGTGTTCAACTCTTGTGGCAAGCATCATAGGCATTTTTCATTTTATTTTCTTCCTTGGTGAGCCCGATACTGCCCTTGTGGAGGGCAGGGCAACATTTTCTTCTTCTTGATTCCAAGGCACAAATTTGTGCTCTGCCCTTGTAGTGGGCAGGGCAGAGTTGCCTTCTTTGCCTTGTTCCCTTATGTTGCCCTCCTTGAGGGCAGTGTGCCCTTGTGGAGGGCAATGCTTGCCTCCCCCATTGCATGCGGCACACTTTTCCTTCCTTTGACCACGCTTCTTCTCCTCGGGTCACGCTTTCTTAGGCCACGCTTTTCTCTTTTATTATTTTCTTCACCTAAAATAAACCAAAACAACCACTCCAAGTATCACTAAATTCATAAGGCTTATAAATCAATTAAAATTCAATTAAAATTAGCTTAAACCTCATAAATTAACATTAATTTCATGGTGGTTATTTGATTTAAAGAAGTTATGCATTTTCACTCCAAAT
>NC_029777.3:27599334-27599623 GCF_000817695.3 Arachis duranensis
TTTTCTGGAGTTAAACGCCAGCTTTTATGCCAGTTTGGGCGTTTAACTCCAAGTTTTATGCCAGTTCCAGCGTTAAACGCTGGAATTTCTGAGGCTAATTTGCCACGCCGGTTTGGGCCATCAAATCTTGAAAAAAGTATAAACTATCATATATTTCTGGAAAGCCCAGGATGTCTACTTTCCAACGCCATTGAGAGCGCGCCAATTAGGCTTCTGTAACTCCAGAAAATCTACTTCGAGTGCAGGGAGGTCAGAATCCAACAGCATCTGCAGTCCTTTTCAGTCTCTG
>NC_029777.3:27599936-27600547 GCF_000817695.3 Arachis duranensis
TAGGATAAAAAGAAGAGAATATACTATAGATTCCAAAATATCAAGGAAACATAGCTCCAATTAGATGAGCAGGACTAGTAGCTTTTTGCCTCCGAACAGTTTTGGCATCTCACTCTATCCCTTGAAGTTCAGAATGATTGGCATCTATAAGAACTCAGAACTCAGATAGTGCTATTGATTCTCTTAGTTAAGTATAATGATTCTTGAACATAGCTTGTGTATGAGTCTTGGCTGTGGCCCAAAGCACTCTGTCTTCCAGTATTACCACCGGATACATACATGCCACAGACACATAATTGGGTGAACCTTTTCAGATTGCGACTCAGCTTTGCTAGAGTCCCCAATTAGAGGTGTCCAGGGTTCTTAAGCACACTATTTTTGCCTTGGATCACAACTTTATTTCTTTCTTTTGCTTTCTTTTTCTTTCTCTTCTTTTTTTTCGAATTTTTTTTTTGTATTCACTGCTTTTTCTTGCTTCAAGAATCACTTTGATGATTTTTCAGATCCTCAATAACAGTTCTCTTTTTCCTCATTCTTTCAAGAGCCAACAATTTCTAACATTCTCAAAACAACAAATTCAAAAGACATATGCACTGTTAAAGCATTCATTC
>NC_029777.3:27600749-27601334 GCF_000817695.3 Arachis duranensis
AATTTTATTAATTATGAATTAAGAACAAGACTTAAAGATAGATATAAGATGAGACTAAAAAAATAAAAATAAAGATAGAAAACAAAACAAAAGAAAAAAAATGCAAAAACATAGGCTCCTAATGATAGAGGTTTTCACAGAGTTAGGACTCAACAACCTTGAAGTGGATGCTCCCTCAGCTTGAGAGGAGAGCTTTTGGCGTTTCAACTCTTGGAGTTCACGCCCCTGCTTCTCTTGTTCCTTCAGCAATTTGCAGAGCATGCAGTTCTGATTCTGCTGTTCTTCCTTCAGTTGCTCCATAGTCTCTTGCAACTTGGTGATAGATGCTTCTAGGCCGGTCCAGTAGTCAATTCTTGGGAATTCAGGGAGGAATTCCTGCGCCCTCCTCTTGATAGAGTTGTCTTGCATTTGTCCTTCCATTGACTTCTTGGTGATTGGGTGTTCAATGGGTATGAACTCATCTACTCCCATCTTCACCCCAGCCTCTTTACAGAGCAAGGAGATCAAGCTTGGGTAAGCCAATTTGGCTTCAGTGGAATTCTTATTTGCAATTGTATAGATCTCACAAGCAATCACATGATGAAC
>NC_029777.3:27602943-27604028 GCF_000817695.3 Arachis duranensis
AGTCTGAGCCTAGAGTTGAAGAGCAGGACTTTTTGTCCTGGCTCAAAGACTCTGGTTGACAACTTCTTGTCATGCCACTTCTTTGCCTTTTCCTTATAAATTTTTGCATTTTCAAAGGCATTGAGTCTGAACTCCTCTAGCTCATTTAGCTGGAGTAATCTTTTTTCACCAGCTAACTGTGCATCTAAGTTTAGGAATCTGGTTGCCCAGTAGGCTTTATGTTCCAGTTCCACGGGCAGATCTGGTTGCCCAGTAGGCTTTATGTTCCAGTTCCACAGGCAAATGACAGGCCTTTCCATATACCAGTTGGTATGGGGAGGTTCCTATAGGAGTCTTGAATGCTGTTCTGTATGCCCACAGAGCATCATCCAAGCTCTTTGCCCAATCCTTTCTTCGGGCCATTACAGTCCGTTCCTGGATTCTTTTTAGTTCTCTGTTAGAGACCTCAGCTTGCCCATTTGTCTGTGGATGATACGGAGTTGCCACTTTGTGGCTAATTCCATATCTAACCATAGCAGAGTATAGCTGTCTATTTCAGAAATGAGTGCCTCCGTCACTGATTAGTACTCTGGGAACACCAAATCTGCTGAAGATGTGTTTCTGGAGGAATTTTAGCTAAACGCCCAGAATGGCACCCATTCTGGCGTTTAACGCCCATTTGATGCCCCTTTTGGGCGTTTAACGCCCAGCCAGGTGCCTTGGCTGGCGTTAAACGCCAGAATTTCTTTATCACTGGGCGTTTTTCTGAACGCCCAAGATGCTGCACACCTGGCGTTAAACGCCCAGAATGGTGCCCATTCTGGCGTTTAACGCCCAAAATGGCACCATTCCTGGCGTTAAACGCCAAGAATGGTACCCATTCTGGCGTTTAACGCCCAAAGTGCCCCTTACTGGCGTTTTTTCGCCAGTAAGCTCTTTTTCTCTGCTTTTTGAGCTGGATCCTTCTGTAACTCTGTGAATTCCTTCATTTTTGATACTTGCCTCTGTAAGAACAAATCATATACCCTCCTAATGACTGGGTTGCCTCCCAGCAAGTGCTTCTTTACTGTCTTTAGCTGGACCTTCACTGAGAATCACTCAAGTCT
>NC_029777.3:27604128-27605900 GCF_000817695.3 Arachis duranensis
TGCCCTTAAGATCACTTCTGGACCACCCAAGAGCTGTCTTGTGTGTCCTTAGCACTTGAATCAGTGCTTCCTCTTCCTGTGAATTTAAAGCAGAGCTTATAATCACTGGAAAAGTTTCACCCCCTCCCAGAAATGCATATTTCATGGATGGTGGTAGTGGTTTGAGTTCAGGTTTGGGAGGTTTATCCTCCTCCTGAGGAATTTTCGAAAATTCCTTTGCTTCCTCTAGTTCTTCTTGATCAGGCTGAGCATCCTTGAAGATGTCTTCAAGCTCTGATTCTAGGCTTTCAGCCATATTGATCTCTTCTACTAGAGAGTCAATAATGTCAGCGCCTATGCAGTCATTTGGTGTGTCTGGATGCTGCATGGTTTTTACAGCATTCAACTTGAACTCATCCTCATTGACCCTCAAGGTTACTTCCCCTTTTTGTACATCAATGAGAGTTCGTCCAGTTGCTAGGAAAGGTCTTCCTAGAATGAGAGTTGCACTCTTGTGCTCCTCCATTTCCAGCACCACAAAGTCAGTTGGAAAGGCGAATGGCCCAACCTTGACAATCATATCCTCTATTATGCCTGATGGATATTTAATGGAGCCATCAGAAAGTTGGAGGCATATCCGGGTTGGTTTGACTTCTCCAGTCAACCCAAGCTTTCTGATAGTGGATGCAGGTATTAAATTGATGCTTGCTCCAAGATCACATAGGGCTGTCTTGGTGCAGGCACCTTCTAATGTGCATGGAGGTTGTCTTGGTGCAAGCACCTTCTAATGTGCATGGTATCATAAAGCTTCCTGGATCTTGAAGCTTTTCTGGTAAGCTTTTCAGAATGACTGCACTGCATTCTTCAGTGAGAAATACTTTTTCAGTTTCTCTCTAATCCTTCTTATGACTTAAGATTTCTTTCATGAACTTAGCATAAGAAGGTATTTGCTCAAGTGCCTCTGCAAACTGAATCTTTATTTCAAGAGTCCTTAGATAGTCTGCAAAGCGGGCAAATTGCTTATCCTGTTCCGCTTGGCGGAGTTTTTGAGGATAAGGCATCTTGGCTTTATATTCTTCAACCTTAGATGCTGCAGGTTTATTCCTTACAGAAGTGGTTGAAGAAGCCTTTTTAGAGGGATCACTGTCAGCACTTTCAGGTGTCTGATTCTCCCCAGGCGTCTGAACGCCAGGATTGGGTGGAAATTGGGCGTTTAACGCCAACTTTTCCCCCTTTTCTGGCGTTTGAACGCCAAAAGTAATCCTCTCTAGGCTCTTACTGTCCTCAGAGGGATTATGAACAGTGGTTTGGTGGTCCTCTGTCAATTGTTCCTTGTTTGGCTTTTTACTCTTTGGAGCAGTGGTATTCAAGGTCTTCCCACTCCTCAATTGAACTGCTTGACATTCCTCTGTTATCTGTTTAGATAATTGCTGTTTTGCTTGATTCAATTGCAGTTCTATGCTCTTGTTAGCAACTTTAGTTTCATAGAGCATCTCTTTAAAATCTGCTAACTGTTCTGTCATCAGGAGCAATTGCTGATTAAGCTCAGTTATCTGTTCTTGAGGACTAGGGTCATTGACTACTACCATGACTTCCTCTTTTGGAGAGAACTCATTGCTAGAGTATAAGTATTGGTTTCTAGCAACAGTGTCTATAAGCTCTTGAGCCTCTTCAATTGTCTTCCTCATGTGTATAGATCCACCAACTGAGTGGTCTAAAGACATCTGAGCTTTTTCTGTAAGCCCATAGTAGAAAATGTCTAACTGTACCCACTCTGAAAACATTTCAGAGGG
>NC_029777.3:27609054-27610436 GCF_000817695.3 Arachis duranensis
TGAATTTTTTTTGTGATCAATTGTGTCCCTAAATAAAAATGCTAAAAGTTGGTGAACACCAAACTTATCTTTTATTGAGGGGACGGCTTAACAGTGCAAACCGTTCTTCACAATTGATGCATTAAAAAAATTTTGATGTATGATCCCTTTTCTGTATGGTTTTGAGTCCATGATTGAGAAAAGATCTTCTGGACATTGTTACACATGCAGACACCAAACTTAGTGTTTGGTCATATGCTTCATCAAAAGAATTATGCATATGTTCTAAGACTAATCCCCTTTTTTTTTTTTGAAAAATGAACTTGGGTGTGCCTTAAGGTACACCAAACTTAGAAGTTTGACATGTGCTTTAAAACAATGTATGTATTTATCAGGCATGAAAGTTCAAAATCATATTCAGAGGAATCATAGCTTATTAAATGAAAGAGAGGACAGAAATCTTAAATCATGGGTTGCCTCCCATGAAGCGCTCTTTTATTGTCATTAGCTTGACATTGAACTCCCTTTAGGGTGGTTGATGTTGGTGATGTCTCAACTTGTCACCTCTCACTGTCAGCTTTCTCTGTGTGCCTTGATGCTCAATTTCCATATGCTCAAGAGACAGTACTTGGTTGATAGTGTAATAATCTTCTGCTCCCAACTGTTGATATACGAGTTGCACCTTATCACCTTTAGAAAATCCTTCAATTGGGATTTTCTTGTTCTTCCACCCTTTGTGAGCCTTTTTCTTGCTCTTCATCTTTTTCTTTCTTGTTGATCTTTTTTTCTTGACAGTGACTTGAGTTGTGATACCTTCCTTCTTGTTTATCACCCCTGCTTCCTTTTGAATTCCTTTTTCTTCTTGCAACTGCTTGTTTTTCTGTTCTACTGCCTTGTTTGTTGCTTGCTTTGGAAGAAAGTCATCACTTGTTTTGCTTGTTTCTTCATTCCTTTGTAATTCTGGAAAGACTTTCAAGATGATGCTCTCCTCATGCATCCTGATGGTTAACTCTCCCTGCTCTATATCCACAATGGCTCTAGCAGTGGCCAAAAATGGTCGATCAAGTATTATGGAATCATTTCCATTTTCTGAAGAATCCAGGACCACAAAATCTGCAGGATAAATGAACTTGTCAACCTTAACTAAAAGGTTCTCAATCAGCCCTTTAGGATATACCACTGATTGGTCTACCAACTCCAAGGACATCTGTATTGGTTTCACCTCCTCTATGCCAAGCTTCTTCACTAAAGAAGACGGGATTAGATTTATGCTTGCTCCTAAATCACACATTCCCTTGTTGATGAATAGATTTCCAATAGTGCATGGTAGGAAAAAACCTCCAGGATCTTCAAGCTTGGGAGGGAGTCCCTTTTTAATGAGTGCACTGCATTCTTCACTAAGC
>NC_029777.3:27610585-27611276 GCF_000817695.3 Arachis duranensis
CTTCTTGAAAGTCTCAAGAAATTTGTGGAAATGCTGATCCTTTGTCTCTTTGTGAAATCTTTGTGGATACGGTAGTAGTGGTGTTGAGCTCTTCTCCACTTGATATTATCTTGGATTTGGTTCTTCCCTGATCTGCTTTCCTTTCTTCAGATTCTATGGTTCGTTGTTCTCCTTTGTGAGTTTTTCTGGGACATCCTTGCTTAACATGTCCTTGTTGATGGATTCATCATTCTTTGTTGACTCATTGTCATTGTTCTTGGTTGCTCCTTGGTTACCATCCACTAACACTTTTCCACTTCTTAGTTGCACGACCTTGCATTCTTCCTTTGGGTTGGGAATGGTGTCACTAGGTAGTGAACTTGATGGCTTCTCAACAGAAATCTGCTTGGAAATTTGCCCAATTTGCCTTTCTAAGTTCTTCATGGAAGCTTCTTGGTTCTTCATCATCTTTTCCATGAGCAGCTCTAGATTAGTGATCCTCTGGGATTCTTGTGAGATTGGTTGGTTTTGGGGTGTTGATGGATGATGATAGGTGTTTTGATTTGTTGGATGGTTATTGGGTGGATAATGGTTAGAGTTGGGGTAATTGTTTTGTGGTTTTCTGTATGTATTTTGGTTAGTGTTTGGCTGGGGGTTATGGCTTGTGTTTTTCCAATTGTTCTGGCCTGTGTTTCTTTGCCATGGTTGTTGG
>NC_029777.3:27613585-27628106 GCF_000817695.3 Arachis duranensis
TAATAGCTCCCAGGAGGCTGCCCTGCCCTTGTGGAGGGCAGGGCAGGAAAAATTGGTGCGCCAGAAACGTGCCACAGTGCGTGCTGATGCTGCCAGAATCATGCCATGGTGCGCCAGAATGGTGCCTTGGTGCACAGGATGCTGCCCTGCCCTCGCGGAGGGCAGGGCAAAAAAATATGGTGCTGCCAGGATCGTGCTGTGGTGCGCGCTGGTGCTGCCAGGATAGTGATTTGGTGCGCCAGAAATGTCCCTTGGTGCGCCAGATTCATGCACCAACAAAATGCTGCCCTGCCTTCGCGGAGGGCAGGGCAGTGTTTCCAAAATGAAGTCCCGCATTCGAATCCGGGCAGAAACACACGCTCATTCATTTTCCTTGGTTTCTTGGCACGGTAATGGAACTTAGTTCCTTGCTTCCTCATGGTCCCGTGTTCAACTCTTGTGGCAAGCATCATGGGATTTGACCACACTTTCTTTTCCTTGGGCCACACTTCCTTAGGCTACGCTTTTCCTTTTTTTTCTTTTCTTCACCTACAATAAACCAAAACAACCACTCAAAGTATCACTAAATGCAAGAGGCTTATAAATCAATTAAAATTCAATTAAAATTAGCTTAAACCTCATGGATTAAACTTAATTTCATGGTGGTTGCTTGATTTAAAGAAGTTATGCATTTTCACTCCAAATCACTTACTTAAGAAGCAAGAAAGTGCATAAAGACTAACAAAACAAGTGAAATTAGCTTGAAAAATGGGTATATGATGACTTGTCATCACCGCTCATCTAATTAGAATTAATATTCATTGATATTTTGAAATTTATAGTATATTCTCTTCTTTTTATCCAAATTGATTTTCAGTTGCTTGGGGACAAGCAACAATTTAAGTTTGGTGTTGTGATGAGCAGATAATTTATACGCTTTTTGGCATTGTTTTTAGGTAGTTTTTAGTATGATCTAGTTACTTTTAGGGATGTTTTCATTAGTTTTTATGCTAAATTCACATTTCTGGACTTTACTATGAGTTTGTGTATTTTTCTGTGATTTCAGGTATTTTCTGGCTGAAATTGAGGAACCTGAGCAAAACTCTGATAGGAGGCTGACAAAGGACTGCTGATGCTGTTGGAATCTGACCTCCCTGCACTCGAAATGGATTTTCTGGAGCTAAAGAACTCCAAATGGCGCTTTCGAATGGCGTTGGAAAGTAGACATCCAGATCTTTCCAGCAATATATAATGGTCCATGCTTTATTCGAAATTTGATGATATAAAATGGCGCTCAATGCCAGTTCCATGCTGCATTCTGGAGTCAAACGCCAGAAACATGTCACGAACCAGAGTTGAACGCCCAAAACACGTTACATCTTGGAGTTCAATTCCAAGGGATGCCTCAGCTCGTAGACAGATCAAGCTCAGCCCAAGCACACACCAAGTGGGCCCTGGAAGTGGATTTATGCATCAATTACATACCTCTGTAAACCCTAGTAGCTAGTTTAGTATAAATAGAACTTTTTACTAGTCTATTAGATATCGGGGTTCCATATTTGGATTTTGACATCCTGGTTTTTGTTTTGGGGGCTGGCCATTCGGCCATACCTGAACCTTGATCACTTATGTATTTTCAACAGTGGAGTTTCTACACACCAAAGATTAAGGGTATGGAGCTCTGCTGTACCTCAAGTTTCAATGCAATTACTACTATCTTCTATCCAATTCGATTTATTTTTATTCAAAGATATTCGTTGCACTTCAACACGATGAATGTGATGATCCATGACACTCATCATCATTCTCACTTATGAACGCGTGGTTGACAACCACTTCCGTTCTACCTTAGACTGGGCGCATATCTATTGGATTCCTTAATCAGAATCTTCGTGGTATAAGCTAGAATTGATGGCGGCATTCATGGGAATCTAGAAAGTCTAACCTTGTCTGTGGTATTTCGAGTAGGATTCCGGGATTGAATGACTGTGACGAGCTTCAAACTCCTGAAGGCTGGGGGTTAGTGACAGATGCAAAAGAATCATTGGATTCTATTCCAACCTGATTGAGAACCGACAGATGATTAGCCGTGCTGTGACAGAGCATTTGGACCTTTTTCACTAAGAGGATGGGATGTAGCCATTGACAACAGTGATGCTTTACATATAGCTTGCCATGGAAAGGAATAAGATGGATTGAATGGATGCAGTAGGAAAGCAGAAATTCAGACGGAACATAGCATCTCCATATACCTATCTGAAATTCCCACCATTGAATTACATAAGTAACTTTATTTTTATTTTATGTTTATTTACTATTATTTGATTTTCGAAATTCCATAATCAATTTTTATCCGCCTGACTGAGATTTACAAGGTGACCATAGCTTGCTTCATTCCAACAATCTCTGTGGGATCGACCCATACTCACGTAAGGTTTATTACTTGGATGACTCAGTGCACTTGCTGGTTAGTTGAACGAAGTTGTAGAAAGAAAGTGCTGAGTTAATAGATGCACATACCAAAGAGCCATTATTGATGATCACAATTTCGTCCACCACTTATCTTATCCAAAGAAGGTCACATCTCACCATTATAAATACACTAGAGCACCCAGGTATAACTCATACTCTGATTCTACTCAATACCTGCTTAATACCCTTGCTAACTTAAGCATCGGAGTCCCTTGCAGGTACCCCCACCCTCCGGGGACGAAGGATCAGCACCATCACCAAGTCCAACAAGTCAGACACAACAGCTTCGACCTACACAGAAGATCTCGTTTGAGATCGACTTACAGTTTCAGGTAACCCTCGAAACATTGGCGTCGTTGCCGGGGAACCTGGAAGTCATCCCATCACCATGGCGGACGACCATGACAACGACCACGACTCAGATCTAGAGGATAGAACGCCGCACAAAAACGCGGACAGTACACCAAAGGATACTTCTCAACTTAACAACAAAAAGGATTCTCCAAACGCGGAAGCTATAGAGGCGCTTCAAGATCGATTAAAGCAACTCGAGAAAGAAGCCCCACATCAACGCGAAAAAGAAGAAGATCTACATCGAGAGATAAGGCGACGCCGGGAATTAGAAGATAAGCTTCTAAAACTCGAAGCCGCTCTCAAAACCAAAGTTACTCGATCCACTCCAGAGGATAGCTCTCGCAAGGATCAAGATCTATTCACCAGGGAAATCATGAAGACCAAAATCCCAAAGGACTTCAAACTTCCAGATATGACTCTGTACGACGGCACTTCAGACCCCAACCATCACCTCATCAATTTCAGAAGTAGAATGTACCTTACTGACGCCTCGGATGCAGTTCGCTGCAAAGTCTTTCCAACAACTCTTACCAAGACAGCCATTAGATGGTTCGACAGCCTACCTCCAAAGTCCATCTCGAGCTTCAATGACCTGGCCAAAAAATTCCTGGCCAGATTTTCCATACAAAAGGATAAAACTAAGCACACCCCTAGCCTACTAGGGATTAAGCAAGGAGATCGGGAAAGTCTTCGTAACTACATGGAAAGATTCAACAAAACATTCATGGACATACAAAGTCTACCAACAGAAGCTACCATTATGGGCCTCATAAATGGCCTACGAGAAGGACCTTTCAGCCAATCTATATCTAAGAAATATCCTGCATCCCTGGACGAAGTACAAGAACGGGTGCAGAAGTACATCAACGTGGAGGAGAATTCACGACTTGGGGAAGCCTCGAGGTTCGGTTCTACCCACCGAGACAAAGATAAAGAATCCAAGAAAAAGGAAGATCGCTCCGGGGAGAAAATAAAAAAATATCATAACTACACCCCTCTTAGAGTATCCTTGGTAGATGTTTACAAAGAAGTCTGCCATACAAAAAAAATACCCCCAGCTCGGCCATTCAAAGGCAAAAGAGGAGGAGGAAATCGGAACGAATACTGTGAGTATCATCGAGTCTGAGGACATTCCACCAACGAATGCTTCGACTTGAAAAATGTCATAGAAAAATTAGTAAGAGAAGGAAAACTAGATTGGTTTTTGGCCAACTGGGATGAAGAGCCAAGAAAAAGAAGAAGGGATGAAGATGTCAGACGGTTTGAGCGATCATCTCGCACACCGAAAAGACACGTCCACATGATACACGGCGGATTTGCGGGAGGAGAAATCTCCAAATCACCCCACAAGTGACACCTCAAAGAAGTATACCATGTCGAAGGAAAGAAGGAGGCGCTAGACATCCCAGCAATTACGTTTACCAAAGAAGACGCATCCGGAATCATCTCAAGACACGATGATCCCATGGTCATCACTATCATACTGGAAAATGCCAACCTCCACCGTACATTAATTGACCAAGGAAGCTCCGCCGATATCTTATTCAAAACTGCCTTTGACAAGCTCGGCTTAGAGGAAAAAGAGCTAAGAGCATACAAGAACAGTCTGTTCAGACTTGGGGATACCCCAGTACAACCACTGGGATACGTATCGCTACGCACAACCTTCGAAAAGGGGAACCAATCCAGAACACTCAAGATAGACTACATCGTGGTCAACGTAAGCTCAGCCTACAATGCCTTAATAGGTCAGACAACGTTAAACCAACTCGGCGCAATAGTTTCAACTCCACATCTATGTATGAAATTCCCAACTGCATAAGGGATAGCTACAATAAAAGCAGATCAAAGGATGGCGCGTCGCTGTTATAACGAAAGTCTAAACCTCAGAGGCAAAAGAGAAGAGTTCCACACGATCGAACTTGGTGAAGTTCAGAGGTGAGAAGAACTCCGTCCACAGCCCGAAGGTGAAGTAGAGAAAGTTCAGATTGGAGACACCTCGGATAAGACAACTAATATTGGCACAATCCTGAAAAGAGACACAAAGGAATCACTCATACGGTTCCTGCAAGATAATGTTGATCTCTTCGCATGGAAAGCTGCCGACATGCCAGGCATAGATCCCGAACTGATGAGCCACAAGTTGGCAGTCTATCTGGGATCCCGGCCAGTACAACAAAGATGAAGAAAACTCGGACCAGAACGGTCTCAGGATGTGGCAGAACAGGTGCAAGCACGGCTAGAGGCAAGATTCATAAGAGAAGTTAAGTACCCACTATGGCTAGAAAACGTCGTCTTGGTGAAAAAGTCAAATGGGAAGTGGTGAATGTGCACCGACTACACCGATCTCAACAAAGCCTGCCCAAAAGATCCTTATCCACTACCAAGCATCGACGCTCTAGTAGACGCCTCATCGGGATATAAGTATCTCTCGTTTATGGATGCATACTCGGGGTACAACCAGATCCCAATGTATCCACCGGATCAAGAAAAAACCTCGTTTCTAACATGGTGCACAAAATCACAATCACACTTTTGTAATTCCGAACAACTAACCAGCAAGTGCACTGGGTCGTCCAAGTAATACCTTACGTGAGTAAGGGTCGATCCCACGGAGATTGTGGCTTGAAGCAAGCTATGGTTATCTTGTAACTCTTAGGCAGGATATCAATAATTCTCAGGTTTAATTGTAAAAAGTAAAAGAACATGAAATAAATACTTGTTTTGCAGTAATGGAGAGCAGGTTGAGGTTTTGGAGATGCTATATCTTCTGAATCTCTACTTTCCTACTGTCTTCTTCTTCATGCACGCAAGGCTCCTTCCATGGCAAGCTGTATGTTGGGTTTCACCGTTGTCAATAGCTACCTCCCATCCTCTCAGTGAAAATGTTCAACGCGCTCTGTCACAGCACGGCTATTCATCTGTCGGTTCTCGATCATGTCGGAATAGAATCCAGTGATTCTTTTGCGTCTGTCACTAACGCCCCACAATCGCGAGTTTGAAGCTCGTCACAGTCATTCAATCCCTGAATCCTACTCAGAATACCACAAACAAAGTTTAGACCTTCCAGATTCTCAAGAATGACTGCCAGTAGATTCTAGCTTATACCACGAAGATTCTGGTTAAGGAATCCAAGAGATATCCACTCAATCTAAGGTAGAACGGACGTGGTTGTCAAGCACACGTTCATAGGTGAGAATGATGATGAGTGTCACAGATCATCACATTCATCAAGTTGAGGAACAAGTGATATCTTGGAATAGAAGCAAGCGTGTTTGAATGAAAAACAGTAGTAATTGTATTAATCCATCAAGACACAGCAGAGCTCCTCACCCCCAACCATGGGGTTTAGAGACTCATGCCGTAGAAGATACAGTATGAAACATGTAAAGTGTCATGAGATGAAGATACAATAGCACAAAGTCCTATTTATAGTGAACTAGTGACCTAGGGTTTACAAGAATGAGTAAATGACGTAAAAATCCAATTCCGGGGTCCACATGGTGTGTGCTTGGGCTGAGAATTGAAGCTTTCATGTGTAGAGACTTTTCCTGGAGTTAAACGCCAGCTTTTGTGCCAGTTTGGGCGCTTAACTCCAACTTTTGTGCCAGTTCCGGCGTTAAACGCCGGGAATTCTGAAGCTGATTTGGAACGCCAGTTTGGGCCATCAAATCTTGGACAAAGTATGGACTATTATATATTTCTGGAAAGCCCAGGATGTCTAATTTCCAACGCAATTGAGAGCGCGCTAATTGGGCTTATGTAGCTCCAGAAAATCCACTTCGAGTGCAGGGAGGTCAGAATCTAACAGCATCTGCAGTCCTTTTTCAGCCAGAAAATACCTGAAATCACAGAAAAATACACAAACTCATAGTAAAGTCCAAAAAAGTAAATTTTAAATAAAAACTAATAAAAATATAATAAAAACTAACTAAAATATACTAAAAACATACTAAAGACAATGCCAAAAAGTGTATAAATTATCCGCTCATCACAACACCAAATGTAAATTGTTGCTTGTCCCCAAGCAACTGAAAATCAAATAGGACAAAAAGAAGAGAATATACTATAGACTCCGAAATATCAATGAAACTTAGCTCCAATTTGATGAGCGGGACTAGCAGCTTTTTGCCTCCGAACAGTTTTGGCATCTCATTTTATCCTTTGAGGTTCAGAATCATTGGCATCTATAGGAACTCAGAATTCAGATAGTGTTACTGATTCTCCTAGTTAAGTATGTTGATTCTTGAACATAGCTACTTTATGAGTCTTGGCCGTGGCCCAAAGCACACTGTTTTCCAGTATTACCACCGGATACATACATGCCACAGACACAAAACTGGGTGAACCTTTTCAGATTGTGACTCAGCTTTGCTAGACTCCCCAATTAGAGGTGTCCAGGGTTCTTAAGCACACTCTTTTTGCTCTGGATCACGACTTTAATCGCTTAGTCTCAAGTTTTCACTTGACACTTTCACGCCACAAGCACATGGTTAGGGACAGCTTGGTTCAGCCGCTTAGGCCGGGATTTTATTCCTGTGGGCCCTCCTATCCACTGAGGCTCAAAGCCTTGGATCCCTTTTATTTTACCCTTGCCTTTTGGTTTAAAGGGCTATTAGCTTTTCTGCTTGCTTTTTTTCTTTATTTTTCTTTTTTTTTTGTATTCACTGCGATTCATAGGACATTCATAGCTTTAAGGCATAGACACTAAGATACTAATGATCATGTAGTACAGACACAAACATAGATAGAACATCAAGCATAGAAATCGAAAAACAGAATAATAAGAACAAGGAAATTAAGGAACGGATCCACCTTAGTGATGACGGCTAGTTCTCCTTCTTGAAGATCCTATGGAGTGCTTGAGCTCCTCAATGTCTCTTCCTTACCCTTGTTGCTCCTCTCTGATTTCATGGAGGATAATGGTTGCTTTTGTTGAGGTCCATGAGTGGGCTCTTTTGTTTGCTCCATCCTCTTTCTTAGTGATGGGCTTTTGAGATGAATCTCTCCATCTCTCATGACTCAGAGTTGGAAGCAACTGCCTTCCCTTTTCTCTTCCTAGAGGTTTCTCCAGGCTTAAGTGCCATCTATGGTTATGGAAAAACAAAAAGCAACGCTTTTACCACACCAAACTTAGAAGGTTTGCTCGTCCTCGAGCAAAAGAAGAAAGAATAGAGGAGAAGAAGAAAATGGAGGAGATGGAGAGGTGTGAGTGATTCAGAGGTGATGGAAAAGACTATTTGGGGAAGGGTATTATGGAATGTGTGAAGAAGAGAGAGTGTGAACTGAGGTTGGTGGGGATCCTGTGGGGTCCACAGATCCTGAGGTGTCAAGGATTTCTCATCCTTGCACCAATTAGGCTTGCAAAATGCCCCTTGCTGCCCATTTCTAGCATTTAACGCCAGCTTCCTGCCCTTTTCTGGCGTTAAACGCCAGCTCTGTGCCCATTTCTGGTGTTAAACGCCCAGAATGGTGCCAGACTGGGCGTTTAACGCCCATTCTGCTGCCCTTACTGGCGTTTAAACGCCAGCAAGTTTCTCCTCCAGGGTGTGCTATTTTCCATTCTGTTTTTCATTCTATTTTTGCTTTTTTAGTTGTTTTTGTGACTTCACATGAACATCAACCTACAGAAGACATAAAATAACAATAGAAGCTAAATAGATAGAATTGGATTGCCTCCCAACAAGCGCTTCTTTAATGTCAGTAGCTTGACAATGGGCTCTCTTGGAGCCTCACGGATACTCAGAGCATGATGATGGCCTCTCAACACCAAACTTAGAGTTTGGTTGTGGCCTCCCAACACCAAACTTAAAGTTTGAATGTGGGGGTTTTATTTGACTCTGTATTGAGAGAAGCCTTTCATGCTTCTTCCCTTTCCTGTCTGCAAACCATGGTACTTCCTGAATAGCGAAGAGTTGCTCATTTGGAAAGGTTTTAGAGATCTCAGTAGGAGGGTAGGGCGTTCCTGCTACTGGTTCTATCCGGGATAGGTGATCAGCTACTTGATTCTCTGTCCCTTTTCTGTCTCTTATTTCTATATCAAACTATTGCAGAAGCAACACCCATCTTATGAGCCTGGGTTTTGAATCCTGCTTGGTGAGTAGATATTTAAGAGTAGCATGGTCAGTGTACATAATCACTTTTGATCCTACTAGATAGGATCTAAACTTGTCAATGGCATAAACCATTGTAAGTAACTCTTTTTCTGTGGTTGTGTAATTCTTCTGTGCATCATTTAAAACACGACTAGCATAATAAATGACGTGCAGAAGCTTGTTATACCTCTGTCCCAACACTACACCTATGGTATGGTCACTGGCATCACACATTAGTTCAAATGGTAATGTCCAGTCTGGTGCAGAGATGACTGGTGCTGTGACCAGCTTAGCTTTCAGAGTCTCAAACGCCTGCAGACACTCCTTAGATAAATGGCGTGTCAGTAGCTAGCATATTACTCAGAGGTTTGGCAATTTTTGAAAAATTCTTTATAAACCTTCTATAGAATCCTACATGCCCCAGAAAGCTTCTGATTGCCTTAACATTGGCAGGTGGTGGTAATTTTTCAATTACCTCCACCTTAGCTTGATCCACCTCTATTCCTTTGTTCGAAATTTTATGCCTAAGGACAATTCCTTCAGTCACCATAAAGTGACATTTTTCCCAGTTTAAAACTAGGTTGGTCTCTTGGCATCTTTTCAGAACAAGTGCTAGATGGTTAAGGCAGGAGCTGAATGAGTCTCCAAATACTGAAAAGTCATCCATGAAGACTTCCAGAAATTTCTCTACCATATCTGAAAAGATGGAGAGCATGCACCTCTGAAAGGTTGCAGGTGCATTGCACAGACCAAAGGGCATCCTTCTGTAGGCAAATACTCCAGAAGGACATCTGAATGCTGTTTTCTCTTGGTCTTGAGGATCTACTACAATTTGGTTGTAACCTGAATAGCCATCCAAAAAGCAGTAGTATTCATGACCTGCTAGTCTCTCTAGCATCTGGTCTATGAATGTTAAAGGAAAATGATCATTCTTGGTGGCTGTATTAAGCCTTCTGTAGTCAATACACATACGCCACCCTGTAACTGTTCTTGTAGGAACCAGTTCTTTCTTTTCATTATGAACCACTGTCATGTCTCCCTTCTTGGGGACAACGTGGACAGGGCTCACCCAGGGGCTATCAGAAATAGGATAAATAATCCCAGCCTCTAGTAACTTAGTGACCTCTTTCTGCACCACCTCCTTCATGGCTGGATTTAGCCACCTCTGTGGTTGAACCACTGGCTTAGCATCATCCTCTAATAAGATCTTGTGCATGTATCTTGCTGGGCTAATGCCCTTAAGATCACTTATGGACCACCCAAGAACTGTCTTGTGTGTCCTCAGCACTTGAATTAGTGCTTCCTCTTCCTGTGGATTTAAAGCAGAGCTTATGATCACTGGAAAAGTGTCACCTTCTCCCAAAAATGCATATTTCAGGGATGGTGGTAGTGGCTTGAGCTCGGGTTTAGGAGGCTTATCCTCTTTCTGAGGAATTTTTAGAATTTCTTTTATTTCCTCTGGTTCCTCCAGGTCAGGCTGAACATCTTCAAAAATGTCCTCTAGCTCTGATTCGAGACTCTCAGTCATATTAACCTCTTCTACCAGAGAGTCTATAATATCAACGCTCATACAGTCATTTAGGGTGTTTGGATGCTGCATAGCTTTGACAACATTCAACTTAAACTCATCCTCATTGACTCTCAGGTTTAATTCCCCTTTTTGGACGTCAATGAGGGTTCGTCCAGTTGCTAGGAAAGGTCTGCCTAGAATGAGAGTTGCACTCTTGTGCTCCTCCATTTCCAGTACTACAAAGTCAGTGGGAAAGGCAAACGACCCAACCTTGACAATCATGTCCTCAATTACGCCTGATGGATATTTAATGGAGCCATCAGCAAGTTAGAGACATATCCGGGTTAGTTTGACTTCTTCAGTCAACCCAAGCTTTCTGATAGTGGATGCAGGTATTAGAGTGATACTTGCTCCAAGGTCACACAGGGCTGTCTTAGTGCAAGCACCTTCTAATGTGCATGGTATCATAAAGCTTCCAGCAAGTACCCTCTAATGTGCATGGTATCATAAAGCTTCCAAGATCTTTAAGCTTCTCTGGTAAGCTCTTTAAAATGACTGCACTACATTCTTCAGTGAGAAAAACTTTTTCAGTTTCTCTCCAATCCTTCTTATGACTTAAGATTTCTTTCATGAACTTAGCATAAGAGGGTATTTGCTCAAGTGCCTCTACAAACGAAATCTTTATTTCAAGAGTTCTGAGATAGTCTGCAAAGCAGGCAAATTGTTTGTCTTGTTCTGCTTGGCGGAGTTTCTGAGGATAAGGCATCTTGGCTTTATACTCTTTAACCTTTGTTGCTGCAGGTTTATTTCCTACAGAAGTGGTTGGAGAAGCCTGCTTAAGGGGGTTGTTATCAGCACTTGCAAGTGTCTGACCCCTTTGTAGCGTTTGAACGCCAGGATTGGGTGCTTTTTGGGCATTTAACGCCAGATTGCAACCCTTTTCTGGCGTTTAAACGCCAGAATTGGCTACCCATTGGGCGTTTGATGCCACTTTCTTACCCTTTTCTGGCGTTTGAATGCCAGAATCATTCTTCTTTGGGCTCTTACTGTCCTCAGAGGGATTTTGGGTAGTTGGTTGGTCATCCTCTGTCAGTTGTTCCTTTCTTAGCTTTCTGCTGCTTTGAGTTGATATATTCAATGTCTTTCCACTCCTTAATTTAACATCTTGGCATTCTTCTGTTATCTGTTTAGATAGTTGCTGTCTTGTCTGATTCAATTGTGCTTCCATATTCTTGTTAGCATTTTTAGTGTCTTGGAGCATCTCTTTAAATTCTACTAATTGTTTTTTCAAAAGGAGTAATTGTTGATTAAGCTCAATAATCTGTTCTTGAGGATTAGGATCAGTAATTACTGCCCTGGCCTCTTCCTTTATGTAGGACTCACTGCTAGAGTACAAATGTTGATTTCTAGCAACAGTATCTATGAGTTCTTGAACCTCTTCAATCGTCTTTCTCATGTGTATAGATCCACCAGCTGAGTGGTCTAAAGACATCTGAGCTTTTTCTGTAAGCCCATAGTAGAAGATGTCTAACTATACCCACTCTGAAAACATTTCAGAGGGGCATTTTCTTAGCATACCTCTGTACCTCTCCTAGGCATTATAAAGGGATTCATTATCCTCTTGTTTAAAGCCTTGGATGTCCAGCCTCAGCTGTGTCATCCTTTTTGGAGGGTAAAATTGATTCAGGAATTTGTCTAATAACTGTCTCCATATTTTTATGCTTGCTGTGGGTTGGTTATTTAACCACCTCTTAGCTTGATCTTTTACAGCAAATGAAAACAGTAATAATCTGTAGACATCCTGATCCACTTCTTTATCACGTACTGTGTCAGCAATTTGTAAGAACTGTGCCAGAAACTCAGTAGGTTCTTCCTGTGGAAGACCAGAATACTGGCAATTTTGCTGCACCATGATAATGAGTTGAGGATTTAGCTCAAAACTGCTTGCTTTGATGGGAGGTATACAGATGTTACTCCCATATGCAGCTGTAATGGGGTTAGCATATGACCCCAGAGTCCTTCTGGACTATTCATTTCCACTTATGTCCATGATGGAGAAAAGGGAATTGATATGAATTGCAATTAAATTATATTTAAATTTTTTTTAATTAAAACTAACCGAAAAAATAAAACAAAATAAATTGAAGATAAAATAAAACTTTCGAAAATTAGAAGGAAATGCAATAAAAGCAAATTGAAAACTAAATTAATTAATTGAGTAAAAAGATTTTGGAAAGAGCAATAAAAAAGATATGATTGAAAACTGCTTTGAAGAAGACATTATTAAGAAGATATGATTGCAATTAAAAAAAAAGATATGATTGAAGAAATAAAAAAGATATGATTGAAGAAATTAAAAAGATTTGTTTTTTTTTTTTGAAAAAGATTTGAAAAGATCAATTTTTGAAATTAGAATTTTGACTTGACTAAAAAAAAGATATGATTTTGAAAATCTTTGACTAAATTAATGCAAAATTTTGAAAATTATGAGCAAAATAAGGGAAAGATATTTTTTATTTTTAAATTTTAATGAGGAAAAAGAAAAACAACAAAATAACACTAAACTTAGAAATTTTAGATCAAAACAAAGAGAACAAATAAGAAAACTTTGAATATCAAGATGAACACCAAGAACACTTTGAAGATCAAGATGAACACCAAGAACAAATTTTTGAAAATTTTTAAGTAAATAAAAGCACAAAAGACACCAAACTTAAAATTTTTGGAAAATCAAACAGAATTTTTCAAAAATTTAAAGGAAAACACAAAGAAGACACCAAACTTAGAATTTTTAAAGGTCAAGAAAGGACTAGAATCATGCAAATTCGAAAAATTAAAAGAAAATAAAAGCATGCAATTGACACCAAACTTAAAATAAGAAACTAAACTCAAATAAAAGACTCTAAACTAACAAAATTAAAATATTCCTAATCTAAGCAACAATATAAACCGTCAGTTGTCCAAACTCGAACAATCCCCGGCAACGGCGCCAAAAACTTGGTGCACGAAATCACAATCACACTTTTGTAATTCCGCACAACTAACCAGCAAGTGCACTGGGTCGTCCAAGTAATACCTTACGTGAGTAAGGGTCGATCCCACGGAGATTGTCGGCTTGAAGCAAGCTATGGTTATCTTGTAACTCTTAGTCATGATATCAATAATTCTCAGGTTTAATTGTAAAAAGTAAAAGAACATGAAATAAATACTTGTTTTGCAGTAATGGAGAACAGGTTGAGGTTTTGGAGATTGATGAGCGGATAATTTATACGCTTTTTGGCATTGTTTTTAGTATGTTTTTAGTATATTTTAGTTAGTTTTTAGTATATTTTTATTAGTTTTTAGTTAAAATTCACTTTTCTGGACTTTACTCATTGTATGTTTTTCTGTGATTTCAAGTATTTTCTGGCTGAAATTGAGGGACTTGAGCAAAAATCTGATTCAGAGACTAAAAAGGACTGTAGATGCTGTTGGATTCTGACCTCCCTGCACTCGAAGTGGATTTTCGGGAGCTACAGAAGCCCAATTGGCGCGCTCTCAACGGCTTTGGAAAGTAGACATTCTGGGATTTCCAGAAATATATAATAGTCCATACTTTGCTCGAGTTCCAGCAATGTATAATAGTCCATACTTTTCTCGAGATTTGATGGCCCAAACCGGCGTTCCAAATCAGCTCAAAACTGCCCGGCGTTAAACGCTAGAACTGGCACAAGAATGGGAGTTAAACGCCCAAACTGGCACAAAAGCTGGCGTTTAACTCCAAGAGAAGTCTCTACACGAAAATGCTTCAATGCTCAGCCCAAGCACACACCAAGTGGGCCCGGAAGTGGATTTTTATGTCATTTACTCATCTCTGTAAACCCTAGGCTACTAGTTCTCTATAAGTAGGACCTTTTACTATTGTATTTTCATCTTTTGATCATTTTTCGATCTTAGAATCATCTTTGGACATTTAGTTCTTAGATCATTGGGAGGCTGGCCTCACGGCCATGCCTAGACCTTGTTCTTATGTATTTTCAACGTTGGAGTTTCTACACACCATAGATTAAGGTGTGGAGCTCTGCTGTACCTCGAGTATTAACGCAATTACTATTGTTCTTCTATTCAATTC
>NC_029777.3:27628140-27628449 GCF_000817695.3 Arachis duranensis
ATTCTTGTTCTAAGATATCACTTGTTCTTCAACTTGATGAATGTGATGATCCGTGACACTCATCATCATTCTCACCTATGAGTCAATCACCTCCGTTCTACCTTAGATTGGGTGGATATCTCTTGGATTCTTTAACAGGAATCTTCGTGGTATAAGCTAGAATTGATGGCGGCATTCAAGAGAATCCGGAAGGTCTAAACCTTGTCTGTGGTATTCTGATTAGGATTCAATGATTGAATGACTATGACGAGCTTCAAACTCGCGATTGTGGGGCGTTAGTGACAGACGCAAAAGAATCACTGGATTCTA
>NC_029777.3:27628606-27630334 GCF_000817695.3 Arachis duranensis
AAGAAGGATTGGATGAAGACAGTAGGAAAGCAGAGAGACGGAAGGGACAAAGCATCTTCATACGCTTATCTGAAATTCCTACTAATGAATTACATAAGTATCTCTATCTTTATCTTTATGTTTTATTCATCATTCATATCCATTTGAGTTTGCCGGACTAAGATTTACAAGATGACCATAGCTTGCTTCATACCAACAATCTCTGTGGGATCGACCCTTACTCGCGTAAGGTTTATTACTTGGACGACCCAGTACACTTGCTGGTTAGTTGTGCGAAGTTGTGATAAAAGAGTTGAGATTACAATTATGCATACCATGTTGATGGTGCCATTGATGATCACAATTTCGCCCACCAAGTTTTTGGCGCCGTTGCGGGGATTGTTCGAGTTTTCGGCAAGCTTTTGGTCCGGTAACATCAGTGCCAAATTTCTGATCCGGCAACAGCACCAAGTTTTTGGCGCCGTTACCAGGGATTGTTCGAGTTTGGACAACTGACGGTTCATCTTGTTGCTTAGATTAGGCATTTTTCTTCAGAATTCTTAAGAATGAATTCTAGTGTTTCAAGGTGATGTTCTTATCATCACCAAAGCTGATTGATTCTCATCAATTTAGCTCTTGAATGCAATGTCCTGCTAAAGCTTGACTAGCCATGTCTAATTCCTTTAGACTGAAGCTTTAGACTAACATTGCATGATTCCTGGAATTCTCATTAAGAATTTTGATATCTTTTCTTTTCCACTTAATTTTCGAAAAAGCACAAAAAAATTTACAAAATCATAAAATCCAAAATATTTCTTGTTTGAGTCTAGTGTTTCATGTTAAGTTTGGTGTCAATTGCATGCTTCTGTTCTTCTTGCATTCATTCATATGTCTTAAGTGATCTTCAAGATGTTCTTGATGATTTTATTACTCTGATCTTTAAATTCTCTTGACTTGAGTATTTTGTGTTTCTCATATGCATTCTCATTTTGTTAGTGTCAATGGTGTACAAACTGCTAAGTTTGGTGTCTTGCATGCATTGTTATTTGATTTTAGTTGCATGTTGATTATTAAAAATCCAAAAAAAATTTAATTTGTGTCTTTTCAAGTCAATAATACAGAGAATTGAAGATTCAGAACATACTGCAGAGGAATTACACAGAAAAAGCTGGGCGTTCAAAACGCCCAGTGAGGAAGGTAAACTGGCGTTTAAACGCCAGCCAGGGTGCCTGGCTGGGCGTTTAACGCCCAAAAGGGTAGAGCTTTGGGCGTTAAACACCAGAATGTGCACCATTCTGGGCGTTTAACGCCAGGATGGCACAAGAGGAAAGATTCTGTTTTCAATGCAATTTTTTTTTCAAGTTTTCAAAATTTTTCAAAATCAAATCTTTTTCAAATCATATCTTTTCAATCAAATCTTTTTCAAAATCAATTTCTTTCCATACTTGCTATCAATTAATGATTTGATTCAACATTTCAAATATGTTGCCTTTTCTGTTGAGAAAGGTTTAATGTCTGAATCATATCTTTTCTTGTTAGCCAAGTCATTAATTTTCAAAATCAAATTTTTTTTAATTGTTTTTCAAATCATATCTTCTCAATAATGTCTTTTTTTAAAACTATATCTTCTTCAAATCATTTTCTTTTTAATTCACATCTTTTTCAAAAGTTTTCAATCAAATCTTTTTGATTTCTAATTTCAAAATCTTTTTCAAAAATCACTTGATTTCTTTTCCACTCTTGGTTTTT
>NC_029777.3:27630659-27631011 GCF_000817695.3 Arachis duranensis
GCTAAGAGAAGCTAAGGCACAACTCTCTGTAGAGGACCTAACAGAAATCTTCAAAGAAGAAGACATGGCAGCCGAAAACAATAACAATGCCAACAATGTAAGGAAGGTGCTGGGTGACTTTACTGCACCTACTCCCGACTTCTATGGGAGAAGCATCTCTATCCTTGCCATTGGAGCAAACAACTTTGAGCTTAAGCCTCAATTAGTTTCTCTAATGCAACAGAATTGCAAGTTCCATGGACATCCATTGGAAGATCCTCATCAGTTTTTAGCTGAATTCTTGTAAATCTGTGACACTATCAAGACTAATGGGGTTGACCCTGAGGTCTACAGACTTATGCTATTCCCTTTT
>NC_029777.3:27631046-27631625 GCF_000817695.3 Arachis duranensis
GCTGGAGGATCTCTTCATCTGAAGAAGACGCCTACAGAAGCTCAAGAACTAATTGAAATGGTTGCAAATAACCAATTCATGTACACTTCTGAAAGGAATCCTGTGAACAATGGGACTAGTCAGAAGAAAGGAGTTCTTGAGATTGATACTCTGAATGCTATATTGGCTCATAACAAAATATTGACTTAGCAAGTCAATATGATTTCTCAAAGTCTGTCTGGAATGCAAAATGCACCAGGTAGTACTAAGGAGGCTTCATCTGAGGAAGAAGCTTATGATCCTGAGAACCCTTCAATGGAAGAGGTGAATTACATGGGAGAACCCTATGGGAACACCTACAATCCTTCATGGAGAAATCATCCAAATTTTTCATGGAAGGATCAACAGAGACCTCAATAAGGTTTCAACAATAATAATGGTGGAAGAAACAGGTTTAGCAATGGCAAGCCTTTTCCATCATCTTCTCAGCAACAGACAGAGAATTCTAAGCAGAGTAACTCTGACTTAGCAACCATGGTCTCTGATCTAATCAAAACCACTCAAGGTTTCATGACTGAAACAAGGTCCTCCATTAGAAAC
>NC_029777.3:27631932-27633985 GCF_000817695.3 Arachis duranensis
TGATGAGTATTCTTCCTCTGAAGAGGATGAGTATGTCACTAAAGAGCAAGTTGCTAAATACCTTGGAGCAATCATGAAGCTCAATGACAAGTTATTTGGTAATGAGACTTGGGAGGATGAACCCCCTTTGCTCACCAAAGAACTGGATGACTTGTCTAGGCAGAAATTACCTCAAAAGAGACAAGATCCTGGCAAGTTCTCAATACCTTGTGCCATAAGCACCATGACCTTCAAGAAGGCCTTGTGTGACCTAGGGTCAAGTGTAAACCTCATGCCTCTCTCTGTAATAGAGAAGCTAGGGATCTTTGAGGTGCAAGCTGCAAAAATCTCACTAGAGATGGCAGACAATTCAAGAAAACAAGCTTATGGACTTATAGAGGATGTTCTGGTAAAAGTTGAAGACCATTACATCTCTGCTGATTTCATAGTCCTAGAGACTGGGAAGTGCATGGATGAATCCATCATCCTTGGCAGACCCTTCCTAGCCACAACAAAGGCTGTGATTGGTGTGGACAGAGGAGAATTGATCATTCAAGTGAATGAAGAATCCTTTGTGTTCAAGGCTCAAGGATACCCCTTTGTCACCATGGAGAGGAAGCATGATGAGCTTCTCTCAAAACAGAGTCAAACAGAGCCCCCACAGTCAAACTCTAAGTTTGGTGTTGGGAGGCCACAACCAACTTCTAAGTTTGGTGTTGAACCTCCACACTCAAACTCTAAGTTTGGTGTTGGGAGGTTCCAACATTGCTCTGAGCGTCTGTGAGGCTCCATGCGAGCCCACTGTCAAGCTACTGACATTAAAGAAGCGCTTGTTGGGAGGCAACCCAATGTTTTGTAATAATCTATTTTCCTTTGTTATTTTATGTTTTTTGTAGGTTGATGATCATGAGAAGTCATAAAATCAATTGAGAAAGCAAAAACAGAAAGAAAAACAGCACACCCTGGAGGAAAACTTGCTGGCGTCTAAACGCCAGTAAGGCTAGCAGATGGGCATTTAACGCCCAGTCTGGCAACATTCTGGGCGTTTAACGCCAGAAAGTGGCACCAGACTTGCGTTAAACGCCAGAAAAGGACAAGAACTTGCCGTTAAACGCCAGAAATGGGCACCAGCCCGGCGTTTAACGCCAGAATTGGCACAGGGAGCAATTTTGCTCGCCACTTGGTGCAGGGATGACTTTTCCTTGACACCTTAGGATCTGTGGACCCCACAGGATCCCCACCTACCCCGCCACCCTCTCTTTTCTTCTTCACCCATTTACCAATCACCTCAACACCTCTTCCCCAAAAGCCCTTCACCTATCAAATCCCATCTTTCTCCTCACCACTCACATCCATCCTTCATAAAACCCCACCTACCTCACCATTCAAATTCAAACCACTTTCCATCCCAAACCCACCCCCCCATAGCCGAACCCTACCCTCTCTTCACCCCTATATAAACCCCTCTTCACTCCTTTATTTTCACACAACTTAAACACTCCTTCTCCCCCTTTGGCCGAACCGCAAAGCCATTTCCATCTCCTTCATTTCTTCTTCTTCTACTCTCTTCTTTCTTCTTTTGCTCGAGGACGAGCAAACCTTTTAAGTTTGGTGTGGTGAAAGCATTGCTTTTTGTTTTTCCATAACCATTTATGGCATCCAAGGCCGGAGAAACCTCTAGAAAGAGGAAAGGGAAGGCAAAAGCTTCCACCTCTGAGTCATGCGAGATGGAAAGATTCATCTCAAGAGTGCATCAAGACCACTTCTATGAAGTTGTGGCCTTGAAGAAGGTGATCCCCGAGGTCCCCTTCAAACTCAAAAAGAATGAATATCCGGAGATCCGACATGAGATCCGAATAAGAGGTTGGGAAGTTCTTACCAACCCCATTCAACAAGTCGGAATCTTAATGGTTCAAGAGTTCTATGCCAATGCATGGATCACCAAGAACCATGATCAAAGTGTGAACCCGGACCCAAAGAATTGGCTTACAATGATTCGAGGGAAATACTTGGATTTTAGTCTGGAAAATGTAAGGTTGGCATTCAACTTGCCCATGATGCAAGGAGATGAACA
>NC_029777.3:27634106-27634296 GCF_000817695.3 Arachis duranensis
GATTCAAGAGGGAAGCCGGTTCAACTGAGAAGGCATGACCTCAAGCCTGTGGCTAGGGGATGGTTGGAGTTTATCCAACGCTCAATCATTCCCACTAGCAACCGGTCCGAAGTTACTATAGACCGGGCTATCATGGTTCATAGCATCATGATTGGAGAAGAAATAGAAGTTCATGAGGTTATATCCTAAA
>NC_029777.3:27634341-27635199 GCF_000817695.3 Arachis duranensis
TATAAGGTGGCGGACAAGTCCTCTACCTTGGCAAGGTTAGCCTTTCCTCATCTCATTTGTCACCTCTGTTATTCAGTTGGAGTTGACATAGAGGGAGACATCCCCATTGATGAGGACAAGCCCATCACTAAGAAGAGGATGGAGCAAACAAGAGACCCCTCTCATCATGAAATCCCTGAGATGCCTCAAGGGATGCACTTTCCTCCACAACACTATTGGAAGCAACTAAACACCTCCCTAGGAGAATTGAGTTCCAACATGGGACAACTAAGGGTGGAGCACCAAGAACACTCCATCCTCCTCCATGAAATTAGAGAAGATCAAAGAATCATGAGAGAGGAGCAACAAAGACAAGGAAGAGACATTGAGGAGCTCAAGCACTCCATAGGATCTTCGAGAGGAAGAACAAGCCGCCATCACTAAGATGGACCCGTTCTTTAATTTCCTTGTTCTTTATTTTCTGTTTTTCGAAAAATCATGCTTATGTTTATCTACGTTTGTGTCTTGTGATCATTAGTGTCTTAGTGTCTATGCCTTAAAGTTATGAATGTCCTATGAATCCATCACCTTTCTTGAATGAAAAATGTTCTTAATTGAAAAAGAGAAGAATTGCATGAATTTTAAATTTTATAACAGATTAATTACCTTGATGTGGTGGCAATACTTTAGATTTCTGAATGTATGCTTAAACAGTGCATATGTATCTTGAATTTGTGGTTCATGAATGTTGGCTCTTGAAAGAATGATGAAAAAGGAGACATGTCACTGAGGATCTGAAAAATCATAAAAATGATTCTTGAAGTAAGAAAAAGCAGTGAATTCAAAAAAAAAAAGAGAAGGAGAAAAACGAAAAAAAAA
>NC_029777.3:27637862-27641393 GCF_000817695.3 Arachis duranensis
ACTTTTGTGCCAGTTCCGGCGTTAAACGCCGGGAATTCTGAAGCTGATTTGGAATGCCAGTTTGGGCCATCAAATCTTGGGAAAAGTATGGACTATTATATATTTCTGGAAAGCCCAGGATGTCTAATTTCCAACGCAATTGAGAGCGCGCCAATTGGGCTTCTTTAGCTCCAGAAAATTTACTTTGAGTGCAGGGAGGTCAGAATCCAATAGAATCTGCAGTCCTTTTTCAGCCTCTGAATCAGATTTTTGCTCAGGTCCCTCAATTTCAGCCAGAAAATACCTGAAATCATAGAAAAATACACAAACTCATAGTAAAGTCTAGAAAAGTAAATTTTAAATAAAAATTAATAAAATTATAATAAAAACTAACTAAAATATACTAAAAACATACTAAAAACAATGCCAAAAGGCGTATAAATTATCCGCTCATCATTACATCCAAAGCAAACTATTGCTATATCGTAATGCCTTTCGGCCTTAAGAACGCAGGAGCTACTTATCAAAGGCTAATGAATATGGTCTTCTCAGACCACATCGGAAAAATCATGGAGGTCTACGTGGATGACATGTTGATAAAGACACAAAGTGAAGAGATATTACTAACTGACTTGGTTCAAGTGTTCAACACCATACGGAAGCATGGCATGCGAGTTAACCCGACCAAATGCACCTTCGCAGTTGAAGCAGGTAAGTTCTTGGGCTTTATGCTCACACAAAGAGGAATCGACGCAAATCTAGATAAATGCCAGGCCATACTCAACATGAAGAGCCCAACCTGCGTCAAAGAGGTACAACAACTCAATGGGAGATTGACGGCCTTGTCCAAATTCCTAGCAGGGTCAGTGATAAGATCCCTCCCTTTCTACGCTACTTTAAGGAAGGGAAAAAACTTCGAGTGGACAACGGAATGTGAGCAAGCCTTCCGATACTTCAAAGAAGGAGAACCACTCATATTATACCTCGCAGTAGGAAGTCAGACAATAGCCTCAACACTAATTAGAGAAGACGAGGGTGGGCAACAACCTGTCTACTTCATTAGTAAAGCACTGCAGGGGTCAGAGTTGAACTACCAGAAAATAGAAAAGTTTGCCTACGCTCTCATACTAACATCCCGACGACTTCGCCCGTACTTCCAAGCTCATACCATTTTCGGACCAACCAGCCCATAAAGGGGATATTGCAGAAAATAGATCTAGCAGGAAGAATCCTACAATGGGCAATCGAATTGTCCGAGTTCAACCTCCAATACGAGGCACGGACAGCCATTAAGTCACAATACCTAGCTGACTTCATTGTAGAATTCACAGACACCCCGGAGATCCCCATAGAGTGGAATATATACGTGGACGGTTACTCGAATAAAACCAGAAGCGGTGCAGGTGTGGTAATCGAAAGCAACCAAGGAACCCAACTTGAGCTTTCCCTCAAATTCGGATTCCCGGCCTCGAACAACCAGGTGGAATATGAAGCGTTATTAGCTGGTTTGAAGTTGGATAGGGAGGTTGGAGCTCAGAAACTCAACATCTACAGCGATTCACAAGTCGTTACCTCACAAATAACAGGGAGCTACCAAGCCAAAGACCCTACCATGAAAAGATATTTGGATAAAACCAAGGAACAGCTCGGACAACTCGGGGAATATGGGATCTACCACATACCCCGCGAGAAAAACGCCCGAGCTGACGCACTCTCAAAACTAGCCAGCACCAAACCAGGAGGCAACAATAGAAGCTTCATCCAGGAAATACTGCAGAACCCGTCAATATCGGAAGAAGAAAAAGTCCTATCCATAACAGGTCGGGATCAAGGATGGATGACCCCCATAATTAACTACCTCAAAACAGAAGCGCTCCCTACAGATGAAAAGGAGGCAAAGAGGTTTAAAAGGGAGGCACAGTACTACACTATCATAAACAACACCCTATATAAAAGAGGGATCTCAGTACCATTGTTAAAATGCGTACCGACCTCCAATACAAAGGGAGTCTTGGAGGAAGTACACAGCAGCATTTGTGGCAATCATCTCGGAGCGGAAGCTCTCACCAAAAAGGTACTCCGGGCGGGATTTTATTAGCCAACTCTACGAAAGGAAGCTACAGAATTTGTAAAGACATGTCCACCATGTCAGAAGCATGCCAACTTTCACATCACCCTGCCGAGAAAGCTCATCAGCGTGACCTCACCCTGGCCATTTGCAAAGTGGGGACTCGATCTTCTCGGACCCTTTCCCCAGGGATCGGGACAAGTCAAATTCCTCATAGTAAGGGTAGACTATTTCACAAAATGGATCGAGGCAGAACCCCTAGCCAACGCCACTGCTCAAAGAAGCTCCAATGGACAAGCCGAAGCGGCCAACAAAGTCATATTGGCCGGGCTAAAACGGAGACTGCAAGAAGCAAAGGGAGCTTGGGCCGAGGAACTTCCACAAGTCCTATGGGCGTATCGAACAACCCCCCATTCTACTATGAACGAATCACCATTTCGATTAGCATATGGAGTGGAGGCAATGATTCCAATAGAAGTCGAGGAAGGGTCTCCCCGAGTAGTCCACTACAATGAACAAACCAACTCTTAACTTCAAAGAGAAGACCTCGACCTACTTCCGGAAATCCAAGAAAGAGCTCGGATCAGAGAAGAAGCACTAAAGCGGCGAATGGCTTCCAGGTATAATCAAAAGGTAGTTCCAAGAGGTTTCGCTGAGAACGATCTCATCTTAATCCGAAATGATATTGGAACAACTCGACCCAGATAAGGAAAGCTGGCAGCCAACTGGAAAGGACCCTACCGAGTCAAAGAAGTACTTGGGAAGGGCTACTACAGACTGTCCAAACTCAAGGGACGAGAACTCCCTAGATCATGGCACACCTATAACCTAAGAAGGTACTATATCTAGGAAAGGTAAAAGATCTCATCACAAGATGCACTCTTTTTCCTGAAAAGGTTTTTTAATGAGGCATCAAGACTAAGATTTAATCCGACTTAAGGGTACAAAAAACTCCCGCATGTATATATTTGCACTTTCTTTGAATAAAATACCTTTCAGATATTCTACAAATTCCCAAGACGCATTAATCTGAAGCATTCATCGTCCGATTATAAAGCAACAGATCGACAGAAAGTGAAGAACAGATTCACTGTACGATCTCGATAGGAATGATCGTCCAACAAAGGTGAAAACGCGATTCACCTAAAAGACGATCAAACCAGGACAGAAACCACCATCTACAAATCGGCAAAGATAAACACAGAATAATGCAAGAAGTTATCAAAAGTGATCCCAAAAAGAACCTGACGAGGTCTTATAGATTGCTATATAATAACTTAAAAAGACTGGCCGACACTAAAAAATCGGAACAAGTCAACCCAAGTTATCAGCAAATCCCTGGAAAGAGGTCTGGCCAACCCTATTAAAGAGGAATTGCTATAACTTAGAAGAGATCGACCTAACAAAGTCGGTCTCTGATGAGCGGATAATTTATACGCTTTTTGGCATTGTTTTTATATAGTTTTTAGTAAGTTTAAGCTACC
>NC_029777.3:27646867-27647848 GCF_000817695.3 Arachis duranensis
TGATATTAAAGAAGCGCTTGTTGGGAGGCAACCCAATTTTATTTATCTAATTTTATTTTATTTTGTTTTAGTGTTATTTTTGTGTTGAATTAGGTACATGATCATGAGGAGTCACGAAAAAATCAAAAAAATTAAAAATAGAGTCAAAAACAGAAGAAAAAAATTTTTCACGCTGGAGGACGCACGGGCTGGCGTTCAACGCCCAGAAGGTGCATCTGGCCGGCGTTCAACGCCAGAACAGAGCACCATTCTGGTGCTGAACGCCCAAAACAAGCAACAACCTGGCGTTAAACGCCAGGATGGTGCACAAAGAGGACAAACTGGCGCTGAACGCCAGGAACAAGCATGAAACTGGCGTTCAACGCCAGAAACATGCATCACATGGGCGTTGAACGCCCAGAACATGCACCAATGGGCGTTTGAACGCCAGAATAGTGTGCCAAGGCATTTTACATGCCTATATTGGTGCAAGGATGGAATTCCTTGACACCTCAGGATCTGTGGACCTCACAGGATCCCCACTTACCTCGCCCTCTCTCTTTCCATTCATGGTCATCCCTTCTAATTTTCATTCACCACCTACATCTACCCACTCTTCCCCATACACCCCACCTACCTTTACAATTCAACTTCTCTTTCCCACCCAATCCCACCCACATAACCGAACCTACTTCTCCCCCTTTCTCCCATATTCTCTTCTTCTTCTTCTACTTTTCTTTTCTTTCTTGCTCGAGGGCGAGCAATATTTTAAGTTTGGTGTGGTAAAAGCATAGCTTTTTTGCTTTTACATTACCATTAATGGCACCTAAGGCCAGAGAAACCTCAAAGGGAAGACAAAAGCTTCCACCTCTGAGTCTTGGGAGATGGAAAATATAAGCCGTCATAGCTCAGTGGTATAACATGTGGCTGCAAATCAAGAGATCCCTGAGATACCTCAGGGGATAAGTTGTCCTCCACACAAATATTGGAAGCAACTAAGGG
>NC_029777.3:27649464-27650157 GCF_000817695.3 Arachis duranensis
AAAGTGAGATGCCAAAACTGTTCAGAAGCAAAAAGCTACAAGTCCCGCTATGTAATTAAATTAATATTCATTGATATTCTGGAATTTATAGTATGTTCTCTTCTTTTTATCCTATTTGATTTTCAGTTGCTTGGGGACAAGCAACAATTTAAGTTTGGTGTTGTGATGAGCAGATAATTTATACGCTTTTTGGCATTGTTTTTATATAGTTTTTAGTAAGTTTAAGCTACCTTTAGGGATGTTTTCACTAGTTTTTATGATAAATTCACATTTCTGGACTTTACTATGAGTTTGTGTGTTTTTCTGTGATTTTTTTCAGGTAAATTCTGACTGAAATTGAGGGATTTGAGCAAAACTCTGAAGAAGGCTGACAAAAGGACTGCTGATGCTGTTGGAATCTGACCTCCCTGCACTCGAAATGGATTTTCTGGAGCTACAGAACTTCAATTGGCGCGCTATCAACGGCGTTGGAAAGTAGACATCCAGGGCTTTCCAGCAATATATAATAGTCCATGCTTTATTCGAAGAATGACGACGTAACTTGGCGTTGAACGCCAAGTTCATGCTGCTGTCTGGAGTTAAACGCCAGAAAAACGTCATGATCCGGAGTTGAACGCCCAAAACACGTCATAACCTGGATTTTGACGCCAAGAAATGCCTTAGCTCGTGGAATGATCAAGCTCAGCCCAAGCA
>NC_029777.3:27650529-27656306 GCF_000817695.3 Arachis duranensis
ATAAGCTAGATAGATGGTGGCATTTATGAGGATCCGGAAAGTCTCACCTTGTCTGTGGTATTCCGAGTAGGATTCCGGTAATGAATGACTGTGACGTGCTTCAAACTTTAACCTGCTGGGCGTTAGTGACAGACGCAAAAGAATCAATGGATTCTATTCCAGTAGGAGCGGGAACCAACCGGTGATTAGCCGTACTGTGACAGAGTGCGTGAGCATTAGTTTTCACTGCGAGGATGGGATGTAGCCATCAACCATGGGTGATGCCTCCAGACGATTAGCCGTGCGACTGACAACCGCATAGGATCATTTTCCCGAGAGGAAGAAAGTAGCCACAGCTGATGGTGAACCCCTATACAAAGCTTGCCATGAAAAGGAGTAAGAAGGACTGAGTAGAAGCAGTAGGAGAGCAGGCGTCCTTGAGCTCTACAGCATCTCCATCCGCTTATCTGAAATTCCTACCAATGAATCTGCATAAGTCTTCTATCCCTTTTATTATTCCTTTTTATTATTTATTCCAATAATCACAATTCCCTTTTTTTCTGCCTAACTGAGATTTGCAAGGTGACCATAGCTTGCTTCATACCAACAATCTCTGTGGAATCGACCCTTACTCACGTAAGGTTTATTACTTGGACGACCCAGTACACTTGCTGGTTAGTTGAACGGAGTTGTGTCCACTCGTGCCAATTTCTAAAATCCAATTACAATGAATATGATCACAATTTCGTCCACCAGTCTCCTACAAGACAAGTTATAAAAGTAATCCCTGAAAGAGACCTAACAAAGGTCCAAGAAAGAGGATTACAAAAATAACTTAGAAGAGATCGACCTAACGAAGTTGGTCCCCTACAATACAAGTTATAAAAGTAATCCCTAAAAAGAGACCTGACAAAAGTCCAAGAAAGAGGATTACAAAAATAACTCAGAAGGGGACCAACACAAAGAAATCGGTTATGGGGCGCTAAAAATACAAGCAAAAGCAAGAAAACCGAGAAACAAGTCAGACCCATACAATCACGGCCTCAAAGGATCCAAGTTACAAACAATAAGTACAAAAACAATCCAAAGAGGTCAAGCAGCAAGATTCCAACACTCTCAGAAACCAGAAGAGATACCATGTTAAAGCGCAATAAAAGCATAGTATAATAAAGCTTCAAGAGGCCACCAAAATCTACCTCAGAAAGCTACTTTTGTTTTTCAAAGTAAAAGTTGCCAGGCAGGCAACTAAAAAGCGTCAGCAATTAAACAAAATAATAAAACAGTTCAAAAGCCCACAAACCGGGCTATTTTTTAAAAAGAAGATCAGCAAAGATCGGGAGCCTTCCTGGCAGCATCAGTACGGGGAGAAGGAGGTCGAGTCTGAATAGGCACAGTATCTACAGTTCCATCATCCCGGTTCAGAATCTGACAATCCGGATCAGACGTAACTAGAGGAGCCGAGGAGGTTGACACCTTGATAGAAGGCACTGGGGAGGTTCAACATCATCATCGGGATCATCTGGGATAAGCTTGCCATCCTTTACTACGTTATCAAGACTAACAAGAGTCAAGTCGGCATCAGAAGCAACAATCTGGAACTGCTCCATCAGGTTTTCAGAGGTGGCAGTTACGCTGCCCACAAGGTGACCCTGAAGCTCGGCATAATCAACCCGAGCAGTTTCCAAATCATCCCGGAGACGCATCAACTCCCTATAAGCTGAGACATAGCTATCCTTGTGCTTCAGTGCCATGTCCTCAGCCAACTTCAAAGAAGCAGCCAAGGCAATAGAGCTGGCCTTCTCACCCTCCAGTTCCTTCTCTACCTTCGCCAACTTCACCTCCAACTCATCCTTCAGACCCTTGATCCGATCAAATTTTGATTTAGCTTCCTCCATGAAGGATTTTGTGGCATGAATCGGGATCCCCTGAACAGTTCGGAAAATAGCCGCACCCATATGTACCATTTTCACACTACTTTTGGTGATAAAATCCAGATGCTGAAGAAGAGACACATCATCCATGGAGAGCCACCATAGGGGGTAATTTGCTGGTCAACAAACTTGACAGCATCAAAATCCAGGGCATCCAGGTTAAAGGGCTCGGATGTTTTTTGCTTTTTTAAGTGAGGAGCACCAGAAGCAGTGGCAGAAGTCTGTGGAGGATTGACCAGACGAACCCGAGGAATAGGAATTGCTTTCCTCGGCCCGGGAGAACTGGCACAGGAGGTTTCACTGGAACCTGAGAAGATCCCTCTCCGCTCACCTTGGCCGAGATATTTTGAGCAGCAGTTGCCTTCTTTGCCTTTTTGAAGGCCTTCATGGAGTCATTGTTTTTTGCCATCTCTGTAAATACAGAATCCGCCATAGTAAAGGGTTACAATCACAAGAAGAGGAACCAAAACTAAGAAAACAAGTATAGAAACAAGTCAGACAAGTACCCAAAATAGTTCGAACCAAGGACGGGTCATTCAAAAACCTTTTTGTATCAAGATGGGGTGGTTCCCCGCATAAATCCTCAAGAACAACAACAAAAGCACGCTCAACCTCGTGAAGCATCTCCCATGTATACCGAGACACTCTCACATCCTTCTGCCACTCTAGCGGGAAAGAAGGCTCATCATTTTCATCAAGAAAAAAGGGGCGGGCACCCTCGACAGCGCGAACTCTAAAGAAGTAATTCTTAAAATCCTTAAAGGACTCGTCATACATAGCGAAAACTTTATGGCCCTGGGCAAACCTGAAAGAAACCCAGGAAGCTTTCTTTTTGGAAGAACCATTAGGCTTGGCAGAAACAAACAGATAAAGGAAAAGAGTCTGAGAAGGTGTTATGGCTAACTCTTGGCAAAGTAGCTGAAAGATTTTGACAAAACCCCATGAATTCGGGTGAAGCTGGGATGGGGCAATGTTACACGACCACAATAGGTCGGTCTCGAAAGCAGTAAAAGGAAAAGTAATGTCCAACTGACTGAAGAAATATTCATAGGCATAGAAGAAGGGACGCTCTCCCTCGATGGAGGTACGAAAACAAACCCTTTCATCAGAATCAGGAGCGACAAGCTCATAATTCCTCTCCCAGGCACTATTACCACAGATCCTATGATGTTTCCTTAGCTCTACGCAAAATTCAGCATCCACAACAGAGACACACATCAAGACAAGGGAGTCCAGCCAATCGGACATTCCCTCGTGAACTCTGGAAGACATCTCTACAATGTTATTGCGAGAAGACATGAGGCCAACTAATCCTACAATAAGAAAAGAAGATGGGATTACTAAAAACATCTCGGACGAAGGACAAAACAACTCGATTAATACGACACAGGCGAACAAACAGAAAAGGAAAACCCCAAGATTCAAACCAAAGTCCTGGGGCATCCTTTTCAGGAAAAATCTACAGCTCGCATCCCATATCTTGTATTGATTTTTGGGGATTTTATCACCTTTTACCCACATTTATTCAATGAATTAGCATGGTTTTGTATATTCTCCTTTAATTGTGCTTAAGAGTGAAAACATTCTTTTTAGGTCTTAAAATAAATAAATTTAATTCACCTTGATTCCATTAGATGCCTTGATATGTTTGTTAAGTGATTTAAGGTTTAAGAGGCAAAGATTGGATCAAGGGAATGAAGAAAGAAAGCATGAAAAGTTGGAGAACTCATGAAGAAATGAAAGAACCGGAAAGCTGTCAAGCCGACCTCTTCGCACTTAAACGACCATAACTTGAGCTACAAAGATCCAAATGATGTGGTTCTAGTTGGGTTGGAAAGCTAACATCCGGGGCTTCGAAACGATATAAGATTTGCCATAGTATGCGGACGCGCCGATGGTGGCACATGACCCACTTAATGCAACTCGTGGCCAGCGATTTTAGAAGCCTTGTGGGTCCAATCCAACTCATTTTTGATGCTATTTAAGCCAAGGATTGAAGGGGAATCAGGAGACTTTTGATCATTAGTCATAGTTTAGTAGTTAAAGTAGTTTCTAGAGAGAGAAGCTCTCACTTCTCTCTAGGATTAGGATTAGGATTAGGTTTAGTTCTTAGATCTAGATTTTAATTCACCTTCTTCTACTTCTATCTTCTCAATTCCTTGTTGTTAGATTCACCATTATTCCATTCTTTTGTTGTAATTTCCTTTATGTTGTTCTTATACTTTGTTGTAGATCTACTATTGTTCCTTCCATTTTCTTTCAATTCAATAAGAGGTAATTCATAATAATTGTTCTTCTTTGCTTTTCTATTGTTGATCTCTTCCCTTTGTAGTTAGATCTCTCTTTAATTCTTGCAATTTATGTTGTTTACTTTTATTGCCTTTTATGTGTTTGTTGAAATGCCTCTTCTAGATATAGCATAGATTTTGTTCCTCTTGGCCTAGGTAGAGTAATTAGTGATACTTGAGTTATCTAATTCCTTTGTTGATTGGTAATTGGAGAGATTGCTAATTGGTTTGGAGTGCACTAAAGCTAGTCTTTCCTTGGGAGTTGGCTAGGACTTGTGGCTCAAGTCGATTCATCCACTTGACTTTCCTTTATTTAGTAAGGGTTAACTAAGTGGTAGCAATGAACAATTCTCATCACAATTGAGAAGGATAACTAGGATAGGACTTCTAATTTTCATACCTTGCCAAGAGTCCTTTTATAGTTAGTTTATTTTCATTGCCATTTACTTTCATGCTTCTTATCCAAAACCCCAAAACACATTTCTAACCAATAACAAGGCACTTTATTGTAATTCCTAGGGAGAACGACTCGAGGTTTGAATACTTCGGTTTATAAAATTAGGGGTTTGTTACTTGTGACAAACAATCTTTTGTATGAAAGGATTTTTGATTGGTTTAGAAACTATACTTGCAACGAGAATTCATTTGTGAAATTCTATACCATCAAAAATTAAATCATCACCCAGCATCTCTCAAACAAGAAAAGAAGACTTCAAACAAACAGAGCATTTCGAAAAAGGAAAGTAAAAACACAAAAATCATCAAAGCCACTATCTTTCTACAGTCTACCAGCAAAGAGCATTCTCAACAATACCAAGCAGAAAATCGTCAAAAACACAACCTTTTGCAGACTCAAGCAAAAACCCTAAAAAGTATCAAGAGGAAGTCAAGAAAATGCACTCCAAGCAAAAAGCAAACTATAGGTATCATTATCTCCCACAAAGGTACAACAACAAGGATCTTTTTAAATTAAGGAGCAAGAGACAATTTTTCCAAAATTAACAGCCAGAAGCAACAATAGAACATGCAAACCCCTGGGAAACCGCAAAGAAGAAACACCAGGAATACGCGAAGAAGAAAAAACACATTACAGCGACAAGAAAACACAAGATCATAAGAAAGGTTCAAACTTTTTCGACATTCAAGCAAATATCAACAATTTACCAGAGAATTAAAGACAAAGCAAAACGAAAAGAAAATTTAGTTTTTAGTTAAAATTCACTTTTCTGGACTTTACTATGAGTTTGTGTGTTTTTCTGTGATTTCAGGTATTTTCTGGCTGAAATTGAGGGACCTGAGCAAAAATCTGATTCAGAGACTAAAAAGGACTGCAGATGCTGTTGGACTCTGACCTCCCTGCACTCGAAGCGGATTTTCTAGAGCTACAGAAGCCCAATTGGCGCGCTCTCAACGACGTTGGAAAGTAGACATTCTGGGCTTTCTAGCAATGTATAATAGTCCATACTTTGCCCAAGAATTGATGGCCCAAACTGGCGTTTCAAATCAGCTTCAGAATTCACGGTGTTTAACGCCGGAACTGGCACAAAAGTTGGAGTTAAACGCCCAAACTGGCACAAAA
>NC_029777.3:27656360-27657145 GCF_000817695.3 Arachis duranensis
TTTAACTCCAAGAGAAGTCTCTGCACGAAAATGCTTCATTGCTCAGCCCAAGCACACACCAAGTGGGCCCAGAAGTGGATTCTTATGTCATTTACTCATTTCTATAAACCTTAGGCTACTAGTTTTCTATAAGTAGGACCTTTTACTATTGTATTGAGATATCGAGGGGTAGCTATCTTCATTGTTATGCTATCTTAGATCACTGGGAGGCTGGCCTCATGGTCATGCCTAGACCTTGTTCTTATGTATTTTCAATGGTGGAGTTTCTACACACCATAGATTAAGGGTGTGGAGCTCTGCTGTACCTCGAGTATTAATGCAATTACTATTGTTCTTCCATTCAATTCCGCTTGTTCTTGTTCTAAGATATCACTTGTTCTTCAACTTGATGAATGTGATGATTGGTGCACGAAATTGCAATCACACATTTGCAACTCCGCACAACTAACCAGCAAGTGCACTGGGTCGTCCAAGTAATACCTTGCGTGAGCAAGGGTCGATCCCACGGAGATTGTCGGCTTGAAGCAAGCTATGGTTATCTTGTAAATCTTTGTCAGGATATCAGAAATTATCAGGATTGATTGTGGAAAAAAAACAAAAGAACATGAAATGATTACTTGTTTTGCAGTAATGGAGAATAGGTTGAGGTTTTGGAGGTGCTCCATCTTCTGAATCTCTGCTTTCCTACTGTCTTCTTCATCAAACACGCAAGGCTCCTTCCATGGCAAGCTGTATGTAGGGTTTCACCGTTGTCAATGGCTACCTCCCATCCTCTCAGTGAAAAT
>NC_029777.3:27658315-27660801 GCF_000817695.3 Arachis duranensis
TCAGATAGTGTTATTGATTCTCCTAGTTAAGTATAATGATTCTTGAATATAGCTAATGTATGAGTCTTGGCTGTGGCCCAACGCACTCTGTTTTCCATTATTACCACCGGATACATACATGCCACAGACACATAATTGGGTGAACCTTTTTAGATTGTGACTCAGCTTTGCTAGAGTCCCCAATTAGAGGTGTCCAGGGTTCTTAAGCACACTCTTTTTGCCTTGGATCACAACTTTATTTCCTTTTTTCTCTTTCTCTCTTTTTTTTTTCCGAATTTTTTTTTGTATCCACTGCTTTTTCTTGCTTCAAGAATCAATTAGATGATTTTTCAGATCCTCAATAACAGTTCTCTTTTTCCTCATTCTTTCAAGAGCCAACAATTTCTAACATTCTCAAAACAACAAATTCAAGAGACATATGCACTGTTCAAGCATTCATTTAGAAAACAAAAATTATTGTCACCATATCAAACTAATTCAACTAGTTTCAAGGATAAATTTCGAAATCCTGTACTTCTTGTTCTTTTGTGATTAAAGCATTTTTCATTTAAGAGAGGTGATGGATTCATAGGACATTCATAGCTTTAAGGCATGAATTTTAAATTTTATTAACTATGAATTAAAAATAAGACTCAAAAATAGATATAAGATGAGACTAAAAAAAAAATAAAAAAAAGAAAACAAAACAAAAGAAAAAAATGCAAAAACATAGGCTCCTAATGATAGAGGTTTTCACAGAGTTAGGACTCAACAACCTTGATTTTGAGAAGTGGATGCTCCCTCAACTTGAGAGGAGAGCTTTTGGCGTTTCAACTCTTGGAGTTCACGCCCCTGCTTCTCTTGTTCCTTCCGCAATTTGCAGAGCATGCAGTTCTGATTCTGCTGTTCTTCCTTCAGTTGCTCCATAGTCTCTTGCACTTCAGTGGAATTCTTATTTGCAATTGTGTGGATCTCACAAGCAATCACATGATGGACCTCCACTTCTTTTCCAAGCATAATGCAATGAATCATCACTGCTCTCTTGATGGTGACCTCAGAATGGTTGCTAGTGGGCAATATGGAACGCCCTATAAAGTCTAGCCAACCTCTTGCAATTGGTTTGAGGTCTCCCCTCTTGAGTTGGTTTGGGACACCCTTTGAATTGGTTATCCACTTAGTTCCAGGGAGGCATATGTCCTCTAGAACTTGATCCAACCCTTTATCTGCTCTCACCATCCTCCTATTAAAGGATTCAGGATTATCTTGCAGTTGAGGTAATTTGAAGGTTTCTCTTATTTTGTCCAGATGGAAGTATATAACTTTCCCTCTGACCATGGTTCTGTAGGTATGGTAAGCAGTTCCAGTCATTCTTTGCTTATCTGTTAGCCACAGATTATAGTAGAATTCCTGAACCATGTTCCTTCCAACCTTTATTTCAGGATTGGTTAGAACTTCCCATCCTCTGTTTCGAATTTGCTCTTGGATCCCTGGATATTCATCTTCTTTCAGATCAAATTTTACTTCCGGGATCACTGACCTCAGACCCATTATTTTGTGATAATGGTCTTCATGTTCTTTGGTTAAGAACTTCTCTTGATTCCAAAGATTCTTTGGATTATTTTCTTTCTTTCCTCTTAAATTGGTTTGTTTTCCCTTAGGAGCCATGATCTTGATGAATCTTGGCTTAGTGATCACGGAAAAGCATACCAAACTTAGAGGTTTACTTGTCCTCAAGCAAAAGAAAGGAAAGAAGAGAGAGAGAGGAAGAGGAAATTCGAATGGTGTGGTGGAAAGAGGGAGCCAAACGTGCATTTATAAGGTGGGGAGGGGAGATTTGAGAAGATATGGAAAGAAATTGAAAAAAAAGGTGAATTTTTTTGAACAAAATTTGGGAATGATTTGAGAGATTTGAAGAGTGATTTTAGATTTTTGAAAATTTGAAAGTGAATGATGAGAGATTGAAATGTATTTTTGTAGAAAAATATGGGTAAGAAAAGGAAAGTTTGAAAAAATTTGATTTGAAAACAAAATTGTGGTCCCCCCCATCTTTCTGGCGTTAAACGCCCAGAATGGCACCCATTCTGGCATTTAACGCCCATTTGATGCCCCTTTTGGGCGTTTAACGCCCAGCCAGGTGCCCTGGCTGGCGTTAAACGCCAGAATTCCTTTATCACTGGGCGTTTTTCTGAACACCCAGGATGCTGCACACCTGGCGTTAAACGCCTAGAATGGTGCCCATTCTGGCGTTTAACGCCCAAAATGGCACCATTCCTAGCGTTAAACGCCCAGAATGATACCCATTATGGCGTTTAACACCCAGAATGATACCCATTCTGGCGTTTAACGCCCAAAATGCCCCTTACTGGCATTTTTTCGCCAGTAAGCTCTTTTTCTCTGCTTTTTGAGCTGAATCCTTCTGTAACTCTGTGAATTCCTCTATTTTTGATAATTGCCCTTGTAGAAACAAAACATATAACCTGCTAATGACTGGGTTGCCTCCCAGCAAG
>NC_029777.3:27660822-27661020 GCF_000817695.3 Arachis duranensis
AAAACAAAACATATAACCTCCTAATGACTGGGTTGCCTCCCAGCAAGCGCTTCTTTACTGTCTTTAGCTGGACTTTTACTGAGAGTTACTCAAGTCTCAATTTTGAGCATTCTTGCTCAAAATTCCCTTCAAGATAATGCTTGATTCTCTGTCCATTAACAATGAACTTTTTGTCAGAATCAATATCCTGAAGCTCAA
>NC_029777.3:27661120-27662193 GCF_000817695.3 Arachis duranensis
TTCTCTTAATTTTCTCTTCAGAGTCCTTTCAGGTTCTGGATCAATTTCAACAAGAGTGCCTTTTTCCCTGTTCCTGCTCATGTAAGAGAGAAGAAACAAGAAAAGAAAGTGGAATCCTCTATGTCACAGTATAGAGATTCCCTTATGTTAGTAAAAAAAGAAAGGGGTAGAAGAATGAAGAAAAAAAAATGAATAGTTTGTTTAAAGAGTAGGGATAGGAGAGGTGAAGAGAAGTGTTAGTAATTAAATAATTAAAATAGAAGAAGAAAAGAGAAAGAGAATTTCGAAAATAATTTTTGAAAAAGAGTTAGTGATTTTCGAAAATTAGAGATAAAATATAATTAAAATTAAAATTTAAAACAAAAAGAATTTTTGAAAAAGAGAGGGAGATATTTTCGAAAATTATAGAGGGAAAAGTAGTTAGGTGGTTTTGAAAAAGATAAGAAACAAACAAAAAGTTAGTTAGTTGATTGAAAAAGATTTGAAATCAAATTTGAAAAAGATAAGAAGATAAGAAGTTAGATAAGATATTTTGAAATCAAATTTTGAAAAAGATAAAATTTTGAAAAAGATAAGATAAAAGATAAGATAAAAATTCTAATAAAAAGATATTTTGAAAAAGAGTTAATTTTAAAATTGAATTAACTAACAAGAAACTACAAGATAAGATTCTAGAACTTAAAGATTGAACCTTTCTTAACAAGAAAGTAACAAACTTCAAATTTTTGAACCAATCACATTAATTGTTAGCTAATTTTCGAAAATATGATATAAAGATAAGAAAAAGATTTTTTGAAAATATTTTAAAAAATAATTTTGAAATTTTCGAAAATTATATAAAAAAATGAAAAAGATATGATCTTTGAAAAAGATTTTGAAAGGATAAGATTTTTAAAATTGAAATTTTGACTTGACTTGTAAGAAACAACTAATTTTAAAAATTTTTGACCAAGTCAACCCAAAATTTCGAAAATTTGGAGGAAAATAAGGAGAAGATATTTTTTTTTATTTTTGAATTTTTAAAGAAAAACACAAAAATGACCCAAAACATGAAAATTTTGGATCAAGACACA
>NC_029777.3:27668547-27672724 GCF_000817695.3 Arachis duranensis
GGGCGTTAGTGACAGACGCAAAAGAATCATTGGATTCTATTCTGGCCTGACCGAGAACCGACAGATGATTAGCCATGCTGTGACAGAGCATAGGAACGTTTTCACTGAGAGGATGGGAGGTAGCCACTGACAACAGTGAAACCCTTGCATAAGCTTGCCATGGAAAGGAGTAAGAAGGATTGGATGAAGACAGTAGGAAAGCAGAGAGACGGAAGGGAAGGCATCTTCATGCGCTTATCTGAAGTTCCTACCAATGAATTACATAAGTACCTCTATCTTTATCTTTGTGTTTTATGCGTTCATCACCATATCCATTTGAGTTTGCCTGACTAAGATTTACAAGATGACCATAGCTTGCTTTATACTAACAATCTCCGTGGGATCGACCCTTACTCGCGTAAGGTTTATTACTTGGACGACCCAGTGCACTTGCTGGTTAGTTGTGTGAAGTTGTGTTAATGCCATGGTATTGAACACCAAGTTTTTGGGGTTCATGACCGGGGATTATGAGAGTTGTGAAAAGTATTGTTCACAATTTCGCGCACCAAGGAGCTAAGAAGGGAAATCGTTTTCTGATCACAAATTTAAAATAAAAGGCCACAAGGAAAAACGGGGCAATTAATACCAATTAATGAAGGTATTAAACCCTCCCACGTTCCCAAAGCACTGATATAAAAGCACGCGCTTTTAGAGAAAAACGTTCCACATTCAAAAAGCTTCTACAAAGGAATCGACAAAATGCTTGAGTTCGGCTTCACTAGAGAAGGACCGAAGTCAAGGACTCGACCTCAAAAAAGAAGACCGAGCTCAAGCAGGGGCACTGTTCATACCCTGGGTCGAGCTGTCTGAGCCGGGATGTTCAGTAGTAAAGCGACCGACCTCTTTAGGTCAAGCGACCGACTTCTTTGTAAAGAACTCGGCCAAATTGACAGGAAAGCCCAAAGAAAGGCCCAACTCAAGGAATACGACCCTGATCCAAAGGCAGCCCAAGCCTATAGAGATAAGGGCGGTTCCATGAAAGATAAAGCTGACCTCGACAAAAGATAAGATAAAGATAAGATAACTAACTTATCTTATCCAAAGAAGGTCACATCTCACCATTATAAATACACTGAAGCACCCAGGTATAACTTAATACCTGCTTAATACCCTTGCTAACTTAAGCATCGGAGTCCCTTGTAGGTACCCCCCCACCCTCCGGGGACGAAGGATCAGCACCATCACCAAGTCCAACAAGTCGGACACAACAACTCCGACCCACACAGAAGATCTCGTCCGAGATCGACCTACAGTTTCAGGTAACCCTCGGAACAAGTACATATTGGGAATCGGCCAAGGTATGGTTTCGGTTTTCTCTATGTAATATATAATATTTCTAGACACTTAGGTTAGTGACACATAGGATAGGATTGGATTGCATGGGTTGTTTGGTTTGTTGAGATATGATGAATGATAAATTGATAAGCTTGGGCTATGTTGATGGAAGTGTTGTATGATAATGTATGAAGATTTGATGATTTGGAATATTGAGAAAATGCAATGTTGAAGTTGGTAGCATGATATTGGAGATTGAAATTGAAATTGATTATAATGATGGTTGGTAAGGGTGAAATGATATTTGATTAACGTGATGGTGGAAATATGAGTGTATTACTGGTGCATGAAATTGTGATCATCAATGGCACCATCAACATGGTACACTCAATTGCAATCTCAACTCTTTATCACAACTTCGCACAACTAACCAGCAAGTGCACTGGGTCGTCCAAGTAATAAACCTTACGCGAGTAAGGGTCGATCCCACGGAGATTGTTGGTATGAAGCAAGCTATGGTCATCTTGTAAATCTCAGTCAGGCGGATTCAAATGGTTATGGAGGATTATGAATAAAGCATAAAATAAAGATAGAGATACTTATGTAATTCATTGGTGAGAATTTCAGATAAGCGTATGGAGATGCTTTGTCCCTTCCGTCTCTCTGCTTTCCTACTATCTTCATCCAATCCTTCTTACTCCTTTCCATGGCAAGCTGTATGTTGGGCATCATCGTTGTCAGTGGCTACGATCCCGTCCTCTCAGTGAAAATGTTCAATGCGCTCTGTCACAGCACGGCTAATCATCTGTCGGTTCTCAATCAGGTTGGAATAGAATCCATTGATTCTTTTGCGTCTGTCACTAACGCCCAGCCTTCAGGAGTTTGAAGCTTGTCACAGTCATTCAATCCTTGAATCCTACTCAGAATACCACAGACAAGGTTTAGACCTTCCGGATTCTCTTGAATGCCGCCATCAATTCTAGCTTATACCACGAAGACTCTGATTAAGTAATCCAAGAGATATCCACTCAATCTAAGGTAGAACGGAGGTGGTTGTCAGGCACACGTTCATAGGTGAGAATGATGATGAGTGTCACGGATCATCACATTCATCAAGTTGAAGAACAAGTGATATCTTAGAACAAGAATAAGCTGAATTAAATAGAAGAACAATAGTAATTGCATTAATACTCGAGGTACAGCAGAGCTCCACACCTTAATCTATGGTGTGTAGAAACTCCACCGTTGAAAATACATAAGAACAAGGTGATCATTGGCTTTGGCCCCAGAGAGGGAACCAAAAGAACCAAGATGAAAATACAATAGCAGAAGGTCCTATTTGTAGAGAACTAGTAGCTTAGGGTTTACAAAGATGAGTAAATGACATAAAAATCCACTTCCGGGCCCACTTGGTGTGTGCTTGGGCTGAGCATTGAAGCTTTCATGTGTAGAGACTTTTCTTGGAGTTAAACACCAGCTTTTGTGCCAGTTTGGGCGTTTAACTCTCATTCTTGTGCCAGTTCCGACGTTTTACGCCAGAATGATACCAGACTGGGTGTTAAACGCCCACTTGCTGACAGAAAGAAAAACAGCACACCCTGGAGGAAAACTTGCTGGCGTTAAACACCCACTTGCTGCCCTTACTGACGTTTAAACGCCAGCAAGTTTTCCTTCAGGGTGTGCTGTTTTTATTTCTGTTTTTCATTCTGTTTTTGCTTTTTCAATTGATTTTGTGACTTCACATGATCATCAACCTACAGAAAACATAAAATAACAAAAGGAAAATAGATAAATATAACATTGGGTTTCCTCCCAACAAGCGCTTTTTTAATGTCAATAGCTTGACAGTGGGCTCTCATGGAGCCTCACAGATACTCAGAGCAATGTTGGAACCCCCCAACACCAAACTTAGAGTTTGAATGTGGGGGTTCAACACCAAACTTAGAGTTTGGTTGTGGCCTCCCAACACCAAACTTAGAGTTTGATTGTGGGGCTCTGTTTGACTCTGTTTTGAGAGAAGCTCTTCATGCTTCCTCTCCATGGTTACAGAGGGATATCCTTGAGCCTTAAACACAAGGGATTCTTCATTCACTTGAATGATCAATTCTCCTCTGTCAACATCAATCACAGCCTTTGTTGTGGCTAGGAAGGGTCTGCCAAGAATGATGGATTCATTCATGCACTTCCCAGTCTCTAGGACTATGAAATTAGTAGGGATGTAATGGTCTTCAACTTCTACCAGAACATCCTCTACAAGTCCATAAGCTTGTTTTCTTGAATTGTCTGCCATCTCTAGTGAGATTCTTGCAGCTTGTACCTCAAAGATCCCTAGCTTCTCCATCACAGAGAGAAGCATGAGGTTTATGCTTGACCCTAGGTCACACAGAGCCTTCTTGAAGGTCATGGTGCCTACTGTACAAGGTGTTGAGAACTTCCAGGGTCCTGTCTCTTTTGAGGTAATTTCTGCCTAGTCAAGTCATCCAGTTCTTTGGTGAGCAAAGGGGGTTTATCCTCCCAAGTCTCATTACCAAATAACTTGTCATTTAGCTTCATGATTGCTCCAAGGTACTTAGCAACTTGTTCTTCAGTGACATCTTCGTCCTCTTCAGAGGAAGAATACTCATCAGAGCTCATGAATGGCAGAAGTAAATCCAATGGGATCTCTATGGTCTTAGTGTGAGCCTCAGATTCCCATGGTTCCTCATTAGGGAACTCATTGGAGGCCGGTGAACGTCCATTGAGGCCTTCCTCAGTGGCGCTCACTGCCTCTTTCTCCTCTCCAAGTTCGGCCATGTTGATGGCCTTGCACTCTCCTTTTGGATTCTCTTCTGTATTGCTTGGAAGAGTACTAGGAGGGAGTTCA
>NC_029777.3:27673178-27674141 GCF_000817695.3 Arachis duranensis
CCTTCCTTCTGTCTGAAGGTTTGGACTTCCAGTCTAAGCTTACTCAATTTTTGAGGTGGAAAGAACTTTTCTAAGAAGGCATTGACTAGCTTTTCACAAGAGTTCAGGCTTTCTATGGGTTGTGAGTCCAACCATATCCTAGCTCTGTCTCTTATAGCAAAAGGGAATAGCATAAGTCTGTAGACATTAGGGTCAACCCCATTGGTCTTGACAGTGTCACAGATTTGCAAGAATTCAGCTAAAAACTGATGAGGATCTTCCAATGGAAGTCCATGGAACTTACAATTTTGTTGCATTAGAGAAACTAATTGAGGCTTAAGCTCAAAGTTGTTTGCTCCAATGGTAGGGATAGAGATGTTTCTCCCATAGAAGTCGGGAGTAGGTGCAGTAAAGTCACCCAGCACCTTCCTTGCATTGTTGGCATTGTTGTTGTTTTCGGCTGCCATGTCTTCTTCTTGTTTGAAGATTTCTGTTAGGTCCTCTACAGAGAGTTGTGCTTTAGCTTCTCTTAGCTTTCGCTTCAAGGTCCTTTCAGGTTCAGGGTCAGCCTCAACAAGAATGCTTTTGTCTTTACTCCTGCTCATATAAAAGAGAATAGAACAAGAAAATATGGAATCCTCTATGTCATAGTATAGAGATTCCTTGAGGTGTCAGAGAGAAAGAAAAATAGAAGGAAGAGGTAGAAGAATTCGAACTTATCAAGAAAGACAGAGTTCGAATTGTGCATTGAGGAGGAGTGTTAGTCCATAAATAGAAGGATGTGAGAAGAGGGGAAGAAATTTTCGAAAATTAAAGTGAATTAATTAAAAGAAATTTTGAAAAAAAATGGTAATTGATTTTCGAAAACTAAGATTGAGAAAGAAATAAAAGTGATTTTGAAAAAGATTTTGAAATTGGAAATCAAAGAGATATGATTGAAAACTATTTTGAAAAAGATGTGATTAAAAAGATATGATTGAAAAG
>NC_029777.3:27674286-27675163 GCF_000817695.3 Arachis duranensis
TTTAAACCTTTCTCAACAGAAAAGGCAACATACTTGAAATGTTTGAATCAAATCATTAATTGTTAGCAAGTATTTTTGAAAATGAAGAGAAATTAATTTTGAAAAGATATGATTGAAAAGATATGATTTGAAAAAGATTTTATTTTGAAAAATTATGGAAACTTGAAAAAGTTTGAATTAAAAACAAAATCTTCCCTCTTGTGCCATCCTGGCGTTAAACGCCCAGAATGGTATACATTCTAGCATTTAACACCCAAAATGCTACCCTTTTGGGCGTTAAACGCCCAACCAGGTGCCCTGGCTGGCGTTTAAACGCCAGTTTTCCTTCTTCACTGGGCGTTTTGAACGCCCAGCTTTTTCTGTGTAATTCCTCTGCTGTATGTTCTGAATCTTCAATTCTCTGTATTATTGACTTGAAAAGACACAAATTAAAAATTTTTTTTGGAATTTTAGAAATTAGGAATAATCAAAATGCAACTAAAATCAAACAAACAATGCATGCAAGACACCAAACTTAGAAGTTTGTATACTACTGACACTAACAAGTTGAGAATGCATATGGAAAACAACAAAACACACAAAACAAGAGAATTTAAAGATCAGAGCAAGTAAATCATCAAGAACAACTTGAAGATCAATGAAGACACATGAATGAATTCGAATAATGCAAGAAGAACAGAAACATGCAATTGACACCAAACTTAAAATTAGACACTAGACTCAAACAAGAAACATAAAATATTTTTGTTTTTTTTATGATTTTGTAATTTTTTTGGATTTTTCGAAAATTATATGGAGAAGAAAATAAAGAGATTCAAAATTTTTAATAAGAATTCCAGGAATCATGCAATGTTAGTCTAAAGCTTTAGTCTAAAGA
>NC_029777.3:27675376-27675584 GCF_000817695.3 Arachis duranensis
ATCCAAACTCAAACAATCCCCAGCAACGGCGCCAAAAACTTGGTGCACGAAATTGTGATCATCAATGGCGCCATCAACATGGTACGCTCAATTGCAATCTCAACTCTTTATCACAACTTCGCACAACTAACCAGCAAGTGCGCTGGGTCGTCCAAGTAATAAACCTTACGCGAGTAAGGGTCGATCCCACGGAGATTGTTGGTATGAA
>NC_029777.3:27675717-27683242 GCF_000817695.3 Arachis duranensis
TCATTGGTGAGAATTTCAGATAAGCGTATGGAGATGCTTTGTCCCTTCCGTCTCCCTACTTTCCTACTGTCTTCATCCAATCCTTCTTACTCCTTTCCATGGCAAGCTGTATGTTGGGCATCACGGTTGTCAGTGGCTACAATCCCGTCCTCTCAGTGAAAATGTTCAACGCGCTCTGTCACAGCACGGCTAATCATCCGTCGGTTCTCAATCAGGTTGGAATAGAATCCATTGATTCTTTTGCGTCTGTCACTAATGCCCAGCCTTCAGGAGTTTGAAGCTTGTCACAGTCATTCAATCCTTGAATCCTACTCAGAATACCACAGACAAGGTTTAGACCTTCCAGATTCTCTTGAATACCGCCATCAATTCTAGCTTATACCACGAAGACTCTGATTAAGGAATCCAAGAGATATCCACTCAATCTAAGGTAGAACGGAGGTGGTTGTCAGGCACACGTTCATAGGTGAGAATGATGATGAGTGTCAGGGATCATCACATTCATCAAGTTGAGCAACAAGTGATATCTTAGAACAAGAATAAGCTGAATTGAATAGAAGAACAATAGTAATTGCATTAATACTCGAGGTACAGCAGAGCTCCACACCTTAATCTATAGTGTGTAGAAACACCACCGTTGAAAATACATAAGAACAAGGTGATCATTGGCTTTGGCCCCAGAGAGGGAACCAAAAGAACCAAGATGAAAATACAATAGCAAAAGGTCCTATTTGTAGAGAACTAGTAGCTTAGGGTTTACAAAGATGAAGCTTTTGTGCCAGTTTGGGCGTTTAACCCCCATTCTTGTGCCAGTTCTGTCGTTTTACGCCAAAATTCTTGAGCTGACTTGGAACGCCTGTTTGGGCCATCAAATCTTGGGCAAAGTATGAATTATTATACATTGCTGGAAAGCCCAGGATGTCTACTTTCCAACGCAATTCATAGCGCGCCAATTTGGTCTCTTTAGCTCCACAAAATCTACTTCGAGTGCAGGGAGGTCAGAATCCAACAGCATCTGCAGTCCTTTTCAGCCTCTGAATCAGATTTTTGCTCAAGTCCCTCAATTTCAGCTAGAAAATACTTGAAATCATAGAAAAACACACAAACTCATAGTAAAGTCCAGAAAAGTGAATTTTAACTAAAAACTAATAAAAATATAATAAAAACTAACTAAAACATACTAAAAACATACTAAAAACAATGCCAAAAAGTGTATAAATTATCCGCTCATCAATTACAATATATTTGTTAATTGGAATTGAGAATCTCATAAGGTGAAGGGTGAATTGAGGTGTGGCAAATGGTAAGATTTGATGTGGGATGGAGATAACGTGGTTTTAGTTGGTTTGAGTTGTGAAAATTGGCAAATTGATAATTTGTGAATTTTTGGTAAAATTGAAAATTTGGTGAACTTCCATGAATCATATCTTGAACTACCGTGCTTGAAATACAATCTATTTTATATCAAAGGAAAGGAAATTGAAAAGCTTTAAAATGGTTTAAATTTTGTGGAAATCTGAATTCGGTAGAAAAAGATATGATCGTGGGAAGTTTGGTGTCTAAATCTGAAATTCTACAATGTTTCAGATTTTTGTGATTTCTGGTTTGTGTGCGCACGCACACCCCATGCATTTTTAAACCTGTGCGCACACATAGCCCTATGTGTATGCACACATGGGGACATGGCTACTGGTAAGAGCGCCAACACGCCCAGTGCGCACACATAACCATGAAGTTTTACAACCTGTGCGCACGCACACGTTGGGAAGGGCATTCTGTTGAGGGCGCTAGCACACCTTGTGGGAGTGAACAGAATTGTAAAATTTGTTGCTTGTGCGTATGCACACCTTTATGCATACGCACACGTTTTTAAAATCTCTTTGGGCGTGCGCACGCACACCCCTGTGCGTACGCACATGCCCTATTTTCCAACTTAAACTTTGTTTTTAACTATTTTACTTTCCCAATAAGTTTGTATACTTTTGTGACACTTAATTAAGACTCTTGGGCTTAATACCAGGCATTAAAACATGGGAAAGGTCTTAGGAGATTTGATTTGGTATTATTTTGAAAAGTTAGAAAATAGAGGCTTAGGATTCTGGTGTACTGAGGATGGGTCTGGTGAAATGAGAAGGGAGAAAGATACCTGAATTGAGAAATTGACGAACTGATGAGTTTAGAATGGAAATGTTGAATTGACAATGGTTAAAATGATTTGAAGACTAGAAATAGAATGATGGATCCATGCTATATTGAAAATGTTTTCTGAAAAACCATTGAATCATTGGTTTATATTGAGAAATGATGAGACACTATGCGCCTGGCAGGGTTGGTGGTTAATCCTGCCTATCTAGGAAGTGGCGGTGGCATAAGAACGGTGGTTAATCCTGCTTACATTGAGATGTGAGGTCTGTGGTAAGAGTATCCCGCTCACATCCCTTCGGATCAATAGAGTATGCAGGCACAAAATCATGGACGGTGTTTCGAGCATCATATCTCAGGAGTTCCCAATGATGATTCCGAAGGGCGACATCTCCATAGAGATGTGTCGGGTTGGCAGTTGAACCGATAATGTGATATCACAGCCAATAGGACAGGCATTCATCATGTGCATCTTCTATCTGTTTGTTTGCTTTGCCGACTTGTAATTGTTTGCCTAATTGTATAACATGTCTAATTGTATACTTGAATTACTTGCTATATATGCCTATACTTGTGTTTTACTTGCATTTTAAATAATTGTGCTTTCTATTGGGATTGAGGAGGTTCGGAAGGCGGTGGCGATGGGATTGCATGGAGGATAGGTTGGTCAAGGCTGTGGGACAGCGGAGAACTGTTAGATTAGAAAATCCCATAAGACAGACTACCGCTTTTATTATGTTAAGATTTTATGTTATGCTTTCTGTTTAGTTATGCTATAAGATGAGTCTTGTGATGGATATGAAGTCTAGGATTGCCTTTGGCATCCCGGGGTCTTATATCTTACATCACTGGGCACTATTACTATATTGAGAACCTCCGATTCTCATACTATATTTTATTATTATTTTTCAGATGCAGGTCACAACCCACCTCGATAAGTTGCTTTGATAGTGACAGAAGTGGAGGATCCTGGATATATTTTGGAGTCTTTTTGTTTATTTTGTATATGTCTCTCACTTTTGTATTTTACTTTGCCTAGAGGCATTACTTTGAGAGGAAAAACTTGTATAAGCTTTTTTTTAACTTCAGATTTTTGTATGGTCTGTATATAGCTAGCCGACTTAAACTCGGCAAGCCTGGCTAGATTCTTATGCTATTATACTCTGATATTTTGTTATATTGTATCTCCTCTTGTGCGTTTAGTTAGCAGCTTCATGTGTATATTTTGTGCTTTAAAATCTTGTTTTTAAGCTATATCCTTCATCGGGCTTCTAGAATATATTATTTCCTTCTATATATTATATGTATGAGCTTAGGACTATCGTAACCTTTGATTAACCTTTGCTTTACAACGCGAGGTAAGGATTAGGCTAATTAGGGTGCTACAAAACAAGGCAATGGGTCATGCGTACACGTCATGTCACGCATAGGCGTGAGTGGCAAAAGTAAGGTGCGACGTGTATGCATCGTCGACGTGCACGTGTGATAAGAGAGAAAAGAAGATGACGCGTACGCGTGGGTGACGCGTACACATGGGTCAAAATTGTGCTAGAGGCACAATTTCAACACCCTACTCGCGCAACTCTCTGGTTTTTGGACTGCACCTAAAAATTTTAGGGATCACGCGTACGCGTGGGCGAGGCATACACGTGAGGGGTTGGAAACTTGGGGGTCACGCGTACGCGTGGGTGACGCATACGCGTGGCTGGGTGCTCTGTTTTTTCAAAATTTTTCAATTTTTTTCACCAAACCAAGCATTCCAAATCTTCAAACAGCTACCAAAACACCATAAAACCTTATTTAACATACTAGACTACTACTAAACTCAACAAACCAACATAAGCATGAAATTAAACTAATTTTATCAATATTTACAAAAAGGAAAAATGAAAAGATGTTACCATCGTGGGGTGTCTCCCACCTAGCACTTTTATTTATTGTCCTTAAGTTGGACTTATGGGGAGCTCTCATCAAGGTGGCTTGTGCTTGAATTCATCTTGGAACTTCCACCAATGCTTGGACTTCCAATAAGTTCCATTATTCAAAATTAATAGCTCCAAGCTTTGATGGAGTTCTTCACAAACCATGAGCTCTCAAAATTGATCCTTTTCTTGTAATCCGGGATCCCACACTTTGTCTTCACACCCGGCTTCAAGTTGATCATCATGAATCCCTCCGATGGTAGGCGAGCCTTGGAATTCTCACTTAAGCCTCAAAACAATTTCCTAGGCCCATCCAATGTAGCATGACTCCAACTCTTGCAATTCAACTTTGAGCATGCAGCCATATTGAACATAGAATGATGTTTCCAACCACTAACCATCTCCCTTTTGCTCTTTAAGCCACAAAGAGCTCTAAGTTGCCCATCCGTCTCAAGCAAACCATATTCAAGTGGGATAATATAGCTTAGAGATAAGATATTTACCCACTTGAAGGAAAGGATGGATGGTGATGACTTGGGGAGAGGTGTCTCCCATGTCCTTGCAAGCTCTACTCCCTTGTGTTCTTCCTTGATAACTTCCACCTCCTTGCAAGTTTTATCAATTTCAGCCTCTTCCTCTTAGTAGCTTTCTTCCAATTCAATCTCTTCTTCATTGCTTACCAAAGGTATGGGAGGTTGTGCACATTCTTTTATGACCTCAATTTCATGTCCAATGGGAGAGGATTCAATTGTAGATAGAAACTCATCAATGATTGAATCCATCTCTTGATCAACCTCTTCAACTTTTGGTTCCCATGGACTTTCAACATCTCCTAGGGCTTCAACTACTTCTTCCTCTTTAACAAATACGTCTTCTTCCAATTGTTGCAACTCTTGCTTTAACTCTCTTCTTCACCTTGAAGCTCCAAGTTCTCCTTCTAATTGTGCTCCTCAATTAATCCTCCACATTTAACAATGAGGGTGTCTTGGATAGTTGAGCACAATGATGCCAATTGGCTCATCACTTTGGTTAAGCTAGCCACGGCTTCCCCTTGCTTTTGGCAATGAGTTAGAAGTTCTTGTTGTTCTTGCATTAGGGGTTGGAGAGATTCATCAATTGGAGGTGGTGGTGGAAGAGAGGGTTCATTGTTTATGAGAAAGGCATTGTGGTTGAAAGGTGGTTCATATTGGTGAAAGTCTTGAAGTGGTTTATAAGGAAATGGTGGTTCTTGGGGATATTGGTGTTGGAAATGTTGTGGTTCTATGTATGGTTCATATAGTGGTTGGTATGATAGATATGGGTTAGGATCATATGGAGGTAAATGGTGGTATGAGGCTTGTGAGTATGGTTGTTGGAGGCTATGTTGAGGGAAAGGGTCATATGCACATGATGATTGTAGTTGACAACCACAATGAGGGTCACCACACACATTAGATTGGTATGCATCATGCTATGGCACTTGATCATAGTACATTGGTGGAGGTTATTGCCATGAAGGTTGATCAAATGCTTGAGGCTCCTCCCACCTTTGATTGTTCCATCCTTGATGCATATCCTCATTGTAGCTTCCATTCCCTAAAATATAGTTAGAACCAAACTCATAGCTAAAGAGATGAGAATTTATAGTAACAAGAGAAAACAAAAACAAAAGCTAACAAGAAATAAAGAAAGCAAAGACCTGTAGCTAGCAAACTAGCAAACAAACCAAAATTCAAGCTATTCACAATATTGACATATATATAATAACCAACAACAAGCACACATTGCAATTCCCCGGCAACGGCGCCAAAAACTTGAAAGAGGACTATCGTCGGTTTAGAATTTCTTCTCAGTAAAAGAGAAATAACCTCGATGCAAGTATAGTTCCATACTGACAAGTAACACTTAATCAAAGTTTAATTTGTTTGACACGAGTGCAAACCAATAAAAATATTGAGAGTATTAGATCTCAGATCGTCTCTCAAAGGAATTGCAGTGAAGTATGCATATTATTGGTTATGGTATCTGGTGCACGAAATTGAAAATCACAATTCTTGACAATTCCACACAACTAACCAGCAAGTGCACTGGGTCGTCCAAGTAGTACATTACGTGAGTAAGGGTCGATCCCACGGAGATTATTGGTTTCAAGCAAGCTATGTTTATTTTATTAATATTAGTCAGGATGCCAATAAGGTTATTTGGATTTAATTGTAAGAAGTAAAAGTGTTTGGAATAAGTAATTGTTACTTTATTGATGGAGAATATGTTGGGTTTTGGAGATGCTTTGTCCTCTGACTTCAACTCTTCCTTGAAATCCTTTTCCACACGCAAGGCTCCTTCCATGGCAAGCTGTATGTAGGGTGTCACTATTGTCAGTGGCTACCTCCCATCCTCTCAGTGAAAATGGTCCAGATGCTCTGTCACAGCATGGCTAATCAGCTGTTGGTTCTCGATCATGTTGGAATAAGATCCATTGACCCTTTTTCGTTTGTCATCACGCCCAGAAATCGCGAGTTTGAAGCTCGTCACAACCATTCAATCCTTGAATCCTACTCGGAATACCACAGACAAGGTTTAGACTTTCCGGATCCTTAAGAGTGGCCGCCATCAATTCTAGCTTATACCACGAAGATTCTTATTAAGGAATCTAAGAGAAGCTCATTCAGTCTGATGTAGAACAGAGGTGGTTGTTAGGCACACGTTCATGGATCTGAGGAAGGTGATGAGTGTCACAGATCATCACCTTCTTCATGTTTAAGCGTGAATGAACATCTTAGATAGGAACAAGCGTATTTAAATGGAAAACAAAGGTAATTGTATTAATTCATCGAGACGCTGCAGAGCTCCTCACCCTCAACAATGGAGTTTAGAGACTCATGCTGCCAAAAGGTACAAATTTTAGATCTAAAAATGTCATGAGGTGCAAAGTAAATCTCTAAAAGTTGTTTAAATAGTAAACTGGTAACCTAGGTTTACAGAAAATGAGTAAACTATGAAAGATAGTGCAGAAATCCACTTCTGGGGCCCACTTGGTGTGTGCTGGGGCTGAGACTTAAGTTTCTCACGTGCCTGGGGCTGTTTTGGGCGTTCAACGCCAGGTTGTAACCTGTTTTTGGCGTTGAACTCCAGCTTGTAACCTGTTTCTGGCGCTGGACGCCAGACAGTAGCATGATACTGGCGTTGAACGCCAGTTTATGTCGTCTATCTTCGTGCAAAGTATGGACTATTATATATTGCTGGAAAACCCTGGATGTCTACTTTCCAACGCCATTAAGAGCGCGCCAATTGGACTTCTGTAGCTCCAGAAAATTCATTTCAAGTGCAGGGAGGTCAGAATCCAATAGCATCAGCAGTCCTTTTTCAGCCTAACTCAGATTTTTGCTCAGCTCCCTCAATTACAGCCAGAAAATACCTGAAATCACAGAAAAACACACAAACTCATAGTAAAGTCCAGAAATATGATTTTTGCCTAAAAACTA
>NC_029777.3:27683533-27685275 GCF_000817695.3 Arachis duranensis
AGTTTTGGCATCTCACTTTATCCTTTGAAATTCAGAATGATTGGCATCCATAGAAACTCAGAATTCAGATAGTATTATTGATTTTCCTAGTTAAGTATGTTGATTCTTGAACACAGCTACTTTTATGAGTCTTGGCCGTGGCCCTAAGCACTTTGTTTTTCAGTATTACCACCGGATACACAAATGCCACAGACACATGACTGGGTGAACCTTTTCAGATTGTGACTCAGCTTTGCTAGAGTCCCCAGTTAGAGGTGTCCAGAGCTCTTAAGCACACTCTTTTTGCTTTGGATCACGACTTTAACCACTCAGTCTCAAGTTTTTCACTTGGACCTGCATGCCACAAGCACATGGTTAAGGACAGCTTGGTTTAGCCGCTTAGGCCTGGAACTATTTCCTTGGGCCTCCTACCCACTGATGCTCAAAGCCTTGGATCCTTTTCTTAATCCAATGATTCCTTGTAAAATTTTTTTGAATGCTTTTTCTTGCTTCAAGAATCAAATTCATGATTTTTCAGATCATCAATAATATTTTTCGTGTTCCTTATTCATTCAGGAGCCAGCAATTTTAACATTCATAAAATTCAATATCAAAAATATGCACTATTCAAGCATTCGTTCAGAAGACAAAAAGTATTGCCACCACATATAAATAATCAGAATTTTCCTTATTAAGAACTCGAAAAAATTAAATTACTTCTTTATTCTAATTATCTACTATTTTATTGATGTCTGATGATGACGAGAAAAATAAATTATAACTTAATTGGGAATAAAGCCAGAATAGATATACTAATTACTACTACTACTACTATATATATCTCCTAAGGTAAATTTCTATAATAACACTATCACAGAGTTAAAGCTAAAATTAGAACTCAACAACCTGTGTTTTGAGAAGTAGATGTTCCTCTAATCTGTGGGGTGCTTGGTCCTTCAAGGATTAATTTCTGGCGCTTCAGCTCCCTTAAATCACGCCCTTGCTCTTCTTGTTCCTTAAGCAGTTTGCAAAGCATGCTACTTTGATTGTTCTGTTCTTCCTTTATTTGGTTCATAGCTTCTTGCAATTTGGAAATAGATGCCTCAAGATGTTCCCAATATTCGAATTGAGGAAGTTCTGGGAGGACTTCCTGTGCTCTCCTCTTGATTGGATCATCCTGCAGCTGTTGTCTGTCCATTGATATTCTAGTGATTGGCCTCTCAACTGAGATATACTCTGTTATTCCCATCTTCACTCCGGCATCTCTGCAGAGCATAGAAATTAAGCTTGGATAGGCTAATCTGGCATCCTTGGAATTCCTATTTGCTATTTTGTATAGTTCACACGAGATCAGTTGATAGACTTCTACTTCTTTTCCCAACATGATGCAGTGAATCATCACTGCTCTTTTAATAGTAACTTCAGAACGGTTGCTGGTGGGCAATATAGAATGCCCAATGAAATCCAGCCAGCCTCTGGCTGCTGGTTTGAGATCTTCTCTTTTGAGTTGATTTGGGATGCCAGTTATGCTGGTGGTCCACCTGGCTTCAGGGATGCATATATCCTCTAGAATCTTGTCCAAGCCTTTATTTACCCTCATCATTCTCCTATTAAAGGAGTCCGGGTCATCTTTCAGTTGAGGAAGCTTAAAGATCTCCCTAATTTTGTCAGGATGGGTATGAACAATCTTTCCTCTGACTAAGGTCCGATGGTCATAGAAAGCAGCTCCAATTATTCTTTGCCTGTCTGTCTGCCATAGATTA
>NC_029777.3:27685348-27687751 GCF_000817695.3 Arachis duranensis
AGTAGGGCGCCGAAAGTGAATTTAAAGGGAGGGGGGGTGTTCGAAAATAAGAAAAAGATATAAGATAAGAGATATGCTTTATAAAAGATAAATATGATAAGAAAAGGATATAATTTAAAAAGATATGAAATGAATCTGAATTTTTAATTTGAACAAGATTTTAAAAGATAATTAAATTTTGAAAAACTTAAAAAAAGTTGGATTGGATTGGAAATCATTTGTCTTTATGGATGAAGATGCATGTAAAATCTTTGAAAAAGGGATTTCAGAAATTAGGGATTTTAGAAATTAGGATGAAAATTTTTGGAATTGAAGGATGATATTTGGAAACATGTTTATGCAAGAAATCATGAATTGAAACATAAAAATTAGAAAATTTTTGAAGAAAAACGAATTTTACCTCCTCCCCACCATCCTGGCGTTAAATGCCCAAACACTGCATGTTTTGGGCGTTTAACGCCCAATTGCTGCTTCTCCTGGGCGTTCAACGCCCAGCTGTTGCTTCTTTCTGGCGTTGAACGCCAGGAAGTCCTTTGTCACTGGGCGTTTTTCTGAACGCCCAGGAAGCTGTCAATCTGGCGTTAAACGCCCAGAAGGTGCTTCTTTCTAGCGTTCAACGCCCAGAAGATGCTCCTTTCTGGCGTTTAACGCCCAAATGGCTACCCTTACTGGCGTTGAACGCCCAGTGGGTGCTTCTTTTGGGCGTTCAATGCCCAAAACGTTTCTTACTGGCTTTTTCACGCCAGTGAGCTTCCAAATTTCCCTGTAACTCTGTGAATTCAATCAATTGCTATTTTACCTTTTGGAGATACTTTGACATATACCTGTAAAAATCAATTAATTAGAAAAAACGAATAAAATTAAATTTTGTGAATGGCTGGGTTGCCTCCCAGCAAGCGCTTCTTTATTGTCTTTAGCTGGACCACTGAGCTCTAATTAAGTCTCAGTTTTGAGCATTCTTGCTCGAAGTTGCCTTCAAGATAATGTTTAACTCTCTGTCCATTAACAATGAACCTTTTGTTAGATTCATTATCCTAAAGCTCTACGTATCCATATGGTGATACACTTGTAATCACATATGGACCTCTCCACTGGGATTTTAATTTCCTAGGGAATAATTTGAGCCTAGAATTAAATAGCAGAACTTTCTACCCCGGCTCAAAGACTCTGGATGACAATTTCTTATCATGCCATCTTTTCGCTTTCTCTTTGTAAATTTTTGCATTTTCGAAAGCATTGAGTCTAAATTCTTCTAGCTCATTTAACTGGAGCAATCGTTTTTCTCCAGCTAACTCGGCATCAAGGTTTAGGAATCTGGTTGCCCAGTAGGCCTTATGTTCCAGTTCCACTGGCAAGTGACAGGCTTTTCAATACACAAGCTGGTATGGAGAAGTTCCTATAGGAGTATTGAATGCTGTGTATGGAGAGGTCCCTATAGGGGTCTTGAATGCTGTTCTGTATGCCCACAGAGCATCATCCAAGCTTCTTGTCCAATCCCTTCTACGGTTAATTACCGTCCATTCCAGGATTCTTTTGATTTCTCTATTTGAGACTTCAGCTTGCCCATTAGTCTGTGGATGATATGGAGTGGCCACCCTGTGGCTAACTCCATAACGAACCAAAGCAGAATAGAGCTGTTTATCACAGAAATGAGTGCCCCATCACTAATTAGTACTCTAGGGGTGCCAAATCTGCTGAAGATGTGTTTCTGGAGAAATTTTAACACTGTCTTAGTGTCATTAGTGGGTGTTGCAATAGCTTCCACCCATTTGGATACATAATCCACTGCCACCAGAATATAAGTGTTTGAGTATGATTGTGGGAAAGGTCCCATGAAGTCAATACCACATACATCAAACAACTCAATCTCTAAGATTCCTTGTTGAGGCATGGCATAACTGTGAGGCAGATTACCAGATCTTTGGCAACTGTCACAATTAAGTACAAACACTCGGGAATCTTTATAGAGAGTAGGTCAGTAGAAGCCACATTGGAGGACTCTTGTGGCTGTTCGCTCACTTCCAAAATGTCCTCCATACTGGGATCCATGGCAGTGCCATAGGATCTTCTGCGCTTCTTCTTTAGGCACACATCTACGGATTACTCCGTCTACACATCTCTTAAAGAGATACGGCTCATCCCAAAGATAATACTTTGCATCCGTGATCAGCTTCTTTGATTGCTGCCTACTGTATTCTTTGGGTATGAATCTCACTGCCTTGTAGTTTGCAATGTCTGAAAACCATGGCACTTCCTGGATGGCAAAGAGTTGCTCATCTGGAAAGTTTTCAGAGATCTCAGTAAGAGGTAGGGACACCCTTTCTACTGGTTTTATTCGGGACAGGTGATCTGCTACCTGATTCTCTGTCCCTTTTCTGTCTCTTATTTCTATATCAAACTCTT
>NC_029777.3:27687934-27689219 GCF_000817695.3 Arachis duranensis
CTCTTTTTCTGTGGTTGTGTAGTTCTTCTGTGCGTCATTTAGAACACGGCTGGCATAGTAAATGACGTGCAGAAGCTTGTCATGCCTTTGTCCTAACACTGCACCAATGACATGGTCACTGGCATCACACATTAGTTCAAATGGCAATGTCCAGTTTGGTACAGAGATGATTGGTGCTGTGACCAATTTAGCTTTCAGAGTCTCAAATGCTTGCAGACACTCCTTATCAAAGACAAATGGCGTGTCAGCAGCTATCAGGTTACTTAGAGGTTTGGCGATTTTTGAAAAATCCTTTATAAACCTCCTATAGAATTCTGCATGCCCCAGAAAGCTTTTGATTGCCTTAACATTGGCAGGTGGTGGTAATTTTTCAATTACCTCTACCTTAGCTTGATCCGCCACTATTCCTTTGTTCGAAATTTTGTGCCCAAGGACAATTCCTTCAGTTACCATAAAGTGACATTCTTCCCAGTTTAAAACTAGGTTAGTCTCTTGGCATCTCTTTAGAACAAGTGCTAGATGGTCAAGACAGGAGCTGAATGAGTCTCCAAATACTGAAAGTCATCCATGAAGACTTCCAGAAATTTTTCCACCATATCAGAGAAAATTGAGAGCATGCACCTCTGAAAGGTTGCAGGTGCATTGCACAAACCAAATGGCATCCTTTTGTATGCAAATACTCCAGATGGACATGTGAATGCCGTTTTCTCTTTATCCTGGGGATCCACTGCAATTTGATTATAACCTGAATATCCATCCAAGAAGCAGTAGTATTCATGACCTGCTAGTCTTTCTAGCATCTGGTCTATGAATGGTAAAGGAAAATGATCCTTTCTGGTGGCTGTATTGAGCCTTCTATAATCAATACACATACGCCACCCTGTAACTGTTCTTGTAGGAACCAGTTCATTTTTTTCATTATGAACCACTGTCATGCCACCCTTCCTAGGGACGACTTGGACATGGCTTACCCAGGGGCTATCAGAAATGGGATAAATAATCCCAACCTCTAGTAATTTAGTGACCTCCTTCTGCACAATTAATCCCAGCCTCTAGTAATTTAGTGACCTCCTTCTGCACCACTTCCTTCATGGCTGGATTCAGCTGCCTTTGTGGTTGGACCACTGGCTTGGCATCACCCTCCAATAGGATCTTGTGCATGCATCTAGCTGGGCTAATGCCCTTAAGATCACTGATGGACCACCCAAGAGCTGTCTTGTGTGTCCTTAGCACTTGAATCAGTGCTTCCTCTTCCTGTGGCTCTAAGGTAGAGCTTATGATTACA
>NC_029777.3:27689362-27690572 GCF_000817695.3 Arachis duranensis
TCTGATTCCTCCAAATCAGGCTGAACATCTTCAAAGATGTCCTCCAGCTCTGATTCGAGACTCTCAGCCATATTGACCTCTCTTACCAGAGAGTCAATGATATCAACACTCATACAATCATTTGGGGTGTCTGGATGTTGCATGGCTTTGACAACATTCAACTTGAACTCCTCCTCATTGACTCTCAGGGTTACTTCCCCTTTTTGGACGTCAATGAGAGTTCGGCCAGTTGCCAGGAAAGGTCTTCCTAGAATGAGAGTTGCACTCTTGTTCTCCTCCATTTCCAGCACCACAAAGTCAGTAGGAAAGGCAAATGGCCCAACCTTGACAATCATGTCTTCAGTCACGCCTGATGGGTATTTAATGGAGCCATCAGCAAGTTGAAGACATATCCGGGTTGGTTTGACTTCTTCAGTCAAACCAAGCTTTGTGATAATAGATGCAGGTATTAGGTTGATACTTGCCCCAAGATCATATAGAGCTTGCTTGGTACAATTACCCTCTAATGTGCATGGTATCATAAAGCTCCCGGGATCTTTAAGCTTCTCAGGTAAGCTTTTCAGAATGACTGCACTGCATTCTTCAGTGAGGTAAACTTTTTCAGTTTCCCTCCAATCCTTCTTATGACTTAAGATCTCTTTCATGAACTTAGCATAAGAGGGTATTTGCTCAAGTGCTTCTGCAAACGGAATCTTTATTTCAAGAGTCCTGAGATAGTCTGCAAAGCGGGCAAATTGCTTATCCTGTTCCGCTTGGCGGAGTTTTTGAGGATAAGGCATTTTGGCTTTGTATTCCTCAACCTTAGTTGCTGCAGGTTTATTGCCTACAGATGTGGATTGGGAAGCCTTTTTAGAAGGGTTGTTATCAGCACTTATATGTGACTGATCCCCCACTGGCGTTTGAATGCCAGGGGTGGGAGTTGGAGTGGCGTTAGACGCCAACTCCTTATCTGTTACTGGCATCTGAACGCCAGAACTGTGCTCCATTTGGGCGTTCAACGCCGGATTCATGCTTGTTTCTGGCGTTGAACGCCAGGAATGAGCATGGTCTGGGCGTTCAGCGCCAGCTTTGTTCTTCTCTGGGCTCTGACTGTCCTCAGAGGGATTTTGAGTATCCTCTTGTTCATTTCTTGGTTTTCTGCTGCTTTGAAGTGAGGTATTTAATGTTTTCCCACTTCTTAATTGAACTGCTTGGCATTCTTCTGCTATTT
>NC_029777.3:27690705-27691803 GCF_000817695.3 Arachis duranensis
TAGTGATTCAGGAATTTTTCTGACAGCTGTTTCCATGTCTTTATGCTATTTTTAGGTTGGTTATTTAACAACCTCTTAGTTTGATCTTTTACAGCAAATGGAAATAGTAATAATCTATAGACATCCTGATCCACTTCCTTATCATGTACTGTGTCAGCAATTTGCAAAAATTGTGCCAGAAACTCTGTAGGTTCTTCGTGTGGAAGACCGGAATACTGGCAGCTTTGCTGCACCATGATAATGAGCTGAGGATTCAACTCAAAGCTACTAACTCCAATGGAGGGTATACAGATACTACTCCCATATGAAGCAGTAGTGGGCTTAGCATATGACCCCAGAGTCCTCCTGGACAGTTCATTTCCACTTAGTTCCATCATGGAATAAAGGAGATGGTATGGATGTTGATATTATTTATTTTATAAAAATTTATTTTATAAAATAAAGTAAAAATAAAACAAATAAAAACGAAATAAAATAAAAAAAATGAAAATATTTTTTTTGAAGATTTTCGAAAAATTTTAAAATTGAAATCTGAAATTTTTATATAAAAATTTCGAAATTATTGTTTAAAATTAGTTAGAAAAGATATTTTTTTTTGAATTTTGAATTTTATGATGAAAGAGAAAAACATATAAGAGACACAAGACTTAAAATTTTTAGATCTAATGCTCCTTATTTTCGAAAATTTTGGTGGGAAAACACCAAGGAACACCAAACTTAAAAATTTTGAGATCAAAACACAGGAAAGACTCAAGAACACCTTGAAGATTCACAAGAACACCAAGAACAAAAGAAAGAACACCAAACTTAAAATTTTTAGAAAACCAAGACAAATTTTCGAAAATTAAAGAAAAATTAACAAGAAAATACTAAACTTAGAGTTTGGCACAAGATTCAATTAAAGAAAAATTATTTTTGAAAAATATTTTTTAAAAGAAGATGCCCAATTGCCAAGAACATAAGCCAACGCTATAACCAACTGAGCTAAAAATGTAACGTATTTTAAAGATGTATTATTTTTTTGGATAAAAGTATAATTTTTGAAAGTTAATGTTTTGAAAAAGCACAAGAAAAACAAGAAAAGACACAAAACAAGAA
>NC_029777.3:27691816-27695387 GCF_000817695.3 Arachis duranensis
AGCACAAGAAAAACAAGAAAAGACACAGAACAAGACAAACCAAAGATCAAACAAGAAAAATTGACAAGAACAATTTGAAGATCAAGGAAGAACAAGAACATGCAATTCGAAAAATTAAAATACAAGGAAAAACATGCAATTGACACCAAACTTAGAACAAGACACTAAACTCACGAAAATTAGAAATTGACAAAGAAAAATAATATATTTTTTTTTTAAAAAAAATTTGGAAAAGAAATTATCCTATCAGAATTTAATGACTCTATAGTAACAAAAATAAATTATTCCTAATCTAAGAAATAAAATAAACCTTTAGTTGTTCAAACTCGAACAATCCCCGGCAACGGCGCCAAAAACTTGGTGCACGAAATTGAAAATCACAATTCTTGACAATTTCACACAACTAACTAGCAAGTGCACTGGGTCGTCCAAGTAGTACCTTACGTGAGTAAGGGTCGATCCCACGGAGATTATTGGTAAAGCAAGCTATGTTTATTTTATTAGTATTAGTCAGGATGCCAATAAGGTTATTTGGATTTAATTGTAAGAAGTAAAAGTGTTTGGAATAAGTAATTGTTACTTTATTGATGGAGAATATGTTGGGGTTTTGGAGATGCTTTGTCCTCTGACTTCAACTCTTCCTTGAAATCCTTTTCCACACGCAAGGCTCCTTCCGTGGCAAGCTGTATGTAGGGTGTCACTATTGTCAGTGGCTACCTCCCATCCTCTCAGTGAAAATGGTCCAGATGCTCTGTCACAGCACGGCTAATCAGCTGTTGGTTCTCGATCATGTTGGAATAAGATCCATTGACCCTTTTTCGTTTGTCATCACGCCCAGCAATCGCGAGTTTGAAGCTCGTCACAGCCATTCAATCCTTGAATCCTACTCGGAATACCACAGACAAGGTTTAGACTTTCCGGATCCTCAAGAGTGGCCGCCATCAGTTTAACGCCAGTTTGCGTCGTCTATCTTCGCGCAAAGTATGGACTATTATATATTGCTGGAAAGCCCTAGATGTCTACTTTCCAACGCCGTTGAGAGCGCACCAATTGGACTCCTCTAGCTCCAGAAAATCCATTTCGATTGCAGGGAGGTCAGAATCCAACAACATCAGCAGTCCTTTTTCAGCCTAACTCAGATTTTTGCTCAGCTCCCTCAATTTCAGCCAGAAAATACCTGAAATCACAAAAAAACACACAAACTCATAGTAAAGTCCAGAAATATGATTTTTTCCTAAAAACTAATAATATTTAACTAAAAACTAATTAAAACATGCTAAAATCTACATGAAATTACCCCCAAAAAGCATATAAAATATCCACTCATCAGTATCCAAGGGGATTTGCGGATAAAGAGAAAAGAAAATTAAAAAGGCAACAAAAGTAAAGCGAGCAGCTAAAGAAAGCAGGTAATAAGGAGAGACATTTATGGCAATGATTGAGAGTATAGGCTTTCTATCCTAGTCATTAATCATAATACAATACTTAACAAGAGCTAATCCTATTAAGTCATCTCCAACATAGGAAGAAGGTATACTTTTATCTTCACATTGAGAGAAAGTCAAAAAAGACTAGTTAATCTCAATCCATAAGTCCTAATCAAATTACTAATTGAATTAGCAAGAGATTAGAGTCAATAGAAACTATATTAACTAACTCTAGATCACCAAAATGAGTTGGGTATTGGTGGACGAAATTGTGATCATCAACAATGGCTCCAATGACTTGGTAGCCCTCACACGTGAATTACACTTAGTCACAACTCCGCACAACTAACCAGCAAGTGCACTGGGTCGTCCAAGTAATACCTTACGTGAGTAAGGGTCGATCCCATGGAGATTGTTGGTATGAAGCAATCTAGGGTCATCCTGTAGATCTCAGTCAGGCTGAGTCAAATATGATTGGATTAGATATTCAAAAGATAAATAAAATAAACAGGAAATAAAGATAAAGTTACTCATGTAATCCAATGGTGGGAATTTCAGATAGGTACATGGAGATGATGTGTTCCTTCCGAATCTCTACTTTCTTATTACATTCATCCAATCCTTCTTACTCCTTTCCATGGCAAGCTGTATGTAGGGCTTCACTGTTGTCAATGGCTACATCTCATCCTCTCAGTGAAAAAGGTCCAAATGCTATGTCACAGCACGGCTAATCATCTGTCGGTTCTCAATCAGGTTGGAGTAGAATCCAGTGATTCTTTTGCGTCTGTCACTAACGCCCAGCCTTCAGGAGTTTGAAGCTGGTCACAGTCATTCAATCCTGGAATCCTACTCGGAATACCACAGACAAGGTTAGACTTTTCGGATTCCCATGAATGCCGCCATCAATTCTAGCTTATACCACGAAGATTCTGATTAAGGAATCCAAGAGATATGCGCCCGGCCTAAGGTAGAACGGAAGTGGTTGTCAGTCACACACGTTCATAGGTGAGAATGATGATGAGTGTCACGGATCATCACATTCATCATGTTGAAGTGCAACGAATATCTTAGAACAGGAATAAATCGAATTGGATAGAAAATAATAGTAATTGCATTGAAACTTGAGGTACAGCAGAGATCCACACCCTTAATCTATGGTGAGTAGAAACTCCACCGTTAAAAATACATAAGTGAAAGGTCCAGGCATGGCCGAATGGCCTGCCCCCATGTGGTCACAAGACCGAATGATCAAAGACTCTAATAAACTAGTAAAAAGTTCTATTTATACTAAATTAGCTACTAGGGTTTACAAAGATAAGTAATCGATGCATAAATTCACTTCCGGGGCCCACTTGGTGTATATTTGGGCTGATCTTGATCTATCCACGAGCTGAGGCTTCTCTTGGAGTTGAACGCCAAGTTGTAGCGTGTTTTGGGCGTTCAACTCCGGTTCGTGACGTGTTTATGGCGTTTGACTCCAGACAGCAACATGAAACTGGCGTTGAGCGCCAGTTTACATCATCTAATCACGAATAAAGTATGAACTGTTATATATTGATGGAAAGCTCTGGATGTCTACTTTCCAACGCCATTGAGAGCGCGCCATTTAGAGTTTTGTAGCTCCAGATAATCCATTTCGAGTGCAGGGAGGTCAGATTCCAACAGCATCAGCAGTCCTTTGTCAGCCTCGTATCAGAGTTTTGCTCAGGTCCCTCAATTTCAGCCAGAAAATACCTGAAATCATAGAAAAACACAGAAACTCATAGTAAAGTCCAGAAATGTGAATTTAGCATAAAAACTAATGAAAACATCCCTAAAAGTAACTAGATCATACTAAAAACTACCTAAAAACAATGCCAAAAAGCGTATAAATTATCCGCTCATCACAACACCAAACTTAAATTGTTGCTTGTCCCCAAGCAACTGAAAATCAACTAGGATAAAAAGAAGAGAATATACTATAAATTCCAAAATATCAATGAATATTAATTCTAAATAGATGGGCGGGACTTGTAGCTTTTTGCTTCTGAACAGTTTTGGCATCTCACTTCATCCTTTGAAGTTTAGAATGATTGGCATCTCTAGGAACTCAGAGTTCAGATAGTGTTGATTGATTCTCCTAGTTAAGTTTGTTGATTCTTGAA
>NC_029777.3:27695517-27697399 GCF_000817695.3 Arachis duranensis
TTTTTCACTGCTTTTTCTTGCTTCAAGAATCAATTTCATGATTTTTCAGATTGTCAATAACATTTCTCTTTTTTCATCATTCTTTCAAGAGCCAACAATTTTAACATTCATAAACAACAAGATCAAAAATATGCACTGTTCAAGCATTCATTCAGAAAACAAAAAGTATTGTCACGACATCAATATAATTAAATTAAATTCAAGGACAATTTTCGAAATTTATGTACTTCTTGTTCTTTTGAGTTAAAAACATTTTTCATTTAAGAGAGGTGAAGGATTTATGGAATTTATTCATAGCTTTAAGACATAGTTACTATATACTAATGATCATGAAGTAGAGACACAAAACATAGATAAAAACGAAAAACAGAGAGATAAGAACAAGGAAGTTAAGGAATGAGTCCACCTTAGTGAGGGTGGCGCCTTTTGAAGGTCCAATGGTGCTTTTTGAGCTCCTTTATGTCTCTTCCTTGCTTCTGTTGCATGATCCCTAGTGATTTTGGTGTTCCTATCCTTAGTTGCTTCCAATAATTATGTGGAGGAACATGTATCCCCTGAGGTATCTCAGGGATTTCTTGATGAGGAATTTCTCATGCTCTCTTGATGTGTAGTCAAATACTCTTCTACTGAGCTATGGACCCTTGAGATGAATCTCTCCATCTCCCATGACTCAGAGGTGGAAGCTTTTGTCTTCTCTTTTTTCTTCTCTTTCTTTTCTCTTTTTTTTGAGGTTTCTCTAGCCTTAGGTGCCATCAATGGTTATGGAAAAGAAAGAAAAGCAAAAATTCTATGCTTTTACCACACCAAACTTAGAATGTTGCTCGCCCTCGAGCAAAAGAAGAAAGAATAGAAGAAGAAGAAGAAGATATGGGGGAGAGGGAGATATGTTTGTGTTTTGGCCATGTAGGGTGGGTTTGGGTGGGAAGGATGGATGGATGTGAGTGGTGAAAAGGGTAATTGGGAAGAGAGATTGAGGTGATTGGTGAAGGGTTTTTGGGAAAGTGTGTTATAGGATTAATTAGGAGGTAAGATGGGAATATGTTAGGTGGGGATCCTGTGGGGTCCACAGATCCTGAGGTGTCAAGAATTTACATCCCTGCACCAATTAGGCATGTAAAATGCCTTAGCATACCATTCTGGCGTTTAAACGCCGAAGTGGTGCACATTCTGGGCGTTCAACGCCCATGTGTAGCATGTTTCTGGCATTGAACGCCAGTTCCATGCTTGTTACTGGCGTTCAGCGCCAGCTTTCCTCAGGGTACATTCCTGGCGTTCAAACGCCAAGATGTTGCTTGTTTCTGGCGTTTAGCGCCAGATCCATGCTCTGTTCTAGGGTTGAACGCCAGCCAGATGCACCTTACTGGCGTTTAAACGCCAGTAAGTCCTTCCTCCAGGGTGTGATTTTTCTTCTGCTGTTTTTGATTCTGTTTTTAATTTTAATAATTTTTTTGTGACTCCACATGATCATGAACTTACTAAAACACAAAATAACAATTAAATAAAAATAAAATTAGATAAATAAAAATTGGGTTGCCTCCCAACAAGTGCTTCTTTAATGTCAATAGCTTGACAGTGGGCTCTCATGGAGCCACAAAGGTGGTCAGGTCAATGTTGTGGACTCCCAACACCAAACTTAAAGTTTGGATATGGGGGTTCAACACCAAACTTAGAGTTTGGTTGTGGCCTCCCAATACCAAACTTAGAGTTTGATTGTGGGGGCTCTGTTTGACTCTGTATTGAGAGAAGCTTTTCATGCTTCCTCTCCATGGTTGCAGAGGAAGGTCCTTGAGCTATAAACACAAGGTAGTCCCTATTCAATTGAAGGACTAATTCTCCTCTGTTAACATCTATCACAGCTTCTGCTGTGGCTAGGAAAGGTCTT
>NC_029777.3:27698798-27699128 GCF_000817695.3 Arachis duranensis
TCAGATGGAAGTCCATGAAACTTGCAGTTCTGTTACATTAGAGCAACTAATTGAGGTTTCAGCTCAAAATTGTTTGCTCCAATGGCCGGAATGGAAATGCTTTTTCCATCAAAGTTGGTTTAGTGAAATCACCAAGCATCCTCCTTGCATTATTGTTGTTGGGTTCGGCTGCCATCTCCTTTTCTTGTTCGAAAATTTCAGAAAGGTTGTCTCTGGATTGTTGTAATGTAGCTTCTCTTAATTTTCTCATCAGAGTCCTTTCAGGTTCAGGATCAGCTTCAACAAGAATGCCTTTTTCCTTGTTCCTGCTCATATAGGGAAGAAGAGAAC
>NC_029777.3:27699162-27720525 GCF_000817695.3 Arachis duranensis
AAGAAAAGAAAGAGGAATCCTCTATGTCACAGTATAGAGATTCTTTTATGTTAGTAGAAGAAGAAAGGGAATAGGAGTGAAGAAGAATGAATAGGTAGGGGTAGTGATTTGAGATGAAGAGAGGTGAAGAGAAGTGTTAGTAAATAAATAAATAAATAGAAGAAGGGGAGAGGGAAGAAATTTATAAAATAAATTTGAAAAGAAGTTAAATGATTTTCAAAAATAAAAGATAAGATAGAATTAAAATTAAAACAATTAATTAATTAAAAAGAATTTTTGAAAAAGGGATGAGATATTTTCGAAAATTAGAGAGGAAAAAGTAGTTAGGTGGTTTTGAAAAAGATAAGAAACAAACAAAAAGTCAAATAGTTAGTTGAAAAAGATATTAAAATCAAATTTGAAAAGATAAGAAGATAAGAAGTTAGATAAGATATTTTGAAATTAAATTTTTGAAAAAGATAAAATTTTGAAAAAGATAAGATAAAAAGATAAGATAAGATAGATTTAATTTGTAACATTAAAATTAATTACTTAACTAACAAGAAACTTAAAAGATATGATTCTAGAATTTAAAGATTGAACTTTTCTTAACAAGAAAGTAACAAACTTCAAATTTTTGAATCAATCATATTACTTGTTAGTAAATTTTCGAAAATTTTGAAATAAAATTAAGGAAAATATTTTGAAAATAAATTTTAAAAATTTTGAAAATTATAAAAAAAATGAAAAAGATTTAATTTTTGAAAAAGTTTTGAAAAGATAGGATTTTAAAAATTGAAAGTTTGACTTGACTTGTAAGAAACAACTAATCTTTAAAAATTTTTGACCAAGTCAACCCAAAATTTCAAAAATTTGGAGGAAAATAAGGAAAAGATATTTTTTTGATTTTTTGAATTTTTAATGAGGAGAGAGAAAAACACAAACATGACCCAAAACATGAAAATTTTGGATCAAAACACATGATGCATGCAAGAACACTATGAATGTCAAGATGAACATCAAGAACACTTTGAAGATCATGATAAACATCAAGAACATAATTTTGAAAAAATTTTTATGCAAGACACCAAACTTAGAAATCTTTAATGCATGTACTCTAACAAACGAAAAATACATATGAAAAACAACAAACAACACAAAACAAGAAAACATCAAGATCAAACAAGAAGACTTGTCAAGAACAACTTGAAGATCATGAAGAACACTATGAATGCATGAATTTTTGAAAAATGCAAGAAAAATTTTTAAAGCATGCAATTGACACCAAACTTAAAAATTGACTCGAGACTCAAACAAGAAACACAAAATATTTTTGGTTTTTATGATATTATGATTTTTTTGGTATTTTCTTTATTTATTAATTTTTTTCGAAAAAAATTCTTTTGGAAAAATGAAAAATAAAGAAAAAATTTTTTTGAAAGATTTTTGAAAACTTTTTTGAAAAGAAAAGTACCTAATCTGAGCAACAAGATGAACCGTCAGTTGTCCATACTTGAACAATCCCCGGCAACGGCGCCAAAAATTTGGTGGACAAAATTGTGATCATCAACAATGGCTCCAATGACTTGGTAGCTCTCACACGTGAATTACACTTAGTCACAACTCCGCACAACTAACCAGCAAGTGCACTGGGTCGTCCAAATAATACCTTACGTGAGTAAGGGTCAATCCCACGGAGATTGTTGGTATGAAGCAATCTATGGTCATCTTGTAGATCTCAGTCAGGCTGATTCAAATATGATTGGATTAGATATTAAAAAGATAAATAAAATAAACAGGAAATAAAGATAAAGTTACTCATGTAATCCAATGGTGGGAATTTCAGATAGGTGCATGGAGATGCTGTGTTCCTTCCGAATCTCTACTTTCTTATTACATTCATCCAATCCTTCTTATTCCTTTTCATGGCAAGCTGTATGTAGGGCATCACCGTTGTCAATGGCTACATCCCATCCTCTCAGTGAAAAAGGTCCAAATGCTCTGTCACAGCACGGCTAATCATCTGTCGATTCTCAATCAGGTTGGAGTAGAATCCAGTGATTCTTTTGCGTCTGTCACTAACGCCCAGCCTTCAAGAGTTTGAAGCTCGTCACAGTCATTCAATTCCGGAATCCTACTCGGAATACCACAGACAAGGTTAGACTTTCCGGATTTCCATGAATGCCGCCATCAATTCTAGCTTATACCACGAAGATTCTGATTAAGGAATCCAAGAGATATGCGCCCGGCCTAAGGTAGAACGGAAGTGGTTGTCAGTCACGTGCGTTCATAAGTGAGAATGATGATGAGTGTCATGGATCATCACATTCATAAAGTTGAAGTGCAACAAATATCTTAGAACAGGAATAAATCAAATTGAAACTTGAGGTACAGCAGAGCTCCACACCCTTAATCTATGGTGTGTATAAACTCTACCATTGAAAATACATAAGTGAAAGGTCCAGGCATGGCCGAATGGCCAGCCCCCATGTGGTCACAAGACCGAATGATAAAAGACTCTAATAAACTAGTAAAAAGTTCTATTTATACTAAACTAGCTACTAGGGTTTACAAAGATAAGTAATTGATGCATAAATTTAATTCTGGGGCCCACTTGGTATATGTTTGGGCTGAGCTTGATCTATCCACGAGCTGAGGCTTCTCTTGGAGTTGAACGCCAAGTTGTAGCGTGTTTTGGGTGTTCAACTCCGATTCGTGACGTGTTTCCGGCGTTTGACTCCAGACAGCAACATGGAACTGGCGTTGAGCGCCAGTTTACATCATCTAATCATGAATAAAGTATGGACTATTATATATTTCTGGAAAGCTCTAGATGTCTACTTTCTAACGCCGTTGAGAGCGCACCATTTGGAGTTCTGTAGCTCCAGAGAATTCATTTCGAGTGCAGAGAGGTCAGATTCCAACAGTATCAGCAGTCCTTTGTCAGCCTCGTATCAGAGTTTTGCTCAGGTCCCTCAATTTCAGCCAGAAAATACCTGAAATCATAGAAAAATACACAAACTCATAGTAAAGTCTAGAAATGTGAATTTATCATAAAAACTAATGAAAATATCCCTAAAAGTAACTAGATCATACTAAAAACTACCTAAAAACAATGCCAAAAAGCGTATATATTATCCGCTCATCAGGTATTAATGACTCAAGATTGCCTAATTTCTCTTTTCAAGCCGTGAATGCTCAAAATGCTACTCTAACATCCAACCAAGCATTTTTTCAAACACTTGGAAGGCATAAAAGGAAAGCATGGTGAAATAACAAGAAACATAAATTCTACAACTACCTAATGCAAGAAAATAACAACAATAACTCAATTAAGCATTAAAAGAACATAAAACATAAAATTGAATTAAAGGAAAGTAGAATTAACAAGAGTTCATATAACATAAAAAGTGGTAAAATAAGGGAAATAACAAGAGAAACTAAGAAGATTAAAGCAAATCAACAAGGAAAAGTAAAGGAAACTAAATCAAAACAAGTAATTAAACCTAAATCTAAGATGAAATTAACTTACAACCCTAGTTCTCTAGAGAAGAGGGAGCTTCTCTCTCTAGAAAACTACCCTACATGATCCTAAGCTAATCTAATTGCTCCCCCCTTTGTCCAATCTTCAATTCTGCATTAAATAGCCTCAGAAACGAGTTGGTTTTAGACCTGGAATGCTCAGAAATCGCCCCAGCGTCTTCACTTTAATGAGGTCACATGACCAACGTCACGCGTGCGCGTGGACGATGCGTGCGCGTCACTTGCAATAATTCCTCCTCACGCGTATGCATGGGTGATGTGTGCGCATGGCCATTAATGTCCTTCTCACGCGTACGCATGGATGACGCGTGCGCGTGGCCATGAACCCTTCCAATGCTCATTTCTTCATGAATTCTCCACTTTGTATGCTTTTCTCTTCACTTCTTTCGTCCAATACTTGCCTTATATATGAATCTAAAATCACTCAACAAACATATCAAGGTATCGAATGGAACTAAAGTGAATTAAAATTGGCTAATTAAAGGCCTAAAAAGCATGTTTTCACTCTTAAGCACAAATTTAGGGAGAATTACAAAAGCATGCTATTTCATTGAATAAATGTGAGATAAGTTGATAAAATTCCCTAAGTTAAGCACAAGATAAACCACAAAATTGGGGTTTATCAACGGTGTTAATGGCAAAAATCATGAAGCTTAGGCAACAACAACACAACTTGAGTGAGCAGCTTTGTTTAATGGAGTCAAGTGTTTGTGGGGAAGAAGAGAAAAAAGAACAGGGGAAGGTGGAAAAAAGAAGAAGAGGTAGAAATGGGAATTTTTAGTCCCTGCAACCATTTAGAGTTAACACTTGGCACTGTTACCTGACACGTTAGCAGGCAACTGTTTGTCATCCGGTAACAGGGGCCGATCTGTCCATTTTCCTTAATGAGTGAGGGCCTGGTTGAGGTTTAAAGATGATTAAGGTGCATTATGTTTCACGGAAAAAGGTCAGAGATCGGATAGGGTATTTACCCAAAAATATAAAATAGTTTCATTCAATTTTTAATTGTGTACAATTGTCTAAAATTATATGATGGATTTTAGTATGACTATGTTATGACACTACAATGATTATGTAAATGTTGTTAAAATTAAAGTCACATTTTGTTATATTTTGGTGATATTTTTTTTTGAGTAAATTATTTAAAACTCGTTGCTTAACAATAAAAAAGTGTTACTTTAATTTTAGTAATATTGTTTAAAACACTATAATTATCATAATTACCATAATATAGTCATACTAGAATGACCTAAATTATATATATAATAAAAGAGAGAAGCTATCACATTTACAAAAATATAAATACCAAATTGTTTCATGTATATTAATTAGATAAAAAAGGATTTAAGTACAAAACCACATATAATAAGCTAAGTTAATTCTTTCTTTTTTGAGAAGATATAAGTCATCTCTTCTTTTTGTATTATTCCATCCTTTTAATGTAATTACTTAAGAAAGGATAAAAGATTATTTTGATTATCTAACATTTCAAATATCTTATTTTAGTGTAAAAAACTTTCAAATGTCTTATTTAAATCTCTAACAAAGTTTTAAATGGGTTCAATATAATATTATTCTACCATTAAATTTGACGCAAACAATTCCTATATTGAAAAATTAATAGCATTTGATTTCAGTATATATGTAAGTAAAATTAATCTACCAACGATCACTAATTTAAAAGTTTTTTCTTTGATTTTGAAAAGTTGATGATTGTTTATTAAGATTTAGAATTTTATACAGAAAGAAAATTGAGGAAAAGAAATGTTACAAAAAGATTTTGATTATATTTTTCTAATAAATAGAAGAATACATGATCTTTTTTAATTAATTAAAAAACATAACAAAAATGTTGCTTTAATAAATTAAATAGACAACATTTATTGTATTCATATATTACATTTTATAAAAGTTACTTTAAAATTTTTAATAAACATCAACTTATAAATGATGTCTAAAATAAATTAATATTTTTTCTTAAAACTATAATCAACTTAACAATTTTTTTCCCACTTTAACTAAAAAAAAGAAAAAGAAAACCCTTTACTTCCACGGGCCTTCAATTCATCATCTTCTCCTTTTACTGAAAGAAAGTCTAAAACAAAACCCCAACCTTAATTTTTTAAATTACAAGCACAAAATCATCTTCATCTTCCTCTCTTCGATGATGACAATAGAGGAGACATTGACATGTATTCTTTTTTGCTAATTCATCCTCATCTTCATCTTCCTCAGACAATAATTTGCTGCAAAATCATCTTCATCTTCGTCTTCTTCTGTTCGAGGATGGCAATGGAGGTCTTGACACGTGTTTGAGCTTTGATTCTCTCTTCTTGCAGTTTCAGTTTCAATCTTCTCTGCTCGCATTCGAGATTCAATCCACTTTATTCACGTTTGACCTTCGATCATCTTCGCTAGCAGTTTGAGCTTCCATCATTTCTGCTCGCTTGTTCTTCACCAGGTACCTATGATTTTGTCTATTCCTTTTTCTTTTTCATTTTGAATCCTAATTTTAATAACGTTGATGTTGCTATTATAGGGTTTTTGGTAATAATGTTGCTGTTTTGAGCTTGTCGTTCGTATTTGTGTATATTTGTGTATTTTGTAACCAGATCTATAAAGTCTTTAGGTTTTGCTTGCCGTTCATCTATGATCTCTTCTAATTTGCCAGCGTTCTTCTGCTAGGGTTCATCATCGCTGATCATTGTTCTGCAGGTACTCATTATTTTACCTCTGTTTTTCTTTTTTATTTTTGTATTTTGAATCCTAATTTTTGGTTATATGAAACTTGTTGCTGTGTGCATTAGTGTTGAGGCAACTCTGCCGTCACTGTGTGCGTTTAATGAAACTGCATGTGTATTTTAAATTTTCTAGTTAAACTTAAACTTGTTTTTACATACATAGCTTTCTGCAGTACCAATTTATTTTGGTTCTTTTATTATGATTTTGAATTTTAGCTTATTTTCATTCTATGTACTCTGTAGAAATTGGGAAATAGGGGAAGTAGTGTTGATATTTTGAGATTAGCAATTGGGAAACGGGGAGTATTGTATGCAACACTAATATATAGCTGGTTGTTATAAGTTTCAGCTTTTATCAGATCATCTCATTTCTACTTTTTCTGCTACATTCATTCCTCAGTCCACTACAAAAAAATAAGGTTCTATTATAACTAACAGAAAATAAAATGAGAAGATTGTATCTTCATTTCTGGGTTTATATTATTATTATTATTAGTCTCTTGAGTGTTCCATGTTTGTCATTGTTTATATTATTATTATTATTAACTGCCAGAAACTGAGTATTCACATTCGTGACCCACCCTTGCATTTGATTGGTTCTTCCGCTCTCTTACTTCATAAATATATTGTTATTGCAGTTTGCACTTTTGGTATGTAACATAAGCTTGTTACATGTTACATACTAACAAGGGAAGAAAAATTAGAAAAGAAGAAGAATTGCACGTCTTATTATCTTCCCTTAACCAAATTCCACACAAGAAGATAACTGAATATTCTTCCTTATTAAGGTACTCTTCCTTATTGTATATCATTATTGTTTTTGTTTGGGATCTTATTATTCATACTTCATACATGTTCATACTTTGATTAATATGGTTGAAGTTTGGTGAAATTCACTGGAAATCACTTTTCTATTCATGTAATGTTACCAAAATTCTAAAAATAGAAGAGAGTTTTGTTGAATTTCACTAAAGATTAGAAAAAGTGAGTGTAATTTTTTTCCTTCTTCTAAAAATTGTTCCATGTGTTTATACATATGATTCTTTCAATGAATTTTGTTAAATGTTTTGTCTCTGTCTCTGAATATGAGTTGCTGTCTCTGGTTTTGTATCGTAATTCCTTTCCGGTGACCATGATTTTGTTGAGTCAAAATCAGGCCGGATGACGAGTGGCAAGTTCATATTAATAGAAGATTGTGTCATGTGTTAGCTTTGTTATTGGTATGAAAGTTACAGCATGAAAGAAAATGAGAAAAAGAAGCTATTTTGTGATCTTCTTTCCACAGAATATATATTATGCTTTGTTTAATGTAAAACTTGGTGAGGATTCAAAGAGAGATTTTCAGTTTCAATTATCAATAAATGGTTTTATTATATCGGATTTTGTCCAAGGAATATGTGTTATGTCTATGTAATTAATGTTTAATTTCAACCAGCTTAATCCTATTCCATTTTCTTTTTTTTTCTTTTTTCCTATACTGTATTGTGTCCTGTTGTTGGTTTTTTGGTCATACATGAAATTAACTTGTTAAATTATCGAAATAGACTAAGAAAATTAAATTTTGGAGCACAAATCCATTAGAGCAAGAAAGCTACTATATAATATATTGTAATAGTTTAATAGACAGATGTAAATTTTAAGAAAATGTACAAAAAATTAATTTTTAATTAGTTAATATCACTTAATTGTTTTATTATTAAAATTATTTTTTAACCATCATTTTTAAAAATTTCAAGATTTAGAATTTAGAATTTATTTTTAAGATTTAGAATAACTGGCAGCAATATATCAAAAGATGGACAACTACAAAGAATAAAATGGCAGTAGTATTAATAGTGCTTTTGTTTATATAAAACCTGCACTCTCTTGTGTATATAAAAGCTACACTAAGTGCAGAATCAGATTGATTCCATGCAAGTCACAATTCATTTTCACTCGTACTCTTTCTCATCTCCTCTGGTCTCTCCTTCTTAATGCTCTCTAGAGAGAGAGGTTTGCAATAAAACTCATTAATCCTGACTTGAGTTATAGTTTTAATTCTAACTTGATAATTCACTATGTGGTCTGCAGATACATAATAAGAAGTGGATCTATTCTTTTTTAAATTTTCTAAATAGAATCCTATGTGAATGAAAATACCTCATTTATGCTTATCCTGTTTTGAATGTTGGAAAACATAAAGTTTTTAGTCTTGTTCTATTTCAGGTTCTTTTGTCAATTTGCTCATTGTTGACGGATCCCAACCTTGATGATCCTTTTGTCCCTGAAATTGCGCACATGTACAAGACTGATAGGGCTAAGTATGAAGCTACTGTACGCAGCTGAACACTAAGGGCAAATTGTTGCGGCATGACCTCGTAAGATATTTCTATCTTATACTTATTTGCTTTTATATGTTTATGTTATTCTTTTGCACTTTTTTATGTAACAAAATACTGATTGTTTAATTAAAAATTTAAAATATAAAAGCATTTAAAATATATCTTTTCAAAAGTAATTATTAATATTTCTTTTAGAATAATAAAAGAATTATGATTAGTTTGTATTTGGTTAGCTTTTTTTAAATTTTGGTCTCATTCTTATATGTTTATGTTATTCTTTTACACTTTTTATATATTTTATATTAAGCAACTGTGCATATATAGCAAGTTTTAGATTCCATTTTGATTAATAAAAATCATTTTTATCTGATGTTTAAGATGATAATCGTTTTTAGTTTAATAGTAATATCACTATGAACAATTAGGTTTTCCCAGGATTCATCCAAGAATTGGATGAGTTTACCAAGTCATAGCCAAGAGTTTAGAGACGGCGTTAATAGATTCTTGGACTATGCTTACTCCATTGGAAATCCTCAAGGAGAGGAAATTATATGTCCCTGTGCAAAATATTGCAACTTCCTTTAGGGTTAAAGAGAGTCTATTTATAGCGATTTAATATGCTTTGGATTTGTCAAAGGCTATACACGATAGGTTAATCATGGGAAAAGTGTAATTGGTATGGATGTCGATACTGGTGATACCGATGAGATTTATTCATGCGATGACATTGAAGGCTTGCTAGACGAAAGGTTTAGGAATGTGGCAGATGTTGAGGGGGAAAAAGAAGGTATGAACGAAGATGCAAAGAAGTTCTATAATTTGGTTGACGAGGCTAGCAAGGAACTATATCTTGGTTGCAAGGGATTTTCTACGTTATCTTTCACCATCCGACTATACTTGTTGAAGTGTCTACATGGATGGAGCAATGCCTCGTTCACTTCCCTCCTGGAGTTGTTGAAAGAGGCTATTCCTAACTTGAATCTCCCTTCTTCTTTCAACAAAGCCAAGGCTATGGTGAGAGATTTAAGTCTTGATTATAAAAAGATTGATGCATGCCCAAATAAATGCATGTTACATTGGAAAGAGCACGAGAATGAAACATGTTGCCATGAATATGGAACTTCTCGTTGGATTGAGCCTGCGGTAGTTGAAGGTGACATATCTTCAAAGAAATCTCACAACATTCCTGCAAAGATATTACGGCACTTTCCCCTAATTCCCAGGCTTCAAAGGCTATTCATGTGCTCAAAGACCGCTAAGAATATGAGTTGGCATCAGAAAGAGCGTAAAAAGCATGGAAAGCTAAAGCATCTTCCCGATGGTCAATCATGGAAAGATTTTGATAACCGACATTCAGAATTCGCCAAGGAACCTCGTAACTTGAGACTTGGTTTGGCGAGCGATGGATTCAATCCGTTTCGAACCATGAGTATATCTCATAGCACATGGCCGGTTATTTTAATGACTTATAACTTGCCACCATGGATGTGCATGAAACAAGAATACTTCATGCTTTCTTTGTTGATCCTGGGACCGAAATTGCCAGGAAATGATATTGACGTGTACCTGCAACCATTGATTGAGGAATTGAAGGAGTTGTGGGAACTTGGGGTAGAAACATACGATGCCGCAAGAAATAAAACTTTTTAAATGCATACAGCTCTCTTATGGATAATTAGTGATTTCCCTGCATATGCAATGTTATCCGGGTGGAGTACAAAGGGGAAACTAGCTTGCCCTTCTTGTAACTATGGGACTTGTTCTAGTTATCTTACACATAGTCGAAAGATGCGTTATATGGGTCATCGTGTTTTTTTGCTCGAGGAACATCCATGGAGAACTAATAAGAGGTCATTTAATGGAAAAGAAGAACATCGGAAAGCTCCACCGTTGCTAGAGGGCATGGAAGTTTTAAGTCACTTAGATTCTATGGAGAATTCCTTTGGGAAGACAAAAAAAAGTGAATGAAGGCCCGTGGAGGAAAATGTCAATCTTTTTTTATTTACCTTACTGGAAGTATAACTGGTGCACGAAATTGCAATCACACTTTTGCAATTCCGCACAACAAACCAGCAAGTGCACTGGGTCGTCCAAGTAATACCTTATGTGAGTAAGGGTCGATCCCACGGAGATTGTTGGCTTGAAGCAAGCTATGGTTATCTTGTAACTCTTAGTCAGGATATCAATAATTCTCAGGTTTTATTGTGAAAAGTAAAAGAACATGAAATAAATGCTTGTTTTGCAGTAATGGAGAACAGGTTAAGGTTTTAGAGATGCTCAATCTTCTGAATCTCTGCTTTCCTACTGTCTTCTTCTTCATGCACGCAAGGCTCCTTCCATGGCAAACTGTATGTAGGGTTTCACCGTTGTCAATGGCTACCTCCCGTCCTCTCAGTGAAAATATTCAACGCACTCTATCACAGCACGGCTAATCATCTGTCAGTTCTCAATCAGGTTGGGATAGAATCCAGTGATTCTTTTGCGTCTGTCACTAACGCCCAGCCTTCAGGAGTTTGAAGCTCGTCACAGTCATTCAATCCTCGAATCCTACTCAGAATACCACAGACAAGGTTTAGACCTTCCAGATTCTCTTGAATGCCGCCATCAATTCTAGCTTATACCACGAAGATTCTGATTAAGGAATCCAAGAGATATTCACTCAATCTAAAGTAGAATGGAGATGGTTGTCAGGCACATGTTCATAGGTGAGAATGATGATGAGTGTCACGAATCATCACATTCATCAAGTTGAGGAACAAGTGATATCTTAGAATAGAAGCAAGCGTGATTGAATGAAAAACAGTAGTAATTACATTAATCCATCAAGACATAGCAGAGCTCCTCACCCCCAACCATGGGGATTAGAGACTCATGCCGTAGAAGATACAATAAGAAACATGTAATGTGTCATGAGATGAAGATACAATGTCAAAACATCCTATTTATAGTGAACTAGTAACCTAGGATATACAGAATTGAGTAAATGACGTAAAAATCCACTTCAGGGGTCCACTTGATGTGTGCTTGGGCTGAGCATTGAAGCTTTCATGTGTAGAGACTTTTTCTGGAGTTAAACGCCAGCTTTTGTACCAGTTTGGGCGTTTAACTCCAATTTTTGTGCCAGTTCAGGCGTTAAACACCGGGAATTCTGAAGCTGATTTGCAACGCCGGTTTGGGCCATCAAATCTCGGGCAAAGTATGGACTATTATATATTTCTGGAAAGCCCAGGATGTCTACTTTCCAACGCATTTGAGAGCGCGTTAATTGGGCTTCTGTAGCTCCAGAAAATCCACTTCGAGTGCAGCGAGGTCAGAATCCAACAGCATCTGCAGTCCTTTTTCAGCCTCTGAATCAGATTTTTGCTCAGGTCCCTCAATTTCAGCTAGAAATTACCTGAAATCACATAAAAACACACAAACTCATAGTAAAGCCCAGAAAATTGAATTTTAAATAAAAACTAATAAAAATATACTAAAAACTAACTAAAATGTACTAAAAACATACTAAAAATAGTACCAAAAAGCGTATAAATTATCCGCTCATCAATAACACATCAAGACACAATCTTGATGTAATGCATATAGAAAAGAATTTAGTTGACAGTATTCTTGGAACTCTCTTGGATATATCTGGCAAGACAAAAGACCACCTAAATGCTCGATATGACTTGCAAGAAATAGGCATTCGTAAGAATTTTCATCCAAAAGAAATAAGAGGTCATAGAAAAGTGAAGTTCGCAAAAGCATGTTTCTCCATGACTAAAGCTGAGAAATCAATTTTTTGTGATGTCTTGAAGAAAGCAAAGCTACCTAACGGTGCTGCCTCAAATATTTCTCGATGCATGAACCTTGCTGAAAGAAAAGTATCTGGTTACAAGACTCATGATGCCCATTTTATGCTGCATTATTTGCTGCAAATTCCCATCAAAAGTATACTTCCAGATTCGGTCACAATCCCTTTAATTTGGCTTGGCTCTTTTTTTCGTCAGTTATGCCAAAAGGTTATCACATTAGAAGAGATAAATCAATTGAAAGCAGAGATTGTGATAACACTATGCCAATTAGAGAGGATTTTTCCTCCTTCATTTTTTGACATAATGATGCATTTGCCTATTCATTTGGCTAATGAAGTGAGACTAGGCAGCCCAGTTCAATTTTGGTGGATGTATCCTCCCGAAAGATACATGTGTACTTTGAAGTCATATGTTCGAAACAGAAGTCGTCCTGAAGGATCTATTGCGAAGGCCTACTTGGTTGATGAGTGTTTGACTTTTTGCTCATGTTATTTACATGATGGTGTTCAAACAAAATTGAATAGAATACCTCGGAATAATAATGCTAATGACTTTGAAGCGGAAATTCCACATTCATTTCCAATTTTGTTTCCTAAGAAAGGTTGTCCATTGGGAGCAAAGAAGGGTGAGATTTTTTCTCTTGATGACAAGTATCGAAACCAAGCTCATAGCTATATATTATTGAACTGTGGAAAAATTGAAGACTATGTTAGGTAAATCCTACTTACCTAACATATATTATTGAATTGTCCATTTCTTTTAATTTTTTAATTTTGAATCATGGTATTATCTCTAGGTTTTACTTACGAAAATCCTAATTTTGGATTTAGAGAGCATGAGGCTGATCAACAAGGAACAAGTTGGGTGAAAGCTAAGAACCATAGTATGAACTTTTTCTCATGGTTTAAAGCACGTGCCATGCATCAAAATATTCCAGATTGGATTAAGGAGCTTTCTAGAGGGCCCAACAAGATTGCAAAAAGATATTCGGGGTATTTTATCAATGGGTATAGATTTCATACTAGGCAACCTGAGTCAAGACGCAAGACGCAAAATAGTGGTGTAACTTTAGTTGCATTGACTACGAGCTTTGCAAGTGCAAAAGTTCCAAATCCAATTCGTGCAAAAGTTTCCTACTATGGCAGAATAAATGATATAATTGAGTTAGACTATTTTGGCAATTTTAAGGTTGTATTGTTTAGATGTGACTGGTATGAGACTCAAGAGGATGGCTATGGCTCTTCGTATGTTCAATTCAACAAAAAATACTATCAAGAAGAGTCTTTCGTGTTGGCATGTCAACTACACCAATACTTCTATGTGCAAGATCCATTTGATTAAAATAAACATTATGTTATGAAGTCAATTCCAAGGGATTTATTTAACATAGGTGATGAAGCTGATGTTGATCCCCAAGCTATTTATGAAAAAGAGCCATCTGACCAGTCAATGGGTCCTTCTATACCCAATGATAATGGTGAAATTGATTTGATTAGGGGTGACTTGCACGAAGTTGTTATAGATGCTTCAAAAGGAGTTCTCTTTTTTTGCTCTTTCGTAACCTCTTTTCTCAGTTCTCTCAACTCTCTGCTTCTGTACTTCTGTTTTCCTTTTGTTGTGGCGTCGTTTGGTGTTCTCTAGCGCTTGGGATCTTGAATTCGTTCCTGTGACATTTACTTTTGTTCGCATTCTTTGTGAGAAGGCATTTTCCAGATTTCGTCTTCCCTCTTTGAAGCTTGCTGCTCTTTTCCAGGTTGGTACTAGCTTTTCTTGCTTTTTTCGTAGCTTCGTCTTTAATTTTGGTGAATGTTTTGGTTTTGCATGTTTGAAAGTTTGGATCTTTTTGCGATCTTTTACTGGTTGTTGTGATATGCTTTTCTTATCTTCCTTCTTGTGGTTTTTCTTGGAATTTCTGTTGAGGCTTTCTAGGGTTTTACTGTTGCTTTCTGGTTGCTTTTGGTACAGGTAGAAGATCCGTATCTGTTTCTTACTTTTGAAGATTGCTTCCTGTCTGATCTTTTTCAAAAAGGTTGCATCTTTAATGGTCCCATGCTTTGTTGCCTTGGGAATGTTTTTGTTTGGTAGGCTCTGTAATGATTTGTTGTGTTTTTTCTTTGATGAAGAGTGCTTGTTGTTTTTGAATCCTTTTTTGAGAAATGCTTGGGATGTGATCTGTAGAGTATTTCTGAAAACCCTGCTTTATTGCTGCCTGCAAAGGATGCCCCAGGACTTTGGTTTGAGTCTTGGGGTTTTCCTTTTCGTGGTTTCATCATCTGAGAAGTATTGACCGAGTTGTTTTCTCCCTATCCGAGATATTTGTAGTAACCCCTATCTTTTTTCTTACTTGTAGGATTTAGTTGGCCTCATGTCTTCTCGCAATAACATTGTAGAGATGTCTTCCAGAGTTCCTGAGGGGATGTCCGATTGGCTGGACTCCCTTGTTTTGTTGAGTGTTTCCGTTGTGGATGCTGAATTTTGCACAGAGCTGAGGAAGCGTCATAGGATTTGTGGTAACGATGCTCGTGAGGGGGATTACGAGCTTGTTTCTCCTGATTCTGATGAGAAGGTTTGCTTTCCGACCTCTATTGAGAGGGAGCGTCCCTTCTTTTATGCCTATGAATACTTTTTCAGCCAGTTGAATGTTACTTTTCCTTTTACTACTTTTGAAACTGGCCTGTTGTGGTCGTGTAATATAGCTCCATCCCAGCTTCACCCCAATTCCTGGGGTTTTATTAAAATTTTTCAACTTCTCTGCCGTGAACTAGATGTAACACCTTCCCAGACTCTATTTCTTTACTTGTTTGTTTTTGCCAAACCTGGCGGTTCTTCAAAAAAGAAAGTTTCTTGGGTTTCTTTCCGGTCCGCCCAGGGCCATAAAGTGTTTACAATGTATGATGAGTCCTTTAAGGACTTCAAGAACTACTTCTTTAAAGTTCGAGCTGTTGAGGGGGCCCGCCCCTTTTTTCTTGATGAAAATGACGAGCCTTCCTTCCCTCTAGAGTGGCAGAAGGATGTAAGAGTGTCTCGCTATACTTGGGAGATGCTTGATGATGTCGAACGCGCTTTTGTCGTTGTTCTTGAGGATCTCTGGGGAAAACCACCTCATCTTGATACAAAAAGATTATTGACTAATCCGTCCTTGGTTCGACTGCTTTGGGTATTTGTTTGTCTATTTGTCTGACTTGTTTCTATGCTTATTTCCTTTTTCTTCCTCTTTTGTAACTCTTTGTCGTGGCTGTTTTTGTGTTTGTAGAGATGTCAAGGAACAATGACTCTATGAAGGCCTTCAAAAGGGCAAAGAAGGCAACTGCTGCACTGAACATCTCGGCCAAGGTGGCCGGCGAGGGATCTTCACAGTTCCCCGTGAAGCCCCCTGTGCCGAGTTCCCTTTGGCTGAGGAAAGTAATTCCTACTCCCCAGTTTTATTAGGTCGATCCTCCTCAGACTTCTGCTGCTGCATCTGGTGCCCCACCTTTGAAAAAGCAAAAAACATCCGAGCCTTTTAACTTGGATGCCCCAGACTTTGATGCCATTGAGTTTGTTGACCAGCAAATTGCCCCCTATGGTGAGCTTTCCATGGACGACGTGTCTCTTCTTCGGCATTTGGATTTTATCACTAAAAATAGTGTGAAGATGGCTCATATGGGTGCGGCTATATTCCGGACAGTTCAGGGGATTCCGATTCATGCCACAAAATCCTTTATGGAAGAGGCCAAGTCGGAATTTAATCGAATCAAGGGTTTGAAGGAGGAGTTGGAGGTGAAGTTGGCGAAGGTAGAGAAGGAGCTGGAGAGTGAGAAGGCCAGCTCTATTGCCCTTGCTGCTTCTTTGAAGCTGGCCGAAGACATGGCGTTGAAATATAAGGATAGCTATGTCTCGGCTTATAGGGAATTGATGCATCTTCGGGAGGATTTGGAAACAGCTCGGGTTAATTATGGTGAACTTCAAGGTCACCTTGTGGGTAGCGTAACTGCTGCCTCCGAGAACCTGATGGAATAGTTCTGGGTTATTGCTCCTGATGCCGACTTGACTCTCATCAGCCTGGACAATGTCGTGAGGGATGGTAAGATTGTCCCTGATGACCAGGATGATGATGAGGTTGATCCTCCCCCATGCCTTCTCTTAAGGTGTCGACCTCCTCTGTTCCTCCCGTTACATCTGATCCGGATTGCCAGATTCTGAACCGGGAGGATGGGACCGTAGATGCTGTGCCCCTTCAGACTCGTCCTCCTTCTCCCTATACTGATGCTGCTGGGAAAGCTCCCGATCTTTAGCTGATCTTTTTCTGGATATTTTGTGTAAATAGCCCGGTTTGTGGGCTTTTGAACTTTGTTTTGTTTGTTCTTCTTGACGTTTCTAGTTGTCTGCCTTGCAACTTTTTTGAAAAACAAAAGCAGCTTCCGAGGTTGGTTTTTGGTGACCTCTTGAAGCTTTATTGCATTATTCATGATATCTGTTGAAATTTTGTTGTCTGGCCTCTTTAGGTTGTTCTCGTGCTTATCGTTTGTAGCTTGGATCCTTTTGAGGCCGTGCCTGTGGGGGGTCCGACTTGTTTCTCGGTTTCCTCGCTCTTGTTTGTATTTTTAGTACCTCATAACCGATTTCTTTATGTTGGTCCCCTTCTAAGTTATTTTTTGTAATCCTCGTTCCCGGATCTTTTGTCAGGGATTACTTTCATAACTTATTTTTGTGGGAGACCGACTTCGTTAGGTCGATCTTTTCTAAGATGCTTTTGTAATCCTCTTTCTTGGACCTTTGTTAGGTCTCTTTCAGGGATTACTTTTACAACTTGTTTTGTAGGAGACCGACTTCGTTAGGTCGATCTCTTCTAAGTTGTTTTTGTAATCCTCTTTCTTGGACCTTTGTTAGGTCTCTTTCAGGGATTACTTTTACAACTTGTTTAGTGATAGGAGTCTGACTTGGTTGTGTTAGTCTCCTTTAAGTTATTTTTCGTAGTCCTCTTTCTTGGATCTTTGTCAGATCTCTTTCAGGGACTACTTGTATAACTTTTTTAGTGATAGGAGTTCGACTTGGTTGTGTTGGTCTCCTTTAAGTTATTTTTCGTAGTCCTCTTTCTTGGATCTTTGTCAGATCTCTTTCAGGGACTACTTGTATAACTTTTCGATTTGGGCAGACTTTATTATGTCGGGCCCTTCTATGTTAAAGTAATCCTCTTTAATAGGGTTGGCCAGACCTCTTTCCAGGGTTTACTTATAACTTGGGTTGACTTGGTCCGACTTCCGCACGTCGGCCAGTCTTTAAGTTATTATATTAGCTATCCGTAAGACCTCGTCAGGTTCTTTTTTGGATTGCTTTCAATAACTTCTTACATTATTCTGTGTTCATCTTTGCCGATTTGTAGAAAATGGTTGGCATCTTTAGATCGTCCTTTGGGTGAATCGCGTTTTCACCTTTATTGGACGATTATCTTTATCGTGGTCGGGCAGTGAATTTGTTTTTCACTTTCTGCCGACTTGTTGCTTTATAATCGGACGATGAATACTTCAGATTAATGCGTCTTGGACTCTTTGTGGAATATCTAAATAAACTTTATTCAAAGAAAAAATGCAAATATATACATGTGGAAATTTTCTTATCCTTTAAGTCGGGCATGATCTAGATCTCAACATGGTGCCACATTCAAAAACCTTTTCAGGAAAAAGAGCGCATCCATTTAGTGAGATCCTTGACCTTTTCTAACTGTAGTACTTTCTTAGGTTGCAGGCGTGCCACGATCGGGGAAGCTCTCATCCCTCAAGCTCGGACAGTCTGTAGTAGCCCTTCCCAAGTACTTCTATGACTCGATAGGGTCCTTTCCAGTTTGCTGCCAGCTTCCCTTCTCCGGGTCGAGTTGTTCCAATGTCATTCCAGATTAGGATGAGATCATTCTCTGCAAAACTTCTCGGCACTACCTTTTGATTATATTTGGAAGCCATTCGGCGTTTTAGAGCTTCTTCCCTGATCCGAGCTCTTTCTTGGATTTCGGGTAACAAGTCGAGCTCTTCTCTCTGAAGTTGGGAGTTCGCTCGTTCATTGTAGTGGACTACTCGGGGAGATCCTTCCTCGATTTCTATCGGAATCATTACCTCCGCTCCGTATGCTAGTCGGAATAGTGATTCGTTTGTAGTAGAATGGGGGGTTGTTCGATACGCCCATAAGACTTCTGGAAGTTCCTCGGCCCAAGCTCCCTTTGCTTCTTGTAGCCTCCGCTTTAGTCCGGCCAATATGACTTTGTTGGCCGCTTCGGCTTGTCCATTGGCTTGGGAATGTTCTACGGAGGTGAACTGGTGTTTTATGTTCAAGTCGGCCGCCAGTTTTCTAAAGCCTGCATCTGTAAATTGGGTACCGTTGTCCGTGGTGATGGAGTATGGTATTCTGAACCTCGTAATAATGTTCCTATATAGGAATTTTCGACTTCTTTGAGCGGTGGCGTTGGCTAGGGGTTCTGCCTCGATCCATTTTGTGAAATAGTCTGCTCCTACTATAAGGAATTTTACTTGTCCCGATCCCTGTGGGAAGGGTCCGAGAAGGTCGAGTCCCCATTTCGCAAATGGCCAGCGTGAGGTCACGCTGATGAGCTTTTCTAGTGGCGCAATGTGAAAGTTGGCATGCTTCTGGCATGGTGGGCATGTCCTCACAAATTCTGTAGCCTCTTTTTGTAGAGTTGGCCAATAGAATCCCGCCCGGAGTATCATTTTGGTGAGAGCTTGCGCTCCGAGATGATTACCACAAATGCCGTTGTGTACTTCCTCCAAACTTCCTTTGTGTTAGAAGTCGGTACGCATTTTAATAAAGGTGTTGATATTCCTCTTTTGTATAGTGTGTTGTTTATGATAGTGTAGTACTGTGCCTCCCTTTTCAGCCTCTTTGCCTCCTTTTCATCTGTAGGGAGTGCTTCTGTTTTGAGGTAATTTATTATGGGGGTCATCCATCCTTGATCCCGACCTATTATGGCTAGGACTTTTTCTTCTTCCACTATTGACGGGTGGTGCACGAATTTGCAATCCACACAATTAACCAGCAAGTGCACTGGGTCGTCCAAGTAATACCTTACGTGAGTAAGGGTCGAATCCCACGGAGATTGTTGGTTTGAAGCAAGTTATGTTTATCTTATTATTCTTAGTCAGGATGCCAACAACAGTGTTTTTCAAGTTCAGTGAAGAAAGGGAAAAGGGCATAAAATAAATACTTGTTATGCAGTAATGGAGAATATGTTGGAGTTTTGGAGATGCTTTGTCTGATTTATTCCTGTAATGTAATATTCCATCCAATGGAAAAGTACAAAGTTCCTTCTATGGCAAGCTGTATGTAGGGTGTCACCATTGTGAGTGGCTACCTCCCATCCTCTCAGTGAAAACGGTCCAGATGCTCTGTCACAGCACGGCTAATCAGCTGTTGGTTCTCGATCATGTTGGAATAGGATCCATTGATCCTTTTGCGTTTGTCATCACGCCCAGCAATCGCGAGTTTGAAGCTCGTCACAGCCATTCAATCCTTGAATCCTACTCGGAATACCACAGACAAGGTTTAGACTTTCCGGATCCTCAAGAATGCCACCATCAATCTAGCTTAAACCACGAAGATTCTGATTAAAGAATCTAAGGGAAGCTCATTCAATCTGATGTAGAACGGAGATGGTTGTCAGGCACACGTTCATGGATTGAGGAAGGTGATGAGTGTCACGGATCATCACCTTCTTCATAATTAAGCGTGAATGAACATCTTAGATAGGAACACACACGTTTGAATGGAGAAATAGAAACAATTGCATTAATTCATCGAGACGCTGCAGAGCTCCTCACCCCCAACAATGGAGTTTAGAGACTCATGCTGCCAAGGAATATAAAATCCAGTTCTATAGACGTCATGAGGTACAGAGTTAATCTCTAAAAGTTGTTTAAATAGTAAACTAGTAACCTAGGTTTACAGAATATGAGTAAACTAAGATAATTGGTGCAGAAATTCACTTTTGGGGCCCACATGGTGTGTGCTGGGGCTGAGACTAAAGCTTCTCACGTGCTAGGGCTGTTTCTGGAGTTGAACGCCAGGTTGTGACGTGTTTTGGGCGCTGAACTCCAACTTGTAACCTGTTTCTGGCGCTGGACGCCAGACAACTGCATGATACTGGCGTTGAACGCAAGTTTACGTCGTCTATCCTTGCGCAAACTATGGACTATTATATATTGCTGGAAAGCCTTGGATGTCTACTTTCTAATGCCTTTGAGAGCGCGCCAATTGAACTTCTGAAGCTCCAGAAAATCCATTTCGAGTGCAGGGAGGTCAGAATCCAATAGCATTAGCAGTCCTTTTTCAGCCTAACTCAGATTTTTGCTCAGCTCCCTCAATTCCAGCCAGAAATTACCTGAAATCATAAAAAAACACACAATCTCATAGTAAATTCCAGAAATATGATTTTTTCCTAAAAACTAATAATATTCTACTAAAAACTAATTAAAACATACTAAAATCTACATGAAATTACCCCCAAAAAGCATATAAAATATCCGCTCATCACAACACCAAACTTAAACTGTTGCTTGTCCCCAAGCAACTAGATAAATAAAATAGGATGAAAAGAAATTAAGAAGTAATAATGTTTCAGAGTTTTTAAGTGGAGCTCAGATTCTTATTAGATGAGCGGGGCTTGTAACTTTTTATTTCTGAACAGTTTTGGCATCTCCCTTTATCCTTTGAAATTCAGAATGATTGGCATCCATAGGAACTCAGAATTCAGATAGTATTATTGATTCTCCTAGTGTAGTATGTTGATTCTTGAACACAGTTACTTTATGAGTCTTGGCCGTGGCCCTAAGCACTTTGTTTTCCAGTATTACCACCAGATACATAAATGCCACAGACACATGACTGGGTGAACCTTTTTCAGATTGTGACTCAGCTTTGCTAAAGTCCCCAGTTAGAGGTGTCCAGAGCTCTTAAGCACACTCTTTTTGCTTTGGATCACGACTTTAACCACTCAGTCTCAAG